>NC_090448.1:407107921-407430466 GCF_031143425.1 Pleurodeles waltl | reverse complement strand
TGAAGACCTCCTCATCTGAGGAGTCATCTCCAATGGCTACACTGGTTACCCCTGGGATTTTGCTAGGGAGTTTGTTTTTGGGACAAGAAGTGTCCTTGGTGTGGTGCCCTGTCTGTTTACAGTTATGGCACCATGCCTTAGTGGCATCCCAGCTCTTACCCTGGTACCCACCTTTGTTTTGGGTTGTGTCTCTGGGCCCACCCACCTGGTCTGGTTTTTGGGGGCCTACAGGGGACTCTTTTTCTTTGTTTCTAGTGTCACCCACTTTCTCCTGGGGAGGCTTTGTAACCCCTTTCTTTTGGTCACCCCCAGTGGAAGTTTTGGTTACCCTAGTCTTGACCCAGTGGTCTGCCTTCTTTCCCAATTCTTGGGGAGAAATTGGACCTAGGTCTACCAGATACTGATGCAACTTTTCATTGAAGCAGTTACTTAAAATGTGTTCTTTCATAAACAAATTATAAAGCCCATCATAGTCATACACTTCATTTCCAGTTACCCAACCATCCAGTGTTTTCACTGAGTAGTCAACATAATCAACCCAGGTCTGGCTCGAGGATTTTTGAGCCCCCCTGAATCTAATTCTATACTCCTCAGTGGAGAATCCAAAGCCCTCAATCAGGGTACCCTTCATGAGGTCATAAGATTCTGCATCTTTTCCAGAGAGTGTGAGGAGTCTATCCCTACACTTTCCTGTGAACATTTCCCAAAGGAGAGCACCCCAGTGAGATTTGTTCACTTTTCTGGTTACACAAGCCCTCTCAAAAGCTGTGAACCATTTGGTGATGTCATCACCATCTTCATATTTAGTTACAATCCCTTTAGGGATTTTCAACATGTCAGGAGAATCTCTGACCCTATTTATGTTGCTGCCACCATTGATGGGTCCTAGGCCCATCTCTTGTCTTTCCCTTTCTATGGCTAGGATCTGTTTTTCCAAAGCCAATCTTTTGGCCATCCTGGCTAACTGGATGTCCTCTTCACTGGAGTTACCTTCAGTGATTTCAGAGAGGCTGGACCCTCCTGTGAGGGAGCCAGCATTTCTGACTACTATTTTTGGAGTCAGGGTTTGAGAGACCCTGTTCTCCCTAAATAGGACTGGTAGGGGGGAATTTTCCTCCAAGTCACTATCTTCATCCTCTGTGTTGCCATCCTCAGAGGGGTTGGCTTTTTCAAACTCTGCCAAAAGCTCCTGGAGCTGTACTTTGGTAGGTTTGGAGCCCATTGTTATTTTCTTTAGTTTACAGAGTGACCTTAGCTCTCTCATCTGTAGATGGAGGTAAGGTGTGGTGTCGAGTTCCACCACATTCACATCTGTGCTAGACATTATGCTTCTAAAAGTTGGAATACTTTTTAAGAAACTAAAACTGGTTCTAGAATCTAATTCAAACTTTTAACAAACTTTTAAACTCTAAAAGAAATGCTAACAGGGACTAACACAAGGCCCTAGCAGGACTTTAAAGAATTTAGAAAACTTTTCAAATTGCAAAAATCAATTTCTAATGACAATTTTGGAATTTGTCGTGTGATCAGGTATTGGCTGAGTAGTCCAGCAAATGCAAAGTCTTGTACCCCACCGCTGATCCACCAATGTAGGAAGTTGGCTCTGTATGTGCTATTTCAAAGTAAGGAATAGCATGCACAGAGTCCAAGGGTTCCCCTTAGAGGTAAAATAGTGGTAAAAAGAGATAATACTAATGCTCTATTTTGTGGTAGTGTGTTCGAGCAGTAGGCTTATCCAAGGAGTAGTGTTGAGCATTTGTTGTACATACACATAGACAATAAATGAGGTACACACACTCAGAGACAAATCCAGCCAATAGGTTTTGTTATAGAAAAATATCTTTTCTTAGTTTATTTTAAGAACCACAGGTTCAAATTTAACATGTAATATCTTGTTTGAAAGGTATTGCAGGTAAGTACATTAGGAACTTTGAATCATTTCAATTGCATGTATACTTTTCAAGTTATTCACAAATAGCTATTTCAAAAGTGGACACAGTGCAATTTTCACAGTTCCTGGGGGAGGTAAGTTTTTGTTAGTTTTACCAGGTAAGTACGACACTTACAGGGTTCAGTTCTTGGTCCAAGGTAGCCCACCGTTGGGGGTTCAGAGCAACCCCAAAGTTACCACACCAGCAGCTCAGGGCCGGTCAGGTGCAGAGTTCAAAGTGGGTGCCCAAAACGCATAGGCTCCAATGGAGAGAAGGGGGTGCCCCGGTTCCAGTCTGCCAGCAGGTAAGTACCCGCGTCTTCGGGGGGCAGACCAGGGGGTTTTGTAGGGCACCGGGGGGGACACAAGCCCACACAGAAATTTCACCCTCAGCGGCGCGGGGGCGGCCGGGTGCAGTGTTAGAACAAGCGTCGGGTTCGCAATGGAAGTCAATGAGAGATCAAGGAATCTCTTCAGCGCTGCAGGCAGGCAAGGGGGGGCTTCCTCGGGAAACCTCCACTTGGGCAAGGGAGAGGGACTCCTGGGGGTCACTTCTGCAGTGAAAGTCCGGTCCTTCAGGTCCTGGGGGCTGCGGGTGCAGGGTCTTTTCCAGGCGTCGGGACTTAGGTTTCAGAGAGTCGCGGTCAGGGGAAGCCTCGGGATTCCCTCTGCAGGCGGCGCTGTGGGGGCTCAGGGGGGACAGGTTTTGGTACTCACAGTCGTAGAGTAGTCCGGGGGTCCTCCCTGAGGTGTTGGTTCTCCACCAGCCGAGTCGGGGTCGCCGGGTGCAGTGTTGCAAGTCTCACGCTTCTGGCGGGGAGATTGCAGGGTTCTTTAAAGCTGCTCCTTTGGATAAAGTTGCAGTCTTTTTGGAGCAGGTCCGCTGTCCTCGGGAGTTTCTTGTCGTCGTCGAAGCAGGGCAGTCCTCAGAGGATTCAGAGGTCGCTGGTCCCTTTGGAAGGCGTCGCTGGAGCAGAGTTCTTTGGAAGGCAGGAGACAGGCCGGTGAGTTTCTGGAGCCAAGGCAGTTGTTGTCTTCTGGTCTTCCTCTGCAGGGGTTTTCAGCTAGGCAGTCCTTCTTGTTGTTGTTGCAGGAATCTAATTTTCTAGGGTTCAGGGTAGCCCTTAAATACTAAATTTAAGGGCGTGTTTAGGTCTGGGGGGTTAGTAGCCAATGACTACTAGCCCTGAGGGTGGGTACACCCTCTTTGTGCCTCCTCCCAAGGGGAGGGGGTCACAATCCTAACCCTATTGGGGGAATCCTCCATCTGCAAGATGGAGGATTTCTAAAAGTTAGAGTCACCTCAGCTCAGGACACGTTAGGGGCTGTCCTGACTGGCCAGTGACTCCTCCTTGTTGCTTTCTTTGTTCCCTCCAGCCTTGCCGCCAAAAGTGGGGGCCGTGGCCGGAGGGGGCGGGCAACTCCACTAAGCTGGAGTGCCCTGCTGGGCTGTGACAAAGGGGTGAGCCTTTGAGGCTCACCGCCAGGTGTTACAGCTCCTGCCTGGGGGAGGTGTTAGCATCTCCACCCAGTGCAGGCTTTGTTACTGGCCTCAGAGTGACAAAGGCACTCTCCCCATGGGGCCAGCAACATGTCTCTAGTGTGGCAGGCTGCTGGAACTAGTCAGCCTACACAGACAGTCGGTTAAGTTTCAGGGGGCACCTCTAAGGTGCCCTCTGGGGTGTATTTTGCAATAAAATGTACACTGGCATCAGTGTGCATTTATTGTGCTGAGAAGTTTGATACCAAACTTCCCAGCTTTCAGTGTAGCCATTATGGTGCTGTGGAGTTCGTGTAAAACAGACTCCCAGACCATATACTCTTATGGCTAACCTGCACTTACAATGTCTAAGGTTTTGCTTAGACACTGTAGGGGCACAGTGCTCATGCACTGGTACCCTCACCTATGGTATAGTGCACCCTGCCTTAGGGCTGTAAGGCCTGCTAGAGGGGTGTCTTACCTATACTGCATAGGCAGTGAGAGGCTGGCATGGCACCCTGAGGGGAGTGCCATGTCGACTTACTCATTTTGTTCTCACTAGCACACACAAGCTGGTAAGCAGTGTGTCTGTGCTGGGTGAGGGGTCTCTAGGGTGGCATAATACATGCTGCAGCCCTTAGAGACCTTCCCTGGCATCAGGGCCCTTGGTACCAGGGGTACCAGTTACAAGGGACTTACCTAGGTGCCAGGGTTGTGCCAATTGTGGAAACAATGGTACATTTTAGGTGAAAGAACACTGGTGCTGGGGCCTGGTTGGCAGGGTCCCAGCACACTTCTCAGTCAAGTCAGCATCAGTATCAGGCAAAAAGTGGGGGGTAACTGCAACAGGGAGCCATTTCTTTACACAAGCCCCCCCCAGCCCACAGGCCAGGAGACTCAGCCAAAGCTGGGAGAGTCTTCCTAGTCTGTCAGGCGAGGAAGAGTAGAGGAAATAGGCTGGTTTGTTGCAGGGCCTACTCTGCCTTACATCCTCCTGTTTAGGTCATTCCCTCTGGGGAACTGACCCACTTCCACAGTGATAGGACCTAGTCTGAACTGCCACTTGTCTGTGCTTTTTATGTCTTCACCCATTCTCTCTATTTCGGGGTTAGAGGTATCCACCTCTGCTAATCTTATCTTAGCCAGGGTCACCCCTAGCTTACCCAAAGAGGTTACCCAGAGCTGGAGTAACCCCACCATGACCAACAGGGTCAGGGGGCCTAACTTGCTATTTGGCATGGGGTCAGACCACCATGCCAAGGATAGTGCAGCCATAAAGGCTAACACCCAGCAGAGGCCACTGACAGCTGTCAGTGCCCAGAACCACACCTTTAGCTCTTCACCTACAAGGGAAGGGGCTAAGTTACAGGCTTCTTTGGGTTCAGGGTGCCTGTCTGCTGTATTAGGGTGGGGGGTTACCACATCTTGTAGTGAACACCCTTCTTCCACTCTTTCTTCTGTTAGCTGAGGAGCCACCCACTCAGGCTTAACAGTTGCCTGACTAGCCAGGACTTCTTGTGGGTCAGGTTGGACTTTATCAGAGCCACTTTTGGAGTTCTCCCCTACTGGAGCAGAATCTCCTTGGCTTGCTGGAACCTTGGCTAAAGGTTGTCCACCTTTCCTACTCTGTTTCCTTTTCTTTTTCTTCTGGGGCCTACTTGCATTTACTGCAGAGGCAGGCACTCCAGAATCCTTGGGAGAGGGTTGGCACTGGGACCAGTTCCTCTCTTGGGCTCTGACTAACCTCTGGGTAGTCATTTCCAAGGAGACAATCAAGGGGGAGGTCTGTACTGACTACCACCCTTCTCCAGCTAAAAGTCCCACCCACTTCTATGGGCACAAAAGCCACTGGCCTACAAGTGACCCTGTCTGGGCTAACTCTTACTCTGGCAGTCTCACCTGGGATGTACTGGTTTGAGAACACCAGCCTGTCATGCACAATAGTGTGACTGGCACAAGTGTCTCTCAGGGCAGTGGCTGGGATTCCATTCACCAGTAGGTGGTGGAAGTGTCTACTTCCCTCTGGAATCTCCAACTCACCTGTTGGGCCCTTTTTTCCAGTTGAAGGCTATGAAGACCTCCTCATCTGAGGAGTCATCTCCAATGGCTACACTGGTTACCCCTGGGATTTTGCTAGGGAGTTTGTTTTTGGGACAAGAAGTGTCCTTGGTGTGGTGCCCTGTCTGTTTACAGTTATGGCACCATGCCTTAGTGGCATCCCAGCTCTTACCCTGGTACCCACCTTTGTTTTGGGTTGTGTCTCTGGGCCCACCCACCTGGTCTGGTTTTTGGAGGCCTACAGGGGACTCTTTTTCTTTGTTTCTAGTGTCACCCACTTTCTCCTGGGGAGGCTTTGTAACCCCTTTCTTTTGGTCACCCCCAGTGGAAGTTTTGGTTACCCTAGTCTTGACCCAGTGGTCTGCCTTCTTTCCCAATTCTTGGGGAGAAATTGGACCTAGGTCTACCAGATACTGATGCAACTTTTCATTGAAGCAGTTACTTAAAATGTGTTCTTTCATAAACAAATTATAAAGCCCATCATAGTCATACACTTCATTTCCAGTTACCCAACCATCCAGTGTTTTCACTGAGTAGTCAACATAATCAACCCAGGTCTGGCTCGAGGATTTTTGAGCCCCCCTGAATCTAATTCTATACTCCTCAGTGGAGAATCCAAAGCCCTCAATCAGGGTACCCTTCATGAGGTCATAAGATTCTGCATCTTTTCCAGAGAGTGTGAGGAGTCTATCCCTACACTTTCCTGTGAACATTTCCCAAAGGAGAGCACCCCAGTGAGATTTGTTCACTTTTCTGGTTACACAAGCCCTCTCAAAAGCTGTGAACCATTTGGTGATGTCATCACCATCTTCATATTTAGTTACAATCCCTTTAGGGATTTTCAACATGTCAGGAGAATCTCTGACCCTATTTATGTTGCTGCCACCATTGATGGGTCCTAGGCCCATCTCTTGTCTTTCCCTTTCTATGGCTAGGATCTGTTTTTCCAAAGCCAATCTTTTGGCCATCCTGGCTAACTGGATGTCCTCTTCACTGGAGTTACCTTCAGTGATTTCAGAGAGGCTGGACCCTCCTGTGAGGGAGCCAGCATTTCTGACTACTATTTTTGGAGTCAGGGTTTGAGAGACCCTGTTCTCCCTAAATAGGACTGGTAGGGGGGAATTTTCCTCCAAGTCACTATCTTCATCCTCTGTGTTGCCATCCTCAGAGGGGTTGGCTTTTTCAAACTCTGCCAAAAGCTCCTGGAGCTGTACTTTGGTAGGTTTGGAGCCCATTGTTATTTTCTTTAGTTTACAGAGTGACCTTAGCTCTCTCATCTGTAGATGGAGGTAAGGTGTGGTGTCGAGTTCCACCACATTCACATCTGTGCTAGACATTATGCTTCTAAAAGTTGGAATACTTTTTAAGAAACTAAAACTGGTTCTAGAATCTAATTCAAACTTTTAACAAACTTTTAAACTCTAAAAGAAATGCTAACAGGGACTAACACAAGGCCCTAGCAGGACTTTAAAGAATTTAGAAAACTTTTCAAATTGCAAAAATCAATTTCTAATGACAATTTTGGAATTTGTCGTGTGATCAGGTATTGGCTGAGTAGTCCAGCAAATGCAAAGTCTTGTACCCCACCGCTGATCCACCAATGTAGGAAGTTGGCTCTGTATGTGCTATTTCAAAGTAAGGAATAGCATGCACAGAGTCCAAGGGTTCCCCTTAGAGGTAAAATAGTGGTAAAAAGAGATAATACTAATGCTCTATTTTGTGGTAGTGTGTTCGAGCAGTAGGCTTATCCAAGGAGTAGTGTTAAGCATTTGTTGTACATACACATAGACAATAAATGAGGTACACACACTCAGAGACAAATCCAGCCAATAGGTTTTGTTATAGAAAAATATCTTTTCTTAGTTTATTTTAAGAACCACAGGTTCAAATTTAACATGTAATATCTTGTTTGAAAGGTATTGCAGGTAAGTACATTAGGAACTTTGAATCATTTCAATTGCATGTATACTTTTCAAGTTATTCACAAATAGCTATTTCAAAAGTGGACACAGTGCAATTTTCACAGTTCCTGGGGGAGGTAAGTTTTTGTTAGTTTTACCAGGTAAGTACGACAGTTACAGGGTTCAGTTCTTGGTCCAAGGTAGCCCACCGTTGGGGGTTCAGAGCAACCCCAAAGTTACCACACCAGCAGCTCAGGGCCGGTCAGGTGCAGAGTTCAAAGTGGTGCCCAAAACGCATAGGCTCCAATGGAGAGAAGGGGGTGCCCCGGTTCCAGTCTGCCAGCAGGTAAGTACCCGCGTCTTCGGGGGGCAGACCAGGGGGGTTTTGTAGGGCACCGGGGGGGACACAAGCCCACACAGAAATTTCACCCTCAGCGGCGCGGGGGCGGCCGGGTGCAGTGTTAGAACAAGCGTCGGGTTCGCAATGGAAGTCAATGAGAGATCAAGGAATCTCTTCAGCGCTGCAGGCAGGCAAGGGGGGGCTTCCTCGGGGAAACCTCCACTTGGGCAAGGGAGAGGGACTCCTGGGGGTCACTTCTGCAGTGAAAGTCCGGTCCTTCAGGTCCTGGGGGCTGCGGGTGCAGGGTCTTTTCCAGGCGTCGGGACTTAGGTTTCAGAGAGTCGCGGTCAGGGGAAGCCTCGGGATTCCCTCTGCAGGCGGCGCTGTGGGGGCTCAGGGGGGACAGGTTTTGGTACTCACAGTCGTAGAGTAGTCCGGGGGTCCTCCCTGAGGTGTTGGTTCTCCACCAGCCGAGTCGGGGTCGCCGGGTGCAGTGTTGCAAGTCTCACGCTTCTGGCGGGGAGATTGCAGGGTTCTTTAAAGCTGCTCCTTTGGATAAAGTTGCAGTCTTTTTGGAGCAGGTCCGCTGTCCTCGGGAGTTTCTTGTCGTCGTCGAAGCAGGGCAGTCCTCAGAGGATTCAGAGGTCGCTGGTCCCTTTGGAAGGCGTCGCTGGAGCAGAGTTCTTTGGAAGGCAGGAGACAGGCCGGTGAGTTTCTGGAGCCAAGGCAGTTGTTGTCTTCTGGTCTTCCTCTGCAGGGGTTTTCAGCTAGGCAGTCCTTCTTGTTGTTGTTGCAGGAATCTAATTTTCTAGGGTTCAGGGTAGCCCTTAAATACTAAATTTAAGGGCGTGTTTAGGTCTGGGGGGTTAGTAGCCAATGACTACTAGCCCTGAGGGTGGGTACACCCTCTTTGTGCCTCCTCCCAAGGGGAGGGGGTCACAATCCTAACCCTATTGGGGGAATCCTCCATCTGCAAGATGGAGGATTTCTAAAAGTTAGAGTCACCTCAGCTCAGGACACGTTAAGGGCTGTCCTGACTGGCCAGTGACTCCTCCTTGTTGCTTTCTTTGTTCCCTCCAGCCTTGCCGCCAAAAGTGGGGGCCGTGGCCGGAGGGGGCGGGCAACTCCACTAAGCTGGAGTGCCCTGCTGGGCTGTGACAAAGGGGTGAGCCTTTGAGGCTCACCGCCAGGTGTTACAGCTCCTGCCTGGGGGAGGTGTTAGCATCTCCACCCAGTGCAGGCTTTGTTACTGGCCTCAGAGTGACAAAGGCACTCTCCCCATGGGGCCAGCAACATGTCTCTAGTGTGGCAGGCTGCTGGAACTAGTCAGCCTACACAGACAGTCGGTTAAGTTTCAGGGGGCACCTCTAAGGTGCCCTCTGGGGTGTATTTTGCAATAAAATGTACACTGGCATCAGTGTGCATTTATTGTGCTGAGAAGTTTGATACCAAACTTCCCAGCTTTCAGTGTAGCCATTATGGTGCTGTGGAGTTCGTGTAAAACAGACTCCCAGACCATATACTCTTATGGCTACCCTGCACTTACAATGTCTAAGGTTTTGCTTAGACACTGTAGGGGCACAGTGCTCATGCACTGGTACCCTCACCTATGGTATAGTGCACCCTGCCTTAGGGCTGTAAGGCCTGCTAGAGGGGTGTCTTACCTATACTGCATAGGCAGTGAGAGGCTGGCATGGCACCCTGAGGGGAGTGCCATGTCGACTTACTCATTTTGTTCTCACTAGCACACACAAGCTGGTAAGCAGTGTGTCTGTGCTGGGTGAGGGGTCTCTAGGGTGGCATAATACATGCTGCAGCCCTTAGAGACCTTCCCTGGCATCAGGGCCCTTGGTACCAGGGGTACCAGTTACAAGGGACTTACCTAGGTGCCAGGGTTGTGCCAATTGTGGAAACAATGGTACATTTTAGGTGAAAGAACACTGGTGCTGGGGCCTGGTTGGCAGGGTCCCAGCACACTTCTCAGTCAAGTCAGCATCAGTATCAGGCAAAAAGTGGGGGGTAACTGCAACAGGGAGCCATTTCTTTACACAAGCCCCCCCCAGCCCACAGGCCAGGAGACTCAGCCAAAGCTGGGAGAGTCTTCCTAGTCTGTCAGGCGAGGAAGAGTAGAGGAAATAGGCTGGTTTGTTGCAGGGCCTACTCTGCCTTACATCCTCCTGTTTAGGTCATTCCCTCTGGGGAACTGACCCACTTCCACAGTGATAGGACCTAGTCTGAACTGCCACTTGTCTGTGCTTTTTATGTCTTCACCCATTCTCTCTATTTCGGGGTTAGAGGTATCCACCTCTGCTAATCTTATCTTAGCCAGGGTCACCCCTAGCTTACCCAAAGAGGTTACCCAGAGCTGGAGTAACCCCACCATGACCAACAGGGTCAGGGGGCCTAACTTGCTATTTGGCATGGGGTCAGACCACCATGCCAAGGATAGTGCAGCCATAAAGGCTAACACCCAGCAGAGGCCACTGACAGCTGTCAGTGCCCAGAACCACACCTTTAGCTCTTCACCTACAAGGGAAGGGGCTAAGTTACAGGCTTCTTTGGGTTCAGGGTGCCTGTCTGCTGTATTAGGGTGGGGGGTTACCACATCTTGTAGTGAACACCCTTCTTCCACTCTTTCTTCTGTTAGCTGAGGAGCCACCCACTCAGGCTTAACAGTTGCCTGACTAGCCAGGACTTCTTGTGGGTCAGGTTGGACTTTATCAGAGCCACTTTTGGAGTTCTCCCCTACTGGAGCAGAATCTCCTTGGCTTGCTGGAACCTTGGCTAAAGGTTGTCCACCTTTCCTACTCTGTTTCCTTTTCTTTTTCTTCTGGGGCCTACTTGCATTTACTGCAGAGGCAGGCACTCCAGAATCCTTGGGAGAGGGTTGGCACTGGACCAGTTCCTCTCTTGGGCTCTGACTAACCTCTGGGTAGTCATTTCCAAGGAGACAATCAAGGGGGAGGTCTGTACTGACTACCACCCTTCTCCAGCTAAAAGTCCCACCCACTTCTATGGGCACAAAAGCCACTGGCCTACAAGTGACCCTGTCTGGGCTAACTCTTACTCTGGCAGTCTCACCTGGGATGTACTGGTTTGAGAACACCAGCCTGTCATGCACAATAGTGTGACTGGCACAAGTGTCTCTCAGGGCAGTGGCTGGGATTCCATTCACCAGTAGGTGGTGGAAGTGTCTACTTCCCTCTGGAATCTCCAACTCACCTGTTGGGCCCTTTTTCCAGTTGAAGGCTATGAAGACCTCCTCATCTGAGGAGTCATCTCCAATGGCTACACTGGTTACCCCTGGGATTTTGCTAGGGAGTTTGTTTTTGGGACAAGAAGTGTCCTTGGTGTGGTGCCCTGTCTGTTTACAGTTATGGCACCATGCCTTAGTGGCATCCCAGCTCTTACCCTGGTACCCACCTTTGTTTTGGGTTGTGTCTCTGGGCCCACCCACCTGGTCTGGTTTTTGGAGGCCTACAGGGGACTCTTTTTCTTTGTTTCTAGTGTCACCCACTTTCTCCTGGGGAGGCTTTGTAACCCCTTTCTTTTGGTCACCCCCAGTGGAAGTTTTGGTTACCCTAGTCTTGACCCAGTGGTCTGCCTTCTTTCCCAATTCTTGGGGAGAAATTGGACCTAGGTCTACCAGATACTGATGCAACTTTTCATTGAAGCAGTTACTTAAAATGTGTTCTTTCATAAACAAATTATAAAGCCCATCATAGTCATACACTTCATTTCCAGTTACCCAACCATCCAGTGTTTTCACTGAGTAGTCAACATAATCAACCCAGGTCTGGCTCGAGGATTTTTGAGCCCCCCTGAATCTAATTCTATACTCCTCAGTGGAGAATCCAAAGCCCTCAATCAGGGTACCCTTCATGAGGTCATAAGATTCTGCATCTTTTCCAGAGAGTGTGAGGAGTCTATCCCTACACTTTCCTGTGAACATTTCCCAAAGGAGAGCACCCCAGTGAGATTTGTTCACTTTTCTGGTTACACAAGCCCTCTCAAAAGCTGTGAACCATTTGGTGATGTCATCACCATCTTCATATTTAGTTACAATCCCTTTAGGGATTTTCAACATGTCAGGAGAATCTCTGACCCTATTTATGTTGCTGCCACCATTGATGGGTCCTAGGCCCATCTCTTGTCTTTCCCTTTCTATGGCTAGGATCTGTTTTTCCAAAGCCAATCTTTTGGCCATCCTGGCTAACTGGATGTCCTCTTCACTGGAGTTACCTTCAGTGATTTCAGAGAGGCTGGACCCTCCTGTGAGGGAGCCAGCATTTCTGACTACTATTTTTGGAGTCAGGGTTTGAGAGACCCTGTTCTCCCTAAATAGGACTGGTAGGGGGGAATTTTCCTCCAAGTCACTATCTTCATCCTCTGTGTTGCCATCCTCAGAGGGGTTGGCTTTTTCAAACTCTGCCAAAAGCTCCTGGAGCTGTACTTTGGTAGGTTTGGAGCCCATTGTTATTTTCTTTAGTTTACAGAGTGACCTTAGCTCTCTCATCTGTAGATGGAGGTAAGGTGTGGTGTCGAGTTCCACCACATTCACATCTGTGCTAGACATTATGCTTCTAAAAGTTGGAATACTTTTTAAGAAACTAAAACTGGTTCTAGAATCTAATTCAAACTTTTAACAAACTTTTAAACTCTAAAAGAAATGCTAACAGGGACTAACACAAGGCCCTAGCAGGACTTTAAAGAATTTAGAAAACTTTTCAAATTGCAAAAATCAATTTCTAATGACAATTTTGGAATTTGTCGTGTGATCAGGTATTGGCTGAGTAGTCCAGCAAATGCAAAGTCTTGTACCCCACCGCTGATCCACCAATGTAGGAAGTTGGCTCTGTATGTGCTATTTCAAAGTAAGGAATAGCATGCACAGAGTCCAAGGGTTCCCCTTAGAGGTAAAATAGTGGTAAAAAGAGATAATACTAATGCTCTATTTTGTGGTAGTGTGTTCGAGCAGTAGGCTTATCCAAGGAGTAGTGTTAAGCATTTGTTGTACATACACATAGACAATAAATGAGGTACACACACTCAGAGACAAATCCAGCCAATAGGTTTTGTTATAGAAAAATATCTTTTCTTAGTTTATTTTAAGAACCACAGGTTCAAATTTAACATGTAATATCTTGTTTGAAAGGTATTGCAGGTAAGTACATTAGGAACTTTGAATCATTTCAATTGCATGTATACTTTTCAAGTTATTCACAAATAGCTATTTCAAAAGTGGACACAGTGCAATTTTCACAGTTCCTGGGGGAGGTAAGTTTTTGTTAGTTTTACCAGGTAAGTACGACACTTACAGGGTTCAGTTCTTGGTCCAAGGTAGCCCACCGTTGGGGGTTCAGAGCAACCCCAAAGTTACCACACCAGCAGCTCAGGGCCGGTCAGGTGCAGAGTTCAAAGTGGTGCCCAAAACGCATAGGCTCCAATGGAGAGAAGGGGGTGCCCCGGTTCCAGTCTGCCAGCAGGTAAGTACCCGCGTCTTCGGGGGGCAGACCAGGGGGGTTTTGTAGGGCACCAGGGGGGACACAAGCCCACACAGAAATTTCACCCTCAGCGGCGCGGGGGCGGCCGGGTGCAGTGTTAGAACAAGCGTCGGGTTCGCAATGGAAGTCAATGAGAGATCAAGGAATCTCTTCAGCGCTGCAGGCAGGCAAGGGGGGGCTTCCTCGGGGAAACCTCCACTTGGGCAAGGGAGAGGGACTCCTGGGGGTCACTTCTGCAGTGAAAGTCCGGTCCTTCAGGTCCTGGGGGCTGCGGGTGCAGGGTCTTTTCCAGGCGTCGGGACTTAGGTTTCAGAGAGTCGCGGTCAGGGGAAGCCTCGGGATTCCCTCTGCAGGCGGCGCTGTGGGGGCTCAGGGGGGACAGGTTTTGGTACTCACAGTCGTAGAGTAGTCCGGGGGTCCTCCCTGAGGTGTTGGTTCTCCACCAGCCGAGTCGGGGTCGCCGGGTGCAGTGTTGCAAGTCTCACGCTTCTGGCGGGGAGATTGCAGGGTTCTTTAAAGCTGCTCCTTTGGATAAAGTTGCAGTCTTTTTGGAGCAGGTCCGCTGTCCTCGGGAGTTTCTTGTCGTCGTCGAAGCAGGGCAGTCCTCAGAGGATTCAGAGGTCGCTGGTCCCTTTGGAAGGCGTCGCTGGAGCAGAGTTCTTTGGAAGGCAGGAGACAGGCCGGTGAGTTTCTGGAGCCAAGGCAGTTGTTGTCTTCTGGTCTTCCTCTGCAGGGGTTTTCAGCTAGGCAGTCCTTCTTGTTGTTGTTGCAGGAATCTAATTTTCTAGGGTTCAGGGTAGCCCTTAAATACTAAATTTAAGGGCGTGTTTAGGTCTGGGGGGTTAGTAGCCAATGACTACTAGCCCTGAGGGTGGGTACACCCTCTTTGTGCCTCCTCCCAAGGGGAGGGGGTCACAATCCTAACCCTATTGGGGGAATCCTCCATCTGCAAGATGGAGGATTTCTAAAAGTTAGAGTCACCTCAGCTCAGGACACGTTAGGGGCTGTCCTGACTGGCCAGTGACTCCTCCTTGTTGCTTTCTTTGTTCCCTCCAGCCTTGCCGCCAAAAGTGGGGGCCGTGGCCGGAGGGGGCGGGCAACTCCACTACGCTGGAGTGCCCTGCTGGGCTGTGACAAAGGGGTGAGCCTTTGAGGCTCACCGCCAGGTGTTACAGCTCCTGCCTGGGGGAGGTGTTAGCATCTCCACCCAGTGCAGGCTTTGTTACTGGCCTCAGAGTGACAAAGGCACTCTCCCCATGGGGCCAGCAACATGTCTCTAGTGTGGCAGGCTGCTGGAACTAGTCAGCCTACACAGACAGTCGGTTAAGTTTCAGGGGGCACCTCTAAGGTGCCCTCTGGGGTGTATTTTGCAATAAAATGTACACTGGCATCAGTGTGCATTTATTGTGCTGAGAAGTTTGATACCAAACTTCCCAGCTTTCAGTGTAGCCATTATGGTGCTGTGGAGTTCGTGTAAAACAGACTCCCAGACCATATACTCTTATGGCTACCCTGCACTTACAATGTCTAAGGTTTTGCTTAGACACTGTAGGGGCACAGTGCTCATGCACTGGTACCCTCACCTATGGTATAGTGCACCCTGCCTTAGGGCTGTAAGGCCTGCTAGAGGGGTGTCTTACCTATACTGCATAGGCAGTGAGAGGCTGGCATGGCACCCTGAGGGGAGTGCCATGTCGACTTACTCATTTTGTTCTCACTAGCACACACAAGCTGGTAAGCAGTGTGTCTGTGCTGGGTGAGGGGTCTCTAGGGTGGCATAATACATGCTGCAGCCCTTAGAGACCTTCCCTGGCATCAGGGCCCTTGGTACCAGGGGTACCAGTTACAAGGGACTTACCTAGGTGCCAGGGTTGTGCCAATTGTGGAAACAATGGTACATTTTAGGTGAAAGAACACTGGTGCTGGGGCCTGGTTGGCAGGGTCCCAGCACACTTCTCAGTCAAGTCAGCATCAGTATCAGGCAAAAAGTGGGGGGTAACTGCAACAGGGAGCCATTTCTTTACACAAGCCCCCCCCAGCCCACAGGCCAGGAGACTCAGCCAAAGCTGGGAGAGTCTTCCTAGTCTGTCAGGCGAGGAAGAGTAGAGGAAATAGGCTGGTTTGTTGCAGGGCCTACTCTGCCTTACATCCTCCTGTTTAGGTCATTCCCTCTGGGGAACTGACCCACTTCCACAGTGATAGGACCTAGTCTGAACTGCCACTTGTCTGTGCTTTTTATGTCTTCACCCATTCTCTCTATTTCGGGGTTAGAGGTATCCACCTCTGCTAATCTTATCTTAGCCAGGGTCACCCCTAGCTTACCCAAAGAGGTTACCCAGAGCTGGAGTAACCCCACCATGACCAACAGGGTCAGGGGGCCTAACTTGCTATTTGGCATGGGGTCAGACCACCATGCCAAGGATAGTGCAGCCATAAAGGCTAACACCCAGCAGAGGCCACTGACAGCTGTCAGTGCCCAGAACCACACCTTTAGCTCTTCACCTACAAGGGAAGGGGCTAAGTTACAGGCTTCTTTGGGTTCAGGGTGCCTGTCTGCTGTATTAGGGTGGGGGGTTACCACATCTTGTAGTGAACACCCTTCTTCCACTCTTTCTTCTGTTAGCTGAGGAGCCACCCACTCAGGCTTAACAGTTGCCTGACTAGCCAGGACTTCTTGTGGGTCAGGTTGGACTTTATCAGAGCCACTTTTGGAGTTCTCCCCTACTGGAGCAGAATCTCCTTGGCTTGCTGGAACCTTGGCTAAAGGTTGTCCACCTTTCCTACTCTGTTTCCTTTTCTTTTTCTTCTGGGGCCTACTTGCATTTACTGCAGAGGCAGGCACTCCAGAATCCTTGGGAGAGGGTTGGCACTGGACCAGTTCCTCTCTTGGGCTCTGACTAACCTCTGGGTAGTCATTTCCAAGGAGACAATCAAGGGGGAGGTCTGTACTGACTACCACCCTTCTCCAGCTAAAAGTCCCACCCACTTCTATGGGCACAAAAGCCACTGGCCTACAAGTGACCCTGTCTGGGCTAACTCTTACTCTGGCAGTCTCACCTGGGATGTACTGGTTTGAGAACACCAGCCTGTCATGCACAATAGTGTGACTGGCACAAGTGTCTCTCAGGGCAGTGGCTGGGATTCCATTCACCAGTAGGTGGTGGAAGTGTCTACTTCCCTCTGGAATCTCCAACTCACCTGTTGGGCCCTTTTTCCAGTTGAAGGCTATGAAGACCTCCTCATCTGAGGAGTCATCTCCAATGGCTACACTGGTTACCCCTGGGATTTTGCTAGGGAGTTTGTTTTTGGGACAAGAAGTGTCCTTGGTGTGGTGCCCTGTCTGTTTACAGTTATGGCACCATGCCTTAGTGGCATCCCAGCTCTTACCCTGGTACCCACCTTTGTTTTGGGTTGTGTCTCTGGGCCCACCCACCTGGTCTGGTTTTTGGAGGCCTACAGGGGACTCTTTTTCTTTGTTTCTAGTGTCACCCACTTTCTCCTGGGGAGGCTTTGTAACCCCTTTCTTTTGGTCACCCCCAGTGGAAGTTTTGGTTACCCTAGTCTTGACCCAGTGGTCTGCCTTCTTTCCCAATTCTTGGGGAGAAATTGGACCTAGGTCTACCAGATACTGATGCAACTTTTCATTGAAGCAGTTACTTAAAATGTGTTCTTTCATAAACAAATTATAAAGCCCATCATAGTCATACACTTCATTTCCAGTTACCCAACCATCCAGTGTTTTCACTGAGTAGTCAACATAATCAACCCAGGTCTGGCTCGAGGATTTTTGAGCCCCCCTGAATCTAATTCTATACTCCTCAGTGGAGAATCCAAAGCCCTCAATCAGGGTACCCTTCATGAGGTCATAAGATTCTGCATCTTTTCCAGAGAGTGTGAGGAGTCTATCCCTACACTTTCCTGTGAACATTTCCCAAAGGAGAGCACCCCAGTGAGATTTGTTCACTTTTCTGGTTACACAAGCCCTCTCAAAAGCTGTGAACCATTTGGTGATGTCATCACCATCTTCATATTTAGTTACAATCCCTTTAGGGATTTTCAACATGTCAGGAGAATCTCTGACCCTATTTATGTTGCTGCCACCATTGATGGGTCCTAGGCCCATCTCTTGTCTTTCCCTTTCTATGGCTAGGATCTGTTTTTCCAAAGCCAATCTTTTGGCCATCCTGGCTAACTGGATGTCCTCTTCACTGGAGTTACCTTCAGTGATTTCAGAGAGGCTGGACCCTCCTGTGAGGGAGCCAGCATTTCTGACTACTATTTTTGGAGTCAGGGTTTGAGAGACCCTGTTCTCCCTAAATAGGACTGGTAGGGGGGAATTTTCCTCCAAGTCACTATCTTCATCCTCTGTGTTGCCATCCTCAGAGGGGTTGGCTTTTTCAAACTCTGCCAAAAGCTCCTGGAGCTGTACTTTGGTAGGTTTGGAGCCCATTGTTATTTTCTTTAGTTTACAGAGTGACCTTAGCTCTCTCATCTGTAGATGGAGGTAAGGTGTGGTGTCGAGTTCCACCACATTCACATCTGTGCTAGACATTATGCTTCTAAAAGTTGGAATACTTTTTAAGAAACTAAAACTGGTTCTAGAATCTAATTCAAACTTTTAACAAACTTTTAAACTCTAAAAGAAATGCTAACAGGGACTAACACAAGGCCCTAGCAGGACTTTAAAGAATTTAGAAAACTTTTCAAATTGCAAAAATCAATTTCTAATGACAATTTTGGAATTTGTCGTGTGATCAGGTATTGGCTGAGTAGTCCAGCAAATGCAAAGTCTTGTACCCCACCGCTGATCCACCAATGTAGGAAGTTGGCTCTGTATGTGCTATTTCAAAGTAAGGAATAGCATGCACAGAGTCCAAGGGTTCCCCTTAGAGGTAAAATAGTGGTAAAAAGAGATAATACTAATGCTCTATTTTGTGGTAGTGTGTTCGAGCAGTAGGCTTATCCAAGGAGTAGTGTTAAGCATTTGTTGTACATACACATAGACAATAAATGAGGTACACACACTCAGAGACAAATCCAGCCAATAGGTTTTGTTATAGAAAAATATCTTTTCTTAGTTTATTTTAAGAACCACAGGTTCAAATTTAACATGTAATATCTTGTTTGAAAGGTATTGCAGGTAAGTACATTAGGAACTTTGAATCATTTCAATTGCATGTATACTTTTCAAGTTATTCACAAATAGCTATTTCAAAAGTGGACACAGTGCAATTTTCACAGTTCCTGGGGGAGGTAAGTTTTTGTTAGTTTTACCAGGTAAGTACGACACTTACAGGGTTCAGTTCTTGGTCCAAGGTAGCCCACCGTTGGGGGTTCAGAGCAACCCCAAAGTTACCACACCAGCAGCTCAGGGCCGGTCAGGTGCAGAGTTCAAAGTGGTGCCCAAAACGCATAGGCTCCAATGGAGAGAAGGGGGTGCCCCGGTTCCAGTCTGCCAGCAGGTAAGTACCCGCGTCTTCGGGGGGCAGACCAGGGGGGTTTTGTAGGGCACCAGGGGGGACACAAGCCCACACAGAAATTTCACCCTCAGCGGCGCGGGGGCGGCCGGGTGCAGTGTTAGAACAAGCGTCGGGTTCGCAATGGAAGTCAATGAGAGATCAAGGAATCTCTTCAGCGCTGCAGGCAGGCAAGGGGGGGCTTCCTCGGGGAAACCTCCACTTGGGCAAGGGAGAGGGACTCCTGGGGGTCACTTCTGCAGTGAAAGTCCGGTCCTTCAGGTCCTGGGGGCTGCGGGTGCAGGGTCTTTTCCAGGCGTCGGGACTTAGGTTTCAGAGAGTCGCGGTCAGGGGAAGCCTCGGGATTCCCTCTGCAGGCGGCGCTGTGGGGGCTCAGGGGGGACAGGTTTTGGTACTCACAGTCGTAGAGTAGTCCGGGGGTCCTCCCTGAGGTGTTGGTTCTCCACCAGCCGAGTCGGGGTCGCCGGGTGCAGTGTTGCAAGTCTCACGCTTCTGGCGGGGAGATTGCAGGGTTCTTTAAAGCTGCTCCTTTGGATAAAGTTGCAGTCTTTTTGGAGCAGGTCCGCTGTCCTCGGGAGTTTCTTGTCGTCGTCGAAGCAGGGCAGTCCTCAGAGGATTCAGAGGTCGCTGGTCCCTTTGGAAGGCGTCGCTGGAGCAGAGTTCTTTGGAAGGCAGGAGACAGGCCGGTGAGTTTCTGGAGCCAAGGCAGTTGTTGTCTTCTGGTCTTCCTCTGCAGGGGTTTTCAGCTAGGCAGTCCTTCTTGTTGTTGTTGCAGGAATCTAATTTTCTAGGGTTCAGGGTAGCCCTTAAATACTAAATTTAAGGGCGTGTTTAGGTCTGGGGGGTTAGTAGCCAATGACTACTAGCCCTGAGGGTGGGTACACCCTCTTTGTGCCTCCTCCCAAGGGGAGGGGGTCACAATCCTAACCCTATTGGGGGAATCCTCCATCTGCAAGATGGAGGATTTCTAAAAGTTAGAGTCACCTCAGCTCAGGACACGTTAGGGGCTGTCCTGACTGGCCAGTGACTCCTCCTTGTTGCTTTCTTTGTTCCCTCCAGCCTTGCCGCCAAAAGTGGGGGCCGTGGCCGGAGGGGGCGGGCAACTCCACTAAGCTGGAGTGCCCTGCTGGGCTGTGACAAAGGGGTGAGCCTTTGAGGCTCACCGCCAGGTGTTACAGCTCCTGCCTGGGGGAGGTGTTAGCATCTCCACCCAGTGCAGGCTTTGTTACTGGCCTCAGAGTGACAAAGGCACTCTCCCCATGGGGCCAGCAACATGTCTCTAGTGTGGCAGGCTGCTGGAACTAGTCAGCCTACACAGACAGTCGGTTAAGTTTCAGGGGGCACCTCTAAGGTGCCCTCTGGGGTGTATTTTGCAATAAAATGTACACTGGCATCAGTGTGCATTTATTGTGCTGAGAAGTTTGATACCAAACTTCCCAGCTTTCAGTGTAGCCATTATGGTGCTGTGGAGTTCGTGTAAAACAGACTCCCAGACCATATACTCTTATGGCTACCCTGCACTTACAATGTCTAAGGTTTTGCTTAGACACTGTAGGGGCACAGTGCTCATGCACTGGTACCCTCACCTATGGTATAGTGCACCCTGCCTTAGGGCTGTAAGGCCTGCTAGAGGGGTGTCTTACCTATACTGCATAGGCAGTGAGAGGCTGGCATGGCACCCTGAGGGGAGTGCCATGTCGACTTACTCATTTTGTTCTCACTAGCACACACAAGCTGGTAAGCAGTGTGTCTGTGCTGGGTGAGGGGTCTCTAGGGTGGCATAATACATGCTGCAGCCCTTAGAGACCTTCCCTGGCATCAGGGCCCTTGGTACCAGGGGTACCAGTTACAAGGGACTTACCTAGGTGCCAGGGTTGTGCCAATTGTGGAAACAATGGTACATTTTAGGTGAAAGAACACTGGTGCTGGGGCCTGGTTGGCAGGGTCCCAGCACACTTCTCAGTCAAGTCAGCATCAGTATCAGGCAAAAAGTGGGGGGTAACTGCAACAGGGAGCCATTTCTTTACACCCCTGCACTACGCCGCGCTCTTGGGCCCCACTGTTCAATTCCTGGGAAATGGCCTAGAAGGCTATGGACAACATCTGCACACATAGATGACACAGGGGCATGACTAGGTGTACTTGGCACTCTACAGAACTGGGGTGGGGTGCCACATGGCCTGCCTTACGGAGGGCCCTTGCCTACGGACCTCGCCCTGGCCTAGGGAAACCTACAGCACACCTCCCCCACCCAGACCCCTCCAATGCGTGCAAATTCAGCTGAATGAGAGTGTACTCACCCCCTTGTGGCTGCTGTGATGCCCTCAAGCGCCCATCCAACTCCGGGTAGGCCACTGCCAGGATCCTGAACATCAGGGGGGTCATGGTGCGATGGGCACCCCTCCCACATTGGGAGGCCATCCCCAGCTGAGCCTCCGCCGTCTTCTTGCTCCAGCGGCGAATGTCCTCCCATCTTTTACGGCAGTGGGTGCTCCGTCAGTGGTAGACCCCCAGGGTCCGGACGTCCTTGGCGATGGCCCGCCAAATATCTTTTTTCTGGTGGGCGCTGACCTACATGAAATGTACAGGGGAAAAAGAGAAGTTATTACCAACTGCACCGTCAAAGTGATTGACCCCCATCCCTACCCTTGCCATATGGCACATGCATTCACCGTCTTTCATGCATGCAGCACTCTCCCCCTTCCTTCTTACATCCAGCCCTCTCCACACAGGCATAGCCCATACAACATGCTCCCTGTGTACTTACCTGTTTGTCTGGAGGACCGTAGAGTAGCGTGTACTGGGGGAGGACCCCATACACGAGCTTCTCCAACTCCTCTGATGTGAAGGCAGGTGCCCTTTCCCCAGACACTCGAGCCATTGTCTCTTCCAGACCAAGGTCACAGCAGCACTTGCCGTGTAGGTCCTCTCCTGTTGAAGATCAGGTATCGAGTGATTGAACAGATAGAAAATGGCGGTCATGTCCGCGGCGGTGCGTACCGTCACCGCCGGCGTACATCGTCATTGGCTCCTGGGACCCATAGGGTCCAATGTTAACCAATGCAGCATTGCGCTGCGGTCTTCGACCGCCTACCGCAACGGTGTACAACGCCAGCCCAGTTACCTCACATCCCATTGTCCCACTTTAGAGGTCAGGCAGCCGCCATTTCAGGGGCCCACATGGCTTCATTTCCAACTGCGTCACACATACCTAGGCCTAGACTCAACACAAATACAGGCCACCTTTTGTGTGTGATTGGTGTTCTGGGTAAACTGTGGGTACGTACCTCTGAGTTGTTTGACTCTGTGCTCGCTGTTGTCCTTCATAGGCACCGTCCGCTGGAACATGTGAGGAGATGGCAGCATCCTCCTGTGTACCGACCGTTCGTGGACCTGTTGACAATGGAGGAGAGACATGTGATTATCACATACAGGCTTGACCGTGCCACAATCCAGGAACTGTGTACCCAGTTGGAGCCAGACCTGATGTCAGCAATCCGCCATCCCACAGGAATCCCCCCTCAAATGCAGGTGCTGTCAGTGCTCCATTTACTTGTAAGTGGGTCTTTTCAAACAACAGTGGCCATAGCATCAGGGATGTCCCAGCCTATGTTTTCCAACGTATTGTCCAGAGTGTTGTCTGCCCTTCTGAAACACATTCGGAGCTACATCGTTTTCCCTCAGGTGGAGGATTTGCCTACAGTGAAAGGTAATTTCTATTCCCTGGGACACATCCTCAACATCCTAGGTGCCATTGATGGGACCCATGTGGCTTTGGTCCACCCCCACAGGAGTGAACAGGTGTACAGAAACCGGAAGAGTTATCATTCTATGAATGTACAGATGGTATGTTTGGCAGACCAGTACATCTCCCATGTGAATGCCAAGTTCCCTGGCTCAGTGCATGACGCCTACATCCTGCGGAATAGCAGCATCCCTTATGTGATGGGTCAACTCCAGAAGCACCGTGTGTGGCTATTAGGTGAGCACCTGGAGGCAAGACAGTGGGAATGGTTGTCTGGGTCTGGCGATATCCCTCCAGGTTAGTGCGTGTCTAACAGTTGTCCCTCACCTTTTGCAGGTGACTCTGGTTACCCCAACCTGTCATGGCTACTGACCCCAGTGAGGAATCCCAGGACAAGGGCAGAGGAACGGTACAATGAGGCCCATGGGCGAACTAGGAGGGTGATCGAGCGGACCTTCGGCCTCCTGAAGGCCAGGTTCAGGTGCCTCCATATGACAGGTGGATCCCTATTCTACTCACCAAAGAAGGTGTGCCGGATCATCGTGGCCTTCTGTATGCTTCATAACTTGGCTTTGCGACGACAGATGCCATTTCTGCAGGAGGATGGTCCAGATGGCGGTGTTATTGCAGCTGTGGAGCCTGTGGACAGTGAAGACGAGGAAGCAGAGGAAGAAGACATGAACAACAGGGACTCAGTGATCCAGCAATATTTCCAGTGAGACACAGGTAAGAGTACAGACCTGCCTACTACATGTACTGTACCACTACTACCTCTCTACTGTGTGTCGTTTTCACCCAGTGTATGGTCACTGAGTTGTCACTTTCCCTTACGATTTCACAGATGTGGGTCCCACTGTGTGACATCTGCTTAGATTCCTCATGGACTTGAGCTGTGTGACATAGGTATGTTGACATCACAATTGAAAGAGCATTTTGTCACTGTAATTGCTAATACACTATTTCGAAATCACAGACAGACTCCAGATTGTTTTGTGCTTTAAGTGTGTTTATTTAAGTGCTCAATATTGGAGGGGGTGCTGAAATGGTGAGGGGTGATAGCGGAGGAATGTCCATGGTAGAGTCCAGTCTATTAGTCTCACAGGTGCATTGCCCAAATGGGCATAGGAAGTGGAGCTGGGGCAGTTTAACTATGGACAGGGTGACAAAGTGGGACAGTAGGATGACAATCAGGGTGGTCTCATTTCTTGGCGGGGGTCTTGGCATCGTGCTCTGTCTTTGTCCTGGATCTCAGGGACCGTTTGCGGGGTGGTTCTCCCTCTGCAGGGGGTAGGGTGCTGGTGTGGTGGTCCTGTGGCGGGGCGTCCTGTCCACTAGCGCCGGCGGAGGTGGTGGACAGTTCATCGTCCATGTTAGTGTCAGGGGCCCCTTGTAGTGCCACAGTGTCCGTCCTGGTGTTGAGTACTTCCTTCAGCAGCCCTACGATGATGCCCAGGGTGGAGGTGATGGTTCTGAGTTCCTCCCTGAAACCCATATTCTGTTCCTCCTGCAGGCGTTGGGTCTCCTGAAACTTGGCCAGTACCGTTGCCATCGTCTCCTGGGAGTGGTGGTAGGCTCCCATGATGGAGGAGAGGGCCTCGTGGAGAGTGGGTTCCCTTGGTCTGTCCGCCCCCTGTCGCACAGCAACCCTCCCAGTTCCCCTGTGTTCCTGGGCCTCTGTCCCCTGGACCGTGTGCCCACTACCACTGCCCCCAGGTCCCTGTTGTTGTTGGGGTGGTGGGTTATACTGGGTTCCCTGTAGTGGTGGACATACAGCTGATTGACGTGTCCTGGGGACGGAGGTATGGGCCCGCTGGGTGGGTGCTGTGCTGGTGTTTCCAGAGGGGGGAAGGTCTGTGGTGGCCTGTGACTGGGTGAGGGGAACCGACTGTCCCGAGGTCCCCGATGGGCCGGGCTGGTCATCTAGATCCAGTTAGACAGAGCTGCTGTCATCACTGTGGGCCTCTTCTGTTGTTGGTGTGGAAATGTGTGGACCCTCCTGTCCGGTGACATTGGGTGGGGTCCTGCAGGGGTATAAAAGGATGGTTATTACATCTGTGTGTGTCATGGTGTGCAATGGGTGGGTGACCGTGTACCCCAGTGCTTGCATTCCTGTGTGGGACCTTGTGTGATGATGGTTTAGGGGGTTGTATGGGTATGTGCATTGGCCATGCTTTAGTGATGGGTGTCCATGCTTTGTTGTTGCATGCAGGGCTTGGTGTTGGGATGGGTGGTTTGTGATGTTGGGACATATGTGAGGAGTTGGGGTGCTGGGGGTGAGTGTGGGGGTATATGACAGCATGCAGGTAGGGTGGGGGATGTAATAATTAAGATTTGTCTTACCGGAGTCCATTCCTCCACCTACTCCTGCGAGGTCCTCAGGATGCAGAATCGCCAAGACCTGCTCCTCCCATGCTGTTAGTTGTGGGTGAGGAGGTGGGGGTCCACCGCCAGTCCGCTGAACCGCCAGGTGGTGTCTTGAGACCACGGAATGCACCTTCCCCCGTAGGTCGTTCCACCTCTTCCTGATGTCCTCCCAATTTCTTGGGCGCTGTCCACAGCGCTGACCCTGTCCACTATTCTTCGCCATAGGTCCATCATCCTTCCAATGGAGGTGTGCTGCACCTGTGCTCCGAATAGCTGTGGCTCTACCCGGACGATTTCCTCCACCATGACCCTGAGCTCCTCCTCCAAGAACCTGAGGTGTCTTTGCTGTGCCATGGGGTGGTGTAGGTGATGTGTGGGGTGGAGTGTGTGGTGATAAGTGTGCTGATATGTAGTGGTGTGTTGTGTGAGCTGCTGTCATCACTGTGGGCCTCTTCTGTTGTTGGTGTGGAAATGTGTGGACCCTCCTGTCCGGTGACGTTGGGTAGGGGTCCTGCAGGGGTATAAAAGGATGGTTATTACATCTGTGTGTGTCCTGGTGTGCAATGGGTGGGTGACCGTGTACCCCAGTGCTTGCATTCCTGTGTGGGACCTTGTGTGATGATGGTTTAGGGGGTTGTATGGGTATGTGCATTGGCCATGCTTTAGTGATGGGTGTCCATGCTTTGTTGTTGCATGCAGGGCTTGGTGTTGGGATGGGTGGTTTGTGATGTTGGGACATATGTGAGGAGTTGGGGTGCTGGGGTTGAGTGTGGGGGTATATGACAGCATGCAGGTAGGGTGGGGGATGTAATAATTAAGATTTGTCTTACCGGAGTCCATTCCTCCACCTACTCCTGTGAGGTCCTCAGGATGCAGAATCGCCAAGACCTGCTCCTCCCATGCTGTTAGTTGTGGGTGAGGAGGTGGGGGTCCGCCGCCAGTCCGCTGAACCGCCAGGTGGTGTCTTGAGACCACGGAATGCACCTTCCCCCGTAGGTCGTTCCACCTCTTCCTGATGTCCTCCCAATTTCTTGGGCGCTGTCCACAGCGTTGACCCTGTCCACTATTCTTCGCCATAGGTCCATCATCCTTGCAATGGAGGTGTGCTGCACCTGTGCTCCGACTAGCTGTGGCTCTACCCGGACGATTTCCTCCACCATGACCCTGAGCTCCTCCTCCAAGAACCTGAGGTGTCGTTGCCGTGCCATGGGGTGGTGTAGGTGATGTGTGGGGTGGAGTGTGTGGTGATAAGTGTGCTGATATGTAGTGGTGTGTTGTGTGAGGTGCGTGGAAGTTCTGTGGGTGATGGTGTTGTGTGCCTGTGGATGCTGTTGTTCTTGCTGGTGCTGTCTCTCTCTGGCCTTCTTTCAGTATTTTTGGTCGTGGGGGTTTGTGGGTGATGTGGGTGTGTGTTTTATATTGCAATGGGTGTGTGGGAGTGGTGTGTGTATGTGTATCAGGTGTGTGTATTTCGAATTGTCCAATGTGGTAGTGTTTTGTAGGTGTGTGTGTATTTTGAGCGCGGCGGTGTGTACCGCCAATGGAATACTGCGGTTGAAAGACCGCTGCGTGGATTCGTGGGTAGTGATAGTGTGGGCTTATTTCTGTTGGCTTGACGGTGGAGGTTTTGTTTTCGCCAGTTTATCACTGACCTTTGATGTGGTGGACTTGTGTGGGTGTCTGAATTTTGGCGGATTCCGAAATGTGGGTCATAGTAGCTGTGGTGGAATTCCGCGGACGCGGCGGTGTGTTGGCGGTCTTCTGCACGGCGGTAAGCAGCTTTTACCGCCAATGTTGTAATGACTGCCTAAATCTGACCCACTGTGGGTAACACCTGTCGCTCCAATCCGGGTTTTGCTCTGTCTAACTAGCAGTGCCTCACCTCTACCCACGGGCAGGGAACACTGGGCAGCCGAGTGCATGACATAATTCGTTTCTCACGGAAGCCGTGGTCACTCAGGTCTCATCCATTTCTCTCAGTTAACTTAGTCTCATATATAAATGACAAACAGAGGCAGTATATGTTTCAATATTGACTTTAATAAAACAACTGCATCTTAGATAGCAAAGCGTGAGCTCCAATAACCAGGAAGACACATATTAAAATTGTGACTAGGAGAGTGAAGCATAGAAATAACGCTACCATATTGTCACTATGGTCAATAGACTAACTCCTACCTAGGCTATAATAGAGCACAGCATGTTAAGCTCTAATTCTGCTCTTCAAGTTCCCCTGGGAAGACATCATTCCCCATACCTGAGCAAAAAATAGAAGAAATCCACAACAGCTTCAACCCCCAGACCCACCAGCTGACTACAAACACCCACAAACCCAATCCCCCAAGCGACAACCACCTGCTCCACAACTGGACCCCCGTCAACAAATAAGACACTGCCAACACCATGGCCTCCATCCACTCCGGATCACTATCGGACCCCTGCCCTCACCATATCTTCAATAATGCAAATATCCTCATCGCTCCCCTTCTCTGCAACACCATCAACAGCTCCTTCATGTCAGCCACCTTCTCAGAAAGCTGGAAAGAGGCAGATGTCAACGCCCTGCTGAAAAAACCCAAGGCAGACCCAGACGACCCAAAGAGCTACTGACCAATCTCCCTCCTCCCGTTCCCAGCCAAACTAATTGAGAAAATCGTGAACAGCCAACTATCCCGATTCCTGGAAGACAGCAAGGCTCTCAACACCTCCCAATCCGGATTCCGCAAACACCACAGCACCGAGACGGCACTCATCGCTGCCACAGACGACATCAGGACCATGCTCGACAAAGGAGAAACAGCAGCACTCATCCTCCTGGACCTCTCCGCAGCCTTCGACACGGTCTGTCACCACACTCGCCGCACATGCCTCGATAACGCCAGAATCCGCGACAAAGCACTCAACTGGATCTCATCATTCCTTACAGGCAGAACCCTGAGAGTCCGCCTTCCACCATTCATAGCAGAAGCCTCCAGTATCATCTGCGGCGTCCCCCAAGGCTCATCTCTCAGCCCCACGCTTTTCAACGTGTACATGGCCCCACTCGCCAACATCGCACAAACACACCACATCAAGATCATTTCCTACGCAGACGACACTCAGCTAATCCTCTCCCTCACAAAAGACCCTACAGCTGCAAAAAACAACCTCCACAATGGACTCCAATCCATCGCCAGCTGGATGGAAGCAAGCCGCCTCAAACTAAACACAGACAAGACAGAGGTCCTCACCTTCGGAGCAAACCCCTCAGCATAGAACGACTCCTGGTGGCCCAATTCCCTAGGATCAGCACCACCCCCCACCACCCACGCACGCAACCTGGGATTCATCCTGGATTCCACACTCAGAATGACTCAGCAGGTCAACGCCATCTCCTCTTCTTGCTACAACACCCTCTGCATGCTCCGGAAAATCTTCAAGTGGATTCCCGTCGAGACCAGGAAAACTGTCACCCACGCCCTGGTCAGCAGCCGACTGGACTACGGAAACACCCTATATGCAGGCACAACAACCAAACACCAAACAAAGCTGCAAAGAATCCAGAATGCATCCGCCCGACTCATTCTGGACGTCCCTCGCCGCCACCACATCACCCCCCACCTCAGAGACTTACACTGGCTACCAATACCAAAGAGGATCACCTTCAAACTCCTCGTCCACGTACACAAGGCCCTCCACAGCACAGGCCCAACCTACCTCAACGACAGACTCACCTTCCACACCCCCACCTGCAACCTCTGCTCCGCCAGCCTCACCCTAGCCTCCGTTCCCCGCATCCGCCACACCACCACCAGAGGAAGATCCTTCTCCAACGTGGCCGCCAAGACTTGGAACTCCCTACCGCTCCACCTTCGCCAGACCCAAGACCTCCTAACTTTCAGGAAACACCTAAAGACATGGCTATACGACCAGTAGCTCCCCGCCCCAGCGCCTTGAGACCCTAACGGGTGATTAGTGCGCTTTATAAATCTCATGATTGATTGATTGATTGAAAGGCCTGCAGTCTGCGTTAGCATCTGTAGCGAAGCATTCAGCAATCAGCATACAGTCGTGGTTCTCTGGCTGGAATCTCCCTCTTAACGTGTAAGGGACAGGGAATTGTTTTATAATAAAACAGCTGATGTTCTGAGAAAATGTCCCTACGTAAGGATGTGTATTTTCTAAGAATGTTGGAGACTAAACTTCTACCACGTACACTGGCAATGTACCTTGCTGTAGCCTTGGAAGAAGCACAGCGTGAGCAAGAATGTCTTGTTTGAGAACAGAGTGCTGGCTTAGGCAAAAACAGTGAGATAAACAGAAAATAAAACAAGACCGTAAAAGTGGCTATTGTAACAATAATAAAATAAAGCCAAATTAAATATATCTAGGTTAGATTGCACAGCGGCTTGGCCTAGTGTGTTAAAATAATGTGCATGGAGCTATAGCTAAAATGGCTACACAACAATGTAATCTTGACGTTACACAGGGTGAAAACAACCATGGGCTGTTCTTATACCCCTGAGGCAAATGACAAAAAAAAACGCTGCAAGCCTAATGAGCTGAAGGAGCTAAGATCCCGACTTTTAGGTGCTAGATTTTTGCAGAAAAAAACATTGCAAATGTCCAAGGTTGTTTTATATTTTTTACACACTATGCCCCTCATTATGACATTGGCAGTAAAAACCACCTACCAGCATGGCGATGGCCACCAAAAGACCGTCGCTGTGGCTACCAGCCATCCGCCGTATTATGACCACAGCTGGATTTCCGCCAGAAGGATGGCGGAAATACGGCTGTGGCCATGCCGGCAGATGGCGGTAAGGTGGAGCTGCTGCCACCAGCAGTGCCACGCCAGTTGACTGCCGCCAGCCGTATTATGACCAATAATACGGCCTGGTGGTGTTCTGCTGGTGGACGCTGCTGGTGGCAGCAGTGCACAGTCCCGTCTCCTGCCGGAGGACCCCCTAAACACAGGTAAGTGGGTGCTCCGACAGGGGAGGGAGGTGGGGGATGTTGTGTGTGTGTATATGTCTGTGCGTGCATGTATGCGGGTGTGTGTTGCGTGTTGAATGTGTGTTCATGTATGGATGTGTGAGTGCGTGTATGTTGTGTGAATCCGTGTCTGCGTGTATGTTTGAAAGTGTGTGCAGATGTGTGTGTGTGAATGGATGTATGCATGCGTGGATGAATGTGTGAATGGGTGTTTGTATGCATATGTGCGTGTGGGAAGGGAGGGCCTGAATATAGTGAGGGCTGGAGTGAAGGGGGGGGACTCTACGGGGGGAGTGGGTGGTGGGGAAGACCCCTATCAGTGACAGGGAAGGGATTCCCTGTCACTGATAGTGCCTACCACCATGGTTTTCATGGCAGTAAGGTAGCCCCGAAAACCATGGCGGTAGGTGGGGTCATAATCCTGCGGGCGGTACAGTGAAGGCTGCCAGGCTGGAGATTGATATCTCCAGCCCGGCGGCCGTTACCGCTGTGGCGGTCAGTGTGGTACATTGGCGTAACGAGGGCCTATGTTGTTAATCAGTGCTGTGCTGTGAGCATTTTGTATTGCATATGTGTATGTGGCTGTTTAAATGTCTGTAATCTAAGACTATTCTATACAAATGGTCTGCTTTTGCAACAGGGAATAACGGGTTATTCATTGCAGAGAGGATTATTCAATTACTTCCTGGTACTCTAGTTGTGCGAGAACCTCTCTCACTGGAGCTTTTGCCTCATGCTTAATGGGATATTGTGGTTGAGGCTGTGGTGTAGACCTAAGTGGTATTACATAGTTGGGTGATTCCATACCCCATCCCATGTGGTTGTGGTTTAGCGCGGGAGCCTGAGCAAAAGCCCAGTCAGCTGCATAGGCTTCTTTTACAGCGTGTGGAACTAGGACTGAGAAAGAAGGCAAAATGACATCTTCCCTATATGGGCGTTTGCGGACAAAGTCAGGTGGACAGTCTTTTTCTGCCAATAAAATATCACAGTTAAGTGCTTCCCAGAAGATGACTTCAATAGTGCATTCCATGTCCCCTTCAATTTGAATTTTTAACTCATAAACACTATTTGGTGGGGAAACGCACCTGTCCGCTGTCTCTATGATGAGAAAGTTGTTAGTTGCTGTCACATCCAGATGATCTATAAGACTCTGGTGACAAATCGTGACTTCTGCTGCTCTGTCCAGCAGAGTCGCTGCCCACGTCCTGTTCTTGAGCAGTGTTCTCAAGATTGCGGGCATGTTTAACGGAAATTAATGACACATTTTTTGTTGTTTTTAAATTGGGGCTTCTGTTGAAAGATTTATCCTCTTTTTTACTATAAAAGTCTGCAGACTGTTGTGAGTCCTTTTTCTGTTTTGTGTAATCAGTGAGGTGTTCAGACCAGCCAACTCTGTCACTCCATTAATTCAGCGTGTCCTGAAAGGAACGAGAGGGAAATTGTATCAGTATATTGATATCTATGAGGTGTTTTTAAAGTTTTCCTATTTCAGAGATTATATCTCCGTTCAAAAGTTTCCGGGTGCGGAGAATCTGCTCTCTGACTTCTTTTGTCTTTATTTTGTTTCTGTTTATCCTAGTGTTTTTTAGAATATTCTTGTGCTTATTTAGTACCTTCCTTGGGGATGGTACTCTACATTTGATGATTAGTTGGTCTGGCCCCCAGACTATCCCGATCTATACTAGTATAGGTTTTGGAAATAATCTTTGGTAGCTCGCACTCTTGGTTCTGTTGAGGAACCTCTCGGAGCCGTTGGCGAATGGCCAATGCTGCAGTTTCCCCTTTAATATTGCTTAAAATAATTGAGGATACTGTTTTAAAGCTACGCATCAGTTTCATCCCCAAGTCCAGGGCCAGGGCTGCCCCCTGTTTGTTTTGAATTAGTTTTAACACTTCGGGCAAGTTGGCAAGGGTCATGGTAACATCATCAAGGGCCCAGAATGCCTGACAAACTCAAAAGACGAGGCCAATCAGCTAAGTGGTGAGTGTGTTTGGAAGAGGATCAATATAGGAGAAGAGGAGAGAAAAAGACGGAGCAAACGGAAGAAGCGTGCTGGGGTTCAGAGAGCGGACCCGAACTGGAGACGGAGAACAAGATAAGTGAGCAGAGGCAGGTGAGGCATGGGGAAATAGTGAGGAGAATAAAGTGTGCAAATCCAGTCGTCCAGGGGAATCAGAGGACACTGTGGCTCCAATCGCTGCAACCCAGGAGGGTCGCGGCTTCAGGCAAGTCCCGTGGGAAGGTTCATATGCATGTGCCTTAAAACAGTGGTGCACAGGTATTCGTTTTACAAAAGGGTAAAAACACTACTAGTGCACGGATGATACCATTATTACTCTCACAGAGAAGTTACACGTAGTAAGCTGCATCCAAGAGAACGATTGGTGGTGATACGGGTGACAGATATTCATTTACCAAACTAGCCATTGATACACATGCTACATTCTGTTTAATGGCCACCACTTCCCATTCCCTAAGAGGAAAAAAAGGACCCTAAAGAGAAGGACAAACATTAGGAACCTCATATCTGGGTGGTGACCAGGAAGACGGAAGTGTGGCTATAAAACCAGGCAAACAGTAAAGTTGATACAGTTGTGCTATGACCAATCCAAATAAGTCAGAAAAATCTCAGAACTTACTATTGTGCATCTGAGGGGCGGTGCATAGGATCACATATGTACATATCTACAATCACCCTATACCTCTATCAATCTCTCTTCTATCTCTACTCTCTGACTCATCCCAAACCCATACTATTACTATAATCCCCAAAATTACCCTTCCTAGACTCGGCTCCCCCCAAACCTCAGTTTACTACTATGATCTCCCAAACAACCATACAAAAGTTTCCCTCATTTATCTCTCCTTTGACTCATCCCAAACCCCATTTTATTACTATGATCTTCCTAATCCATTTCTACAGACTCTTCCCTCCTCCATCTCTCCTTTACTCATCCCAAACCTCATCTTACTACTATGATCTCCCAACTAACACTTCATTATTCTATTCAATCCATCTAACAGACTCACATGTCCTCCTCTCAAATTAACTCATACCTCCCTATACTAATACGAATACTATATTCATATTTCCCTATTCTAATCCACCACTAATCCTTTTGGGTTCTGGAGTAGCATGCTACTTGCTGAAAAGCGCTTTGATACCTTGTCGGGTAGTAAGCGCTATATAAATACAATTACAGGTGTCAAATCACTAGATCGAGTAATTTAGGGTCAGTGAGCAATAGCTGACATTGGTGTTTATTAAGTCTGCATGCAATAGTAGTTTCTTGTATGGGTGAGTAGACATGTCTTAGAGAAGAGACTACCAAGGTTGATGGTTAGTGCAATCTGAATGAGTGCCATTGGTGTTTGCCGCATCTTAAGCACTACATAAGGAATTGTTGAGAGTGGGGCAAACAAATATGTAAATATCCCTAAACAATTTTTACCATAGGGCATTCTACGAAGACCAGGGGTGCAGATATCTGGAGGGGAATTAAGTTTGTTTTGCATGAACGGCAAACAGAGCTAAAGTCGGGGTCTATCAGTGGTGTAAGTACTGGTTGAGAACTCAGGTGTTGATTTTCCATTTGTGAATGTCTTGATGATGCTTTCTGGGAAGAATGGTAAAATTGTTGCCCATTCCTCGTCGGTGCTTTGCAAATAACTGTATATGACGGGTGAGTAACCAATGCCACATTGCTTAAGCCTTCTTGAACACCGGTGGTGAATACGTCCTGCGCTCCTGTTTTTGTATAAATCACACAGTTGTTATATTATTTGTTTGAATTAGTGCCACCTTGTAGTGAAGTCTGGTTTAGAACATTCATAGAGCTAACTGCACGGCTATGAGCGCCAACACATTGATGTGAATAAGGCTCTCAAGAGAGGACTACTGACCCTGAATGGTAGGAGTGTTCACTTGGAACACTTAACCTGTAAAAGTTGAGTTTGTGTTGCTAGTAATCTGTGGGTGGAGAAATGATGTGCGTGGTAACAGGTTTGCTGTAGTTTGTGCTGAAAAGTGGGCTTCACCAAGACTAAGGGCTCCCAGTCCTTAGTTGCTTATGAATATTGTCTTCCAGGGCATTCCTGCAACTGGCACGTGTGCAAATGTTCATTTGGAACTATTGTAATTAACGAAACCATCATTACTTACAATTTCAGTATTGTTTTCACTGTCAGGATGTGACGGCTGGTAAAAAGGAAGCAATCTCTGAAATGCCATCACTCATTCCTGGCTCAGGTAGGCTGTGCTGTTAATGAGTTGAGTGTCTCCCAAAATGCATGGGTCTACTCAAGTGCAACTTTTTTCGCATAGACAATGAAATCAAATTGATTGAGAAGGACTCTATGTTGACTGTGGGCGAGACATTGAGAGTAATTCCCTTGTGGCACCCAGCACCTAAATACAGGTACACGTGAGTCTGGCTGCCACCACACCTAAACTGCTGATAAACTTTCTTGGGTCTATGGGATACATTAGAAAGTCCCCCTTACACAGTAGTGGAGTGGCCATTGCAGGGTGATAATTTTGAAGTGGTTTGATATGATATAACATTTCAGCATCCTTAAGTCAAGCTCGAGAGGCAAACTTAAATACTACAGCCCTGTCCTTGCTGATGAATAGTTACATTTTGTCTGTACTGCGCCTTTCAAAAGTAAAGCCTTCACTTCTTCCAACAAGGGTGTGAGGTGCTTCTTTTTGAGTTTGTGGTGATTTAATACTGATATTGGAAATTAATTTCCCTTCCTTCACAATCTATGCTTTTGCCGTTGAGGATCAGGCAGGTGCCTCCACATCTTCCCACTGGTGCCAATCATATTGTGCTAAGGAGACCAGTTGGCAAAGCACCACAGTGTTTCTGGCCCTACTGCCACCCACTTTCCACTGGAGTGAATCTTCTTGCTTTCGTTAGCAGGAGCAGGTTATGTCCCATGCTCTGAACGAAAGCCCTGTTTCTAGCTCCCAGAGAATCTGTGTGCGCCTGATCCCATTTGAAGTGAGAATCTTGCCACACAGGTTTGAATTTCTTCTCTACCATTGGCATAACCATACTTGAGCACTTGAGAATGATTTTTAGTATTGGTAATTACTGACTAGATTGTTTTGTATTTTAGAAAATGTTTCAGTAAGGACATGTTCCTCTTCTACGTGTAGTAGGACTATGCATTGCTGTAAAGCTTTTACTATACGCCAATGTGGAAAAGTCAAGCATTATCAGACAGAAAGACCTTTGTGAGGCATGGCTCTAATGGTTCCTAGTTTTGAATATCTACCCTATGACCATGTCATACGTCCTCCAATGGGTCTTGATAGGCGACAGTAGTATGATAGATATGCCTTCCTCTGAATCTGCATGACTACGCCTGGGTGTGGATGGTTGTAGGCTTGGCAGTGTTGTTATGGTGGCAAGTTTCCTTTTCTTTGGAATAGAGAAGGCCTTGGTTATGGTTTCTTCAAATGTAAGTCTAAAGGGCTGATTCAGATTTTGGTGAATGAGTTCCTCCGTTACCAACATGACGGATATCCCATCCATCTTATTACAAGAGCAGATAGCCAATGCCACTTATAATAAGGTAGACAGGATGAAGCAGTTGTGAGGTATGAGAAGGCCGGGCAACTATATGCTCTTTTGGGATCAATGTATTTAGGGAGCTGCCACATGTCAGACTATGGTGCCATCACCCTATTTCTGCTGTTGCCCACGTATCGAGAGGTGGCTACTGGGTGTCAAGTGTCTTTTGTGTCAGGGTTGACAGTGGGAGTTGAGCTTTCTTTAGAGGTGGTTCCTCAAACAAGACATGCCATTAATTTTTTGGTCATTCCTTAGTATGAAGTTGAGACTCTTCAAACACAACCACCAGGGGGGTGGTCCTTGGTAAGTGTGAGGCCAGTTTCCTTTTGAGGTCTGAAATCTTTTGGCCTGAAGTCAAGGCCTGAAATGTGGCTGGTTGCTGTTGAATATAAGCACAACCTCTGTGTGTCAACATCTGTTTGTTTCTTGACTCAGTCTGTACCCTCAGGTGTAAAGCTCAACAATAATCAGAGGCACCAGTTTGCAAATGTTTTGTCTGGGACCTTTTTTGATGGACAAAGAAACCGTTCCACAGAATGGGATGGAGGTAATATGGTGAGAAATCGGTGGTTTGATCGGTGATCCCCCAGAAATAGCATTATTGAAAGTAAATAACTTGCTCTCCTGATAGATACCACTAACTGCAGATTCTCCAACTTTAGAATAGAAACCAAAGCAGTACCTCCCAAGGTGGTGGGTCTGAGAAATGGCTCAGGTATAAAGGCCTGCAGGACCGATCAGGTGAAATGCCACTCTTGTTGCACCTGGCTGCCAAGGTAGTAGTGCTTTGTGAATGTGTGTTCTCATGCCCATAGCGCAGCATGACAGATATCAAGAACAGTCACTCTACATGCCACCACAGAAGTGACAGCCTTGGCTCTGGAGGCGTGGGCCTTTTGGAGGCTGCCTCTTTGCCACTGCATAGCAGATCTTAATGTAGCGAACTATCCATCTTGACAATGTCTTTTTCTGCACTGGCTTGTCTTTCTTAGCCCCACCGAACCCCACAAAAAGCAGATCAGACACCTGAAGGTCCTGGGTGCAATCCATATAAAAGCTCAAGGCTCTCTTGGGGTCTAGCTGATAGATTATCTCCTCTTCTTTTGAGGAGTGAAGCATAGCGGTTCAAAGAGAATGCACATGAGGAAAGTGATGACCAAACTGAGATCCCACTGTGGTATTTCAAAGGGTTTGTGGTAGAAAAATATGTGTTAAACCTTTTATAAATTGCATCACAACCAGAGATTTGAACAAGTATGGTTGGTCCAGCAAACACAAAAAAAAGCTGGCAGAATAACCTTTAAAGGAGCAAGACCTTGTTGGGCCAAAGACAAAACAAACAACAAGACATCCAAATGTTTGGCCTACAACACGTCTGTATTGTGGGTGCCACACTAGGCCAAAACTTGTCCTAGCAGCTGGCATAGACAGACTTTGTAGATGGATACCTGGCAGCAAGGATGACATTTACAACTTTAGGAGGAAGGTCAGTGAGAAAGGGCCTCTTTTTGCATGGTTAGCCCCCAACTGTTTACCTGGAAAATGATGTGGTTTGAAAATTGTAAGTGCCCTGGGCCCCTGCTAAAGAGGGTCCCAAGGCCAGACTTCGTTCCCCAAAACTGTACTATGTGTTTGCACTTCAACCAGCCTTGGAAGTTCCTAGTAAATGGTGCCCCTGAATCCTGGGTTGTTTGGTATCAAACAACTCAGAGTAATAAATCATCACTGGTATGTACCCAGGGGCCACCTTAGAGGTGCCCCTGCAAAACCTACACCACCCTAGCATGGTTCCTGGCTGGTCCTAACCAGCCTGCCACTCCCAGACACGATTCTGGATCTCTATGGTGAAAGCTTCTGCTCTCTGGGACCAGAGGACAAAGCCGTTCTGGGCAAAGGTGTCACACTTCCTCCTCCAGGAATGTGCCCTGCCACCACCTTTGAAGCACCACTCCAGCCGTTTGCTGCTAGCAACAGATGGTCACCCCCTATCCCAGACCCCACTTTTGGTGGGAGGAATGGCAGGAAAACTCACAAAGGATAAGGGGAGTGACCACCCTCTGCATGCACCACTCCCAGATGTGGCAGACGAGGTGACAACTCCATTTAATTTTCCTCTATCTTGGATGGCAGGAAAATAGCCCATCAGGGTTAGAAATGTGGCCTCTTCCCACAGGAAGTGGTCACATAGTGGGTGCAGCAACCCTAAGATAAGTGGCCCATTGGCCACTACCAGGTACTCCTCTAAATGCCCACTAAATGTAGTATTTAGTAGACATCCCTAGACCTGCAGATCAGATTCGATAGACACAAGAAGGCCAGCGACAAAGAAGACCCAACGCTCAAGAACAGAAGTCCTGCTGCAAGAAGAGAAAGAAGCCAAAACCTGCCTGCTGCACCCAGGACTTGACAATCGCGGCTGAGGGGTTGACTCTAAGAAACCCCAGAGAACTGCCAATCTCCTAAAAATTGCCAAGAACCCCCCTCCAGAGTGAAGGTATCACTCCCTGCATCCAGGAGGCAAGAACCAGTGAAGTCCAGTTCACTAACCAGCCACTGACCAACTAACCTGGCACATCAGCCAGGCCTAATTTCATCTGACAGACCCGGAGGGCAAACCCTGCAAGTGTGCCAAGTTTGGTGGCATTGCGACCTCCAGGTGCTGAGAAGTGCCATAGCCTGTGGTACTGGACCCCCAATACCGGACACTCAGAAGAAAAGTCCACTCTGGACTCTCCATGGACCAGAAGCAAGCTCCAGTTGAAGGACTTCAGGACACCCAAGAACCACCCCCCAGAGTGGCCCTGCTGACCTGCAATTCACCCCCAAAGTGACCTGCAGCTGAATTCCAAGGACCCTCAGATGCACAACCCTTGGCGGACCTATCTGTACTGCACCCGGCCTCCCTGGCCCCTGCATTGGAAAACCAGCTGTGCCCTAGGGGTCCCTAACCCCTTGCAACCTCTACACTCCAAACGGACCCACTGTACTTACCTTTAAGTGCTCCTATTCAGTGTCTTTCCAAGTGGTCCCATTCTCCGTTCTGCACCAGCTTCATGATCTTCAGCTGCTGCTCCCGCTTGAATCAGGAACTTCCTGAACTTCTCCGGCTGGCCCACAGGACATCTCGACGACCTTAACCTAAAAACAGAAGGTGACACTTGTGAGAGCATTGCCTGATTTTATATGCATTTAAAAAAAAAATCATTGGTTCCAATGGTGTGTATTTACACACAAAAAGACTATTTTTTGCTAAACTTTGAAAAAATCATAACGTAAAAAGTTTTTACCCGATTTTGTGATCTTGGTTATAAAATGCATAATAAAATCTAACTTATTTCAATGTGGATTGGTCTTGAGTTATTCTTTTGAGTGTGTGTCCGCATTGATTGATACATGGGGTTCGAAAAATGCTTAGCACTTCTCCAAGATTAGACTAACTGCTCGACCAAGCTACCATTAAAAATAGAACATTAGGTGGTCTATTTATTACCTCTGAATACCAAGGTGGGGTTGCTTAGACTCTCTGTATAGTGCATATCGTCTTTGTAAATTACATAGAGAGCCAGCCTCCTACAAGGTCAAAGACAGTCAGCTGCAGTTGCTCACTCTCTACACATGGAGATGCAGATGCACAGGTTTGGGTGCAGGATTGTGCCCTGAAGCTTCGACAAGAGAACCTCCTAAAGCGGTAGCCTGATCGGAGTACAGATGGCCATGGTCCGAAATTCTGGATACCACACTCTATTTGCCCAATTGGGAATCCCTAAGATTACTTGCACCCAGTCATTCCTGAGCCTCTTCAGTACTCAGGCAAGAGAGGCAGCAGTGTAAAGAAGTAAAGAAGTCCTGAACTCCACTCTGTTTGGAATGCATGTTAGAGAGACAGTCTTCTTGGAAACTCCAGTGTGCAAAGGTTTTGAACTGCACATTCTTGATGGTGGAGAAAAGAGCTTGCCAATTTACTCTCCGGTGCTGGAAGATGCCCTGTGCCACCTTGGATGTAACTGCCACTCATTATCCACCAGGCGCTGCCGGTTGAGTTTGCCCACCCTGATGTTCAGCGATCCCACCAGGAGGTTTACAACCATGGAAATGCCCTGACGCTTCAGCCAGCTCCAGAGATTAAATGCCTCTTGGTACAGGGCCCGAGACCCCACCCTGTCCTGCTGGCTCCAGTACCACATGTTGGTGCTGTTGTTTGTGAGAACCTGAACCAGCCTGCCTTTGATGTATGGTAGGAAGGCTTTCAGTGCCAAGCAAACGGCCCACAACATGTAGATGTGGAGATAGGTTTCCACCAGAGACTAGGGTCCTTTGTTCTCCAAGTCCCCCAAATTACCTCCTCATCCTAACAATTATACATTTATCACTACTTTCAGCTCTTGCTTAAGCAGGTATAGGGGTCTGCCATTGGTCCAAGTGTAGTCAAGCAGCCACCACTTCAGGTTTATGGCAGTCTTCTCCAAAATGTAGATGAAATACGACAGATTCCCCTGGTGCTGGGCTCACTGAGATTTCAGGTGCCATTGCAGAGCTGTTATGCCGCGGCCATTTAATTGGGCTACAGCCCACCCCTCTCGTTCTTGTGTGGTCCTCTGGGCCAAGCGGTGAACCGCTAATGTCTCTGTAGCATCCAGTGTTATACAGCGCAATGCTCCTTTCACTCACTTGCAACCTGGGGGGCCATGTGGAAGGTCGGCGAAGGCTATTCTTGTTTTTTCTGGGTGATTAGCATGAAGGCATTCTTCTCCTTGGGGGCCATATTGATTGTAGTTCTCCCTCGCAGAATCCCTCAGGAAGGGGTTTTGTTACACCTATCTATCATGGTGGTGCAACCATGCTTTCTCTGTTACCTTTCAATATCCAAAATGGTGGCTTTACTTTCTCTGTCATCACCTCCTGTTTTTGGGTATAAAAGGGTTAGAGCTGTCCTTTTTCCTTGCGTTGCAACACTCTCTGTTCCTGCTTGTGTGTCTTCATGTCTTGCTGGTTTCCTTGTTGAGTCTTTGTTCCATGTTGCTTTCCATTGGTGGTTCTGATTCCTGTGTAATGTCCTGATTCCTCTTGGGTCTTCAGTGTTGCTATTTGTTTAAGTCGTGATCTTGTCTAAGAAATTTCTTCTGCTCCAGCCATCTACTGCCTCCTGGAGTCTCCAGCAACCTTCAGAGGTTATTTCCCTTTGGGGTTTTTCCTCTTTGGGACTGCTTCTGGAAGGCACCGTCTCCTTAGGCGTCTCATTATCAGCAAAACCTTAGCTACCAGAAAGTGGTCATCCCTACTTGGGACAAACAAGAAACCTTCAAGATCCAGAACCGTGACTATTCTTTCCGCACCAAGGCAGTAAGGATCAGCCAGTTCACAGTAGAACCTGACAAGAGCCCACATATACCACCTGGCATAGTCCCTGATGAGGATTCAGCAAGTCAGGAGGCCAAGAAGCCTCAGAGCTACCTTCACTGAGATCTTTGGCAAAGACTAAAACATCAAGATGATAGCCCGTATTTTCTGGACCCATTATGATGGGGGGGCAGGCTCTAAAAAGCACTTTATCCAGCATGGTATGGATGACAGGGAGCCTTTGTGAAAGAGTCAGGTGTGGCTTTGGTACATTGATAGTGAACCCCAATGAACTCAGGAGGTTTGCCATCATCTGGAGGTGGTATACGACTGACTGTGGTGTGCCTGCATTCAAAAGCCAGACATCGAGATAGGAGAAAACTAGGATCTCCAACCTCTGAAGGTGTCCTGTGACCATCACCATTACTTTTGTGAACACCCATGGTGCACCGATGATGCTGAAGGGGAGCACGGCACATTGAAAATACTTCTGACCTACTTTGAACTGCAAGTAGCATCTGTGGGACTACATGACAAGCACATGAAAGTAGGTGCCCTGCAGTTCAAAAGCTAGCATCCAGTCTCCTGGATCCAGGGCAGACAGATCCTGGGCCAGTGTCAGTATCTTGAATTTGTTCTTCTACAAGAAGGCATTTAGAGGATGAAGATCTAAAATAGGACGAAGGCCTCCATCCTTCTTCAGCACACGGAATTAGAAGTAACAGCCATTTGCTATTTCTGAGGCGGCAAATCCCTCTATGGCTCCACTGGTCAAAAGAACCTGCATCTCCTGAAGCAAGATAGACAAGTGCTCCTCGGAAAGACATTCTAATGTGGTCGGAATATGTGGCAGGTCAAAAACAAATGTCAGGGCATAGCCTTGTTGAACAGTCTGAAGGACCCACCTCTTGTGTGTTATATTTTAACATCCTTGGAGGAAATGTCTGGTACTGCCTCCCACAAGGTGGTCCTGTTCCACTATGGTTAACTAAAGCTACTTGGAGGCTGATGCTGCAGGGACAGGGGGCTGGGAAATTTGCTGCCTGTGGTGGCCTAGACATTTTCTACTTTATTCCTGTCCCCAACCCCAAATGGGCTTGTTTGGTTGTTGTTGAGGCAGTGAACCTTGGCATGGCCACTACAGCAATCCTCTGAAGTGGCCTTGAAAGTTCCAAACACCTTTGAGGGTACTTGCTTGCAGCTGTGGAAAGGCCTAAGGAACACTCCATGATCTGGCTTTCTTTGCAGCAGATCAATGTAGGATTTACCTCCTTGTCAAGCAGGTGAGATCCATCAAATGCCATATCCATTAGTGAAGCTTGCACATCCCCAGAGAAGCCTATGGATCTTATCCAAGCATGACACTGAAGCACCACACTAGCATGAACAGCTCTGTTCATCCAGTTGGTAGTGTCCAGTCAACAACAGATAATGTATTTGGTCGCATCCTCACCACCTTGGATTGTTTGAGCCAGGTTGGCCCAAAATTCCCCAGGGACTACCGGTAATATCTCTCTAACCTTGTCCCATAAAGCATGGTTATATCTCCCCAGCAAACAGCTAGCATTGACTAAGCAAAGTGCTAGGCTGGCTAATGCAAACATTGGTTTCCTGAATGCTTCAATTCTCTTTGACGATGTCTGGGGTGGTCATCCAGAATGAATTGGGGTTCATCTTCCTGGTTGAAGCCTGAGCCACCAGACCTTCTAGCATAGGATGCGGTGTCAAAAAGTAAGGGTCTCCTTCTGCCAGCTTTTGGGTCTGGCTTCCTCCCTGTTCACCGGTGGACAGGAACAAGGCTTAGACCAGCAGCCTTTTAAGGTGTCCATCAGAGTTTCTTTGAAAGGCAATAAAGTCTTGGAGGAAGTCTGCCCAGGTTGAAAAACTTCTGTTAACAAGTTGAGCTTAGCTTCTATACAAACGAACAAAGAGATTTTTATAGAGTGCAAGTCCTGCTTCAAAAGAAGCATCATGGCGCTTGCATAGGTCAAGTATGATTGAAATTACATTTCACCAAACAGCACTGTCTTCCTCTGTGCCTTGAACAGCCTTTCACTAGAAATAGATTGAAGGAAGGGTGGGAGAGCATCCCAGAAACTGGGAGCCAGAAAAGAGAAAGGACAGCCTCTGGATCTGGCTTTGCAGAATGTAGTAATGCATAATAAGTGGTGATTAGAAGAGTGGAGTGCCCTCACAGAAGCATAATGTTTAAACTTGTCTTGGATGTAGCTGAGACTCTTCTGGTGATGGCACTTGTATGTCCAGTTCCTCTGCTGTACGTCCTATCACTACAGCAAAGGAATCACTGTCTTCAATGGATAGTTCAGAGGGAGAATACAACTGAATGTCCAGGGAAGTGGCCAACCCACAGGCTTCTTGCAAATCCATGTAGATATTGCCATCTTTAAAGTGTGTAGAGGAATAATCCCCATCATCTCCATTGTCATCTCCAGAAGATGGTTGACTGATCAGAGTCGGACATGAAATGTTGTTGGAGAGCTTTGTTGGAGCGCTGGGGTGTGGCTACAAGGTGAAGGCACGTTTCTGTCTGAGTCAGACTGAACTGGATCCGAGTGCATCGGTACAGCTTTAGGACGCGACCTCAGCCAGGCTTAAAATACATTTCGGCTCAGAGTCAGATAGAACTGTTGGGACGACAGTGCTGGAGTCAACAACAAAGGGACCGGTGTGAATTTAGGTTCCAGATTGGAAGTCGGCTCTAATTTCACAGTGTAACCTGAGATCTGTTCAGGAGACACAAACAGTGCTGAGGGTGGACTATCTACAGTAACCCAACCTGAGACATCCACGGTTCCTCAGAGAAATTTGGTAAGTATTCTCCCTTTTTCTTCCATTGCTTCCCCACTGCTTCTACAATTTTTACAGTTCTGTTTTTAATTTTAAAAAGTATCCAACATTCCTATTTAGATTAGATATTGGTGAAATGATTTGACAACCAGCATGCCTCAAAAAGTAAACTACAGGCCTTTATAGATCATCTGATATAGGGCAAGATTTCACAACCATATGAAAATTTGACCCAAGGAAACTGAGATATAAAGTATGTACAAGGCTGGGAACCAAATTAATAATAGAAATAGATCATTCCTTTCACTCTTGACTGTGGTGTCTTCAATATGCGGTTAGGATTCATGAGCCAAGCTGCCACTACCTGCAAAATTAATTCCCACAGAGAGACAGAGACCTGACTTCTCCGTTTTCCAGGCAGTCTCTGACCCTGTGCGTGCTTGATCTGAAATTAAGGTTTAGCTCCAGATCTTGCTACTTAAAATAATTCCAAGCTTGAACCAAGCCCTTGTGAAATCCTTTCATCCTCAAGTGCAGAAACAGTGTTGTCTGCAGACTCATCTGGATTGGCACGTAACAGAGGGAAATAGAAAGCCTTGTCTCAGATGGTTGCAGCGTTGCTCTGCTCTGATTCAGCTCACTGCTGTGGCTTATAAATACTTGGAAGATTATTAACTTCAGTATTCCTCTTTCTGCATAGCGAAACCTCATCAGTAGGATTCACCAGTTCCTCTCTTTGATACAGACAGAATTTATACAGATCGAGTTATCAACCAAGTGTTGAATAAAGCATATGACCCCTGCCATTTTGGCTGGTAGTCCTTTACCTGAAAAGGCTTACCACCAGGAAAATGTATCTCACTATAAAGGAAAAAGAGGTACTGCCATACAAAACACCCCTGGTTTAAGTTAACAGACGCAACAAATAGTTCTTTGACATATATTTCTTCTTCTGAATTCCTACCAATCTAATCAGGTCGTTCAGTTTCTTACTGAGAGAAATACATTTAGTCACACAAGGCACATTTACCCAGTACAGCTTAGTTGTCTTAGTGATTGTTTGTTACGACTATTTATATTCTTTCAGTACAAATATAAATACAGTTTAAAAACGAATCGATTTAGTTGTACATGTGAAACAAGGGAAAATAGTCCTTAAAACACAAAACTACAATTGAGCAATCAGTCGTGAACCAAACAAGAAAAGGGAACAAGCAAAAATGCAAGTAGACAAAACAAGAAATATGTTGTTTTGGTTCTATTTTAATTTTGCATGTTCATAACACAGATTCTCTTAAAGAACTGTTACACGTGTTCAAGTTATATTTTGTCAACACGTTTCGGCCTTATATTTAAAGCAATATACTGGGGTTCTTCAGGGCAGTTATTATTCACCATTCCCATGAGGTTTTGGATAAAATGATTCTGCACACGTGCTGCCTGCTACTCATTCACGTAGGGAAATCTTGGTTGAGCAATCCTCAACTGAGGATAGTACCTTCGTCCATAATCATAGTGGTGTCTGTATCCCTAGGATCTAGTTTCAGTCACCCATGCATTATGAAACCCTGCAATCTGTCTGGTTCCATGCTCAGATTAAGTGTAGTAGGATGACCGTGCCTGGTATCTGTTGATAAACCACGCTCAGGACTTATGAGACTGCTTTTATGTGCTTTATGCATAAATGTATTTGTTATAATAAGAAGCAGTCAAATGTTTTAGGATTGACATGGATTCAAAAGAAATATTCTATGTATGGAAATATCTACCTAGATAGTTATAACGCTTCAGTAGCAACTTTACAATTTGCTCTCAATATAAGATGTGGGTCATCCCTAATAGGTTTGCCTGGTCTTGTACCTTTTCTAAATAAACAGGTGATTTTCCAGAGATTCCAGGACTCACAAACTATCAATCTCTTTGACTTTAGGGCAGGTTCCCCCTTCCTTATCCAAACTTTCTCTCCTTCCTTTTTGGTGTTCTGTCAATCTGCCTTGGCAATGGTGCTCCAAACATAGGTCGAGACACATTACAATTGAGCCCACCAAAAACGCTCTCACCTTGGACACTGGCCAGAGAGCCACATGAAAGAGGGTCAGCAACTGCAAAAGGATGCTGACTTAGGAGCCCTTAAACATTAAATACGTATACTGCCTGATTAGTTCTCTCAGTCCACTGGTTTGTCCACCAGAGGGCTATAAGTACTGGTCCTCTTCAACAGTACTTTGTTATTCTTTGTCAACAAGACACAAAGGATGCTTACATATCTTCAGACAGACAAAACACACCAAACCAGCAATGGAACCTCATCATGGTTGCCATTCACCCCCGCAACTAGGCTTAGGTCTCTGAAGTTAAGCCTAGTTGCGCGGGTGAATGGCAACCATGCAGACACAACTTACTTCTGTACCCAGGCAAGAGAAGTTGGGATTTAGCTGATGGTCCCAGCCGCAGCTCGTGGGGATTCGCGGGGATGGGGTGGCACGGCAGGGAGAGGACGGGGGGGGACCAAGGGTCTGCATAATAGTTAACATTTAAAAATAAAAAAAACCTTACCTCTGCTCCTGCACCGCACCGCTACTCGCTCCCCTGCAGGCTGCAGGCACAGGCTCACAGCCTACCCTGCGGCCAGTCCTGACGCTGCTCAGAGCAATGTCAGAATTGGCTGGGAGCGCTCCCAGGCAGACTGGGAGCCTGTGCAGGCTCTCTCCAGCCCAGCTGGAGAGAGAGCCTACAGTGCATGTGTGTTTGGCTTGCCCGAGATGGCTAGCCTAACACATGCGCTCTGAGGGGAGTGCACAGTGCCCTCCTGCCCACAATGCCCCACCCCTGTCACAAGGAAGGGATAATAAGCACAGTTTATTATCCCTTCCTTGTGGAAGGATCCACAGTGGTTGCTGCTGGCGGGGGGAGGTAGTGTGATGCTCCTCCGCCCATATGGAGGAGCCGCCCCTAGACCTAAACCACCTCCAACATAGGGTTCAGTTCTGCAGACAATAGAAGGTTGGCCTCATCCCAGAAATCTTTAAACTATATTTCTAGCCTTTACAACTTCAAAAATATTGCTGGTTAAAGTCAAAAACCTTTTTTCCCTGTGCTCCCAGTGGCCTTTGTTTACAGGATCCCCCTACACTTGCTGTAGGTACCCGGGGACTTGGTCACCCAAAAATCTTTACTGTGTATAGTAAATGCAACTATATGGATCCTTAGATCCTAGAGGAAAAAGAATGCATGGAACAAATAGTGAAGCCAGGCTGACTATTTTCTACTGGACCCAACGAGAGCTAAAGGACCAGTTGGGCCCTTAATCAATCCCTGTACTCCACTACTACACAGGCACCAGTGACTGGGCGGGGAATCAAAAAGGACATTAATCAGTGAGTTTTAGGGACTAGCTATTTTAGGTGCCCTTGCCCCTTTTATTCTAGAACTGATGAAATGTACTATTTGCTTACCAATCATTAAAAATAATTTTCATTTTCTGAAGCAAACCCCTAACAGGACAATAAAGCTTTTGTGTGTTCTATGTTGTATCACTGTGAATCTGAATCTCAAAGCCTTTCCAACTCCAGGGGTAAGTCTTGAAAGCGAACTTGCTAACTTGAAAGGGTGAAGGGCCTCATGGGAGTTGCTTGGCTATATAGTTTGTAGTGCACCAATACGGAGGCCATTAGACGCAAGTGGACAACGACATTAACCACATAAGTTAATGTCAAGTAACCTGTGACAAGAGGTTTCAGGATGACCTTTATTTGTAGAGTTGCATAAGTACTTATTATCCCTGTTGTTATCATCAGTTTGGATCTTAAGGGTAGAGCCTGAACGTGCTCTTGTTTGCAGGAAGGATAACTGCTCTGAGTGTGTTAGTGAGCTGACCTCCTCAATCTCAGACACTGGTAATTACTCAGGCCACATCCCAGACTGTTGTTTTTGCCCACTGTGGTTCTCTACAAAGAGACCAGCCAAATGTATGTCGGAACAACGCATGACTGAACAACGTGTTTGGAACAACAACCATGTTGTTACCACTAATGCCTTTGCCTTGAGTGCCTTAACAATGTTTTTTCCTTGTAAAGGCATTCCTGGTAAAGGCGTGCATGGAATGGTATGCATGGTTCCAGCATGTGACACCCCTGATCCTCACCCCCCCCTACAACTACAGCGACCCCCCCAACCCTGCCCCTAAAACCTAAAACTACCCCGACCCCCCCACCTGCCCCTAAAACCTAAAACTACCCCGACCAACCACCCCACCCCTAAAACCTAAACTACCAGACCCCCCTCCCTGCCCCTAAAACCTAAACTACCCCAACCCCCCACCCCTGCCCCTAAAGCTTAAAACTACCCCAACTCCCACCTCACCCCTAAAATTACCGTGACCCCTCACCCCTAAAACCTAAACTATCCCAACACCCCAACCTTGCCCCTAAAACTACAGCTGCCCCACCCCCACCCCAAAACCACCCCAACCCCCCCATAAAATTACCGTGACCTTCCACCCCAAAACCTAAAACTACCCCCACCCCACCCCTAAAATTACAGTGACCCCGGACCCCCACCCCTAAAACCTAAAACCACCCCAACCCCCACCCCCAACCCCGCCCCTATAATTACTGCAAAACCCCACCACGCCCCTAAAACCTAAACCACCCGAACCCCCCACCCCACCCCTAAAATTACCGCAACCCCCACCCCTAAAACTTAAAACCACCCCAAACCCCGCCCCATTAACCTAAACTACCCCAACCCCCACCCCGCTCCTAAAACTACTGTGACCCCCACCCCTAAAACCTAAAAGTACCTCAACCCCCGCCCCTAACATTACCACGCCCCCCACCCCGCCCCTAAAAACTAAATCCACCCCAACCCCCACCCCTAAAACTTAAAACCACCCCAAACCCCGCCCCATTAACCTAAACTACCCCAACCCCCCACCCGCCCCTAAAACTACTGTGACCCCACCCCGCCCCTAAAACCTAAAAGTACCCCAACCCCTGCCCCTAACATTACCACGCCCCCCACCCCACCCCTAAAAACTAAAACCACCCCAACCCCCACCCCTAAAACTTAAAACCACCCCAAACCCCGCCCCATTAACCTAAACTACCCCGACCCCCCACCCGCCCCTAAAACTACTGTGACCCCCACCCCGCCCCTAAAACCTAAAAGTACCCAAACCCTCGCCCCTAAAATTACCGCGACCCCCCACCCCGCCCCTAAAACCTAAAATCACCCCAAATCCCAACCCTGCACCTAAAACCTAAACTAGCCCAACCTCCCACCCCTACCCCTAAAACTACTGCAACCCCCACCTCCACCCCAAAAACCTAAAATTATGCCCGCCCCTAAAACTACCTCCTGAACTCCACCCCAGACCCATGTACCTGACCGCGTCCTCTCCGAACCGGAGTCTGTTTTCCTCTGCCTTAACCATCCACGTTCGTTGTTCCGGACATGCGTGGTTAAGGCAGAGGAAAACGGTCGTTGTTCAGGAAGGCGTTCCGGTTTCGTGAATAAAACAACCCTCGCTGTTCCGTGTTGCGGTTTATGCTGCTTCCCGACCAGTGATATGCACATTAGTGTGGTCCAGCTCCAATAGGAACACTGCAGCCCGAACTGCCAGACCAGACACAAACACAAGCAACTTGAGACAGTTATTTGTATTTAGAACTATTCAGCGTAGTGCAGCTTGTGTCCAATGGCACAGTGAACATGCAGCCCTAATCTGGGCATATCCGTGGCATTTACACCATTTCACGTACAGAAAAGTAATAGGTGAAACGCTTGAGTTAATCTCAGACACTGGTAATAATTCGAGGGTCATCCTTCAGTGCAGAAGGATGGTCGAGTGGTTGTAACATTTCTAAACCTTTCAATATCAATCCAAGATTGGGTTATCTTCTGTTACAAAAAACACAAATCATTTTCAATCTCCATGAATATGGCTTTAAGCCTAAATAGTTAGCGGCAAATGAGTTTTTAGAACCTGTACACTTAAGTCCGGATGACAAGGCATGGGTTGGTCTGCCTTCCGTCTATCGGCCCAATTCCTGTTAAATGGCCAGTCCAACCGCCAAATGACCATTCAAAAGTCCAGGTGGTCTATCCTGACCCGGGGCCTAGGGCTACCATGTTTTCATGTTCTTGCACTAAGATAAGGTCATCACATCTTCAAGAGTAGCTTTCAAAATGCTGTGCATTATTCAGACCGCAGACTACGGAAGAGTCACAGGGTCTCTGAGGACCAAGTCACCAACACCTCTGACGTCAGGACGCCCTGAGAATTTCTAGAAAGGTGGAAGGTCATTCTCTGTGCTCGTCTTAGAGCTTGGAATGATACAGGCCTCGGGCCTCGGACCTTATTAGATCTCTTGAGGTTTTGAAAACAGCCCAAAACTAGACATTTCTAGCTTTCTTTTCAATATTGCTCGGGTACTGCTGTACATCATCTCCTTCCCGTTTGTTTAGCGCCTTGAAAACGTTCAAGGTGCAAGTATGCTTTACAAGTAATAACATAGCCCAATCAATCCCCTTGCTCTTTGCTCTCTTTAGTATAGCCAAAATGTGCACTCTGTATTCCCGTTATTGTAGCCAAGAACACCACATTATAAAACAGTAACTGTACACATTTGCTCCCAGAACCCAGCTATCTCTCCACTCACTTGTTGACTGTATCTTTGCCTTGGACCGTGCACAGCGCTCCGGTATTTTTGGCTAGGCTCGTGTTACACATCGACCGCATACATAGATACATACATGCATACGTAAATCCATACATGTCGCAATGAAGTGTAGACAATTCCTCAAAATGTGATTGCCCTCCTGTGGTCCTGAGAGTCAGAATGCTTGACCGCTCAGCTACTCCTAGAGAGTTTTTGCTATCTGGACACCTATTCACTATCACTAAGAGTTGCCTGGATTCAGTGTAGGGTGCCACACCATAGGTGTACACCATAAACTGAGTCAGCCTCTTACACACAGCATAATAAAAATCCCACTCCAATTGATAAAGGTAAAATCTCTACTACTTTAAGTGTACACCAACACGAAAAAAATCAGATGAAGGGAATCGAAGTTATGATTTTTGCAAAGTTTTCATAAATCACTGTTTTCACTCTAAAAAGTTTTAAAAAGTTGGATGCGGACACTAGGTTGACCATGGTCAAGAATTACTTTCGCATTAAAAAACATTCTGGTTAATTTTCTCACTGAGTGTGAGCTCGGCAGGGTCCTCTGCAACTTAAGGCTGGGTTGGGCTCAGCGTCGACAGATACAAATACAGTGGTCTGGTGAACAGCATTTGTTCTTAATGGCGTTCAAAGTTACCATCCGACAAGAAAGTAACAGTAGTTTATGAGCTTCAGATTACGTGCCTGAAAACCATTATCTTTTGTCTTTGGCTTGAAAGTGGCAGTTCTGTAGGGAATACTCTAGCACCAGCCAAGAGCCTAGGACCTGGAAGGCACCTCTTTGCAGCTAGGACTCAACATCATGGCCGACACCAGCAGAGTTTGGTGGCTAAAGGTCAGCTGGGCACTTTGTAGGAGCAGGCTTCTTTAGCTATTGTGTCCCTGAAGCTTAACAGGAGGCTAGCCAAAATTGCCTTTGGAGTCCACTTATTGGTCCTATGCACAAATGGGATGAGGTCCAGCGCTTGGGGTGCTTCACCACAGGGTTCTACAGCAGGAGCCACTCTTCTCTTTCTGAAGCCATGTCTTGGTCCAGTAGACGTAACAGATGCAGTCTTTGTTGGTGCAGCTTTTCTTTCTGTAGTCCACAGGTTCAGCAGGTGCAGTCCCCTTTCTTTTCTTTTTGAGTCCAGCAGTGTTCTAAGGCTGTTAGCCTAGGTTAGGCAATTACCTTACAAATATTATACCTCCGCCACCAATACCAGCACCAAAACCACCACCACTAACACCACTACCAGGCTTTGGCAAAGCCAATAGGTCTGACTTTAATGTATGTGTGAGAGGTGGTTGGGTGTAGACAAAGTAAATTATGTTTAAATTAATAAATTGTTGCATGCTATTTTCCATACTGGCGTACAAATATTGTTAACAAGACAAGTTGTGGAGCCAATACAAAACATTGAAGGAGTTGTTTTATGACGTGATTCATTATTATTTGTCATGTGCTGCCTGAAGGAATAAGGATTTTAGTACACTACAAAAGACATATTATATACATCATAATTTGGCATTAAACCAATGGAATAATCCCATCCAATTCACCATGCCAAAAAGGTGAAACACTACACATGAGAGTATTGATAATTTGTAAAGGGGAGAAGGTGTCTATTGTGGCCTACAGGATGTGGTAATTGTTGTTGTTCTCCCTAATATAATGACTGTACATAAGATAGTGTCAGGACCTATTGTGTAACATATTAAATAATGTGTCCCCAAGAGACATGTCTCAATACCTATATGCAATATTACAAAGTGAAGTAAATTATAGTACATTTTATGAGTTATAAGGGCAGGATGCAGCAGGCCTAAAGAACACGCATCAATCCCTATAGGTACCCAGTGAAAAACAATAGTTATTTGGAAATTATGGTGTGCAACTCCACCCAGGCCCCTGCTGCAAAGAAGAGCCCAAGGGGCAGATGAGGCCCCAACAATACAAAAACATTCAGGGGGTGCACCACTCCAGAGCATCCAGCAACCACAGTGAGCAAGAAGAGTCCAATGCTGTTGAAATTATAATAATGCAGTATCAGCCAGTTGTCTGTCTATTTCTTGCATATAATCACACTTGTTCATTATGACTACGTTCCCACCTTTATCTGCCTCACAAATTACAATGGATTGATCTTTTTTATGGCTGATAAGGGCCTTACGTTCTAGTGAAGACAGATTATCTTTTTGCTGCCAGTTGATTTTAAAAGTGCTAAGATATTCAAATAACTCAGATGAAACCTTCATCGAAAATAAGTCAATGTTGCTATGTATATTAGAAGGTATGAATTTGGACTGTAATTTGAGGCCACTGGTGGTGTTAAGATCCTCCTTGATTTCTAGATCAGTTCTAATGTCCTCAATACTAGTTCCACCGTCATCCTGTAAGGACATCAGAAGTTGTATACCATACAGGTCTGATACTGATTCGGCTAGTGTGTGGGTGCTCCCACTTGTATGATCCACAGACTGGGGTGTGGGGATATCACCACTTGAAAACCCTCCATGATGGGAGGAAAAATAGTTCTTCAATTTAAGTTGATGGGTAAATTTGAACAAGTCAAAAAAAGTCTCAACCTGATCATTAGTCTGTGTGGGACAGAATCCCAAGCCTTTACTCAATAAATTACATTTTATTTTGCTCAAAGGACGATCAGATAAATTGACTATAGTCAGGTCACCTCCTGGTTCGCTTATCTGGGGGGAGTAGATTCTAGTCCTTCTTGGAACGGGTACGGACCCCCTGTTTTTCTGAACCTTTTTCTCCACTGTCTGCCACCCCTTCTGGTCTTGTTTTTCTCCGATTTGTTTTTGTTCCAAGGCGTAGTCGCTCCATTTCAACTAAAAAAGTATTGGAGGCACTGTGGAGACTTTGCTTGGAGGGACAACTTCCTTTGGAGGTGCTGCTATCTAGGGAGGACATGGAGCTACCACTAGAAAGATCAGTATCACTTGAAAGGCCACCTCTATTTGTCATGGTCTCAGAGACCTTTACACTGTCAAATTTTCGAGCAAAGGTATAAATTCTGCCCAATTTGTAATCAAGGTCATCACGTTTGACTTTACGTAGTTTTTTATCACAAAGGCAAATTTGGTAGTCTTCCACTATCCTGTCCAAAATCTCGTAGTTCTTTTTTATCAGATCTTTCTAAGGAATTTCATCAATCTCTTTTTCTAGTGTTTCTATGTCTCCCTGCAGTTTAGTGACCTTTTTGTCAGTATGCTTAATTAAAATACGCATCATATTGAATGATGCATTTTGCAAATTGTCCTCCCATTCCTTGAGTGATTCATCATCTAAGTCCTCATAGGTTGGAAAGATCCAAATTCTAAGGCCTCTTGGTATCTTGTTATTGTCTAAATACTTTTGTAAAGTGATCCCGTCCCACCATCTTGCTAACTCCTGTTTTTTCAGTTTTTCCAACTTTTGAAACTTGACTTTTAAACTGTCAGTCTGTCGTGTAGGTGCACTTGTTGAGACCGAGCTGGTTTGATGTGAGAATAGATCCCTTGCCAGTTCCTCATGGTTATCCTTGAAACGTGACATATTCTATTGGGGTAGGGAGTGCGTTAAAGCCTTGACAATGAGTTATAAGGACAGGATGCAGCAGGCCTAAAGAACACGCATCTATCCCTATAGGTACCCAGTGAAAAACAATAGTTATTTGGAAATTATGGTGTGCAACTCCACCCAGGCCCCTGCTGCAAAGAAGAATGGTTAAATGTTTTTGCAGAACCAATGCCTGATCAACAACGATAATTCCCTCATACTGTCTCTATGGAATCCTGTAGGAGACTGGGCTTTTGGTGCAGTTGTCCCCCCACTTTTTGCCTGGTATTTTATGCAACTTTGACTGAAGTGCACTGGGTTCCTGCTAACCAGGTGCCCAGTGCTAGTGTTCTTCCCCCAAAAATGTGAAATTGTTCCTCCACCGGGCAATACCTTTGGCACCTCTGTAAGTCCCTAATAAATGGTATCTTGGGCATGGGTACCAAAGAGGGTCCCCAAGGGCTGTAGCATGAAATGTGTCACCCTGAGGGACCCTTCACGTGGCTCATGCAGACTGCTATTGCAGCTTGCATGTCTTGGTGCAGCTAAAAGTGAAGACACAACATTGCACATAGCCTGTGTGCCGAGCCCATTAACACTGCATGTGATATATGTAAGTCATCCCTACAGCACGCCTTTCAGATCTAAGACACGGTCCATTATATCACATGTGGGGACATATCTGCAAGAGCAGATATGCCCCTGCTGTGTCTTTGTCGATTCTTAGACGTAGAAAGTGATCAGAGAAGCCATTTTAGTACATGTGCTAGACACTGGTTAATACGAGTTCCCTAGCTAACGATGGCTTCACTGAAAATAGGGATGTTTGGTACCAAACAACTTATATTAAAAAACCCTCACTGATTCCTGTGATGGATTTATTAATACATGCACCCGGAGGGCACCTTAGAGGGCCCCCCTGAAAAAACTACCAGCTACTAGAGTGCTGGCTTACTGGTCTTAACCAGCCTACCACCAACTGACAAGTTTTTGCCCCCAGGGGTGAGAGCCTCTGCTCTTGGAGGGTCAGGAACAAAGTCTGCTCTGGTAGGGGTGTTCCACACTCATTCCAACAGGATTACTTCTGAATTAGCATTCCAAGGCAGGGAGCTTCAAAGAGCTGGCCACCTTTGGTATGCAGATCTGGCTTCCCTCAGACATGAGGGGATGCTGACCCCTCTGACCAGGGCCCATTTGGCGTCTGGACAGGCAGGAAAATTAGTAGTCAGAGAGGTGTGTCCACTTTCAGGCTAGTTACACCCCTAAGGTGAGCTACCTGATGTGGACACAACATGTGAAAGTCTGTCATCTTGGTGACAGCAGAACTAGGAACTCTGGGACAGGGTTATGGGTACTTCCCACAGGAAGTGATCACATAGGGGGCGTAGTGATCCCAGGGGTAAGTAGCCCATTGGCTACTACCCTCCACTTTCTTAATGCCTCTAAATTCAGTACTTGGGGGAGTACCTGGCACCAGAAAAGCAGATCCTGCTGATCTGAAAGAAGAAGAATGACCCTGAAGAATTACAAAAGCAAGAACAGAAGACCAGCAGCTGACTTGGTTCCAGCCACACCGGCCTGGCTGCTGACCTCAACAATTGTGCCAAAGATGACCTGTCCTGCAACTACCTGTGCCCCCAAAAGCCTGGGAGGACTGCAGTCCTTCAACCAAGACCCAGGAACTCCCATGGAGAAGCGGAGCTGCCCCCTGCAGGCACCCCAGAAGAAATGCAAGGACTCCTGCCTGCCAAAACCGGAAACCGGAAAGCACTACAGCACCCATGCCCCTAGGCCCGACTTGAAGTGGGCCAATGGTGCCAACGTGGTCCCCCAACCCTCCAGATATAAAGCTCACCTTAGGTTTGCCAACTGTGGACTTCCTGATGCTGTCTGCAGTCTCTTTGTGCAGGCCCCTTCCACTGTGAGTGCCTCTGGTGACAAAAACCCGACGCCTCAGGACACCTCTGCTCCCGGCCATCCCGGCTCGAGGAGAAGAGGACCAAAGGTGTTCCTCTGTCCTAGAGTATTGTGAGACCTGAATCCCCTTTTTAGTTCAGCCGGACTAGTCCCCCAGTCCCAACTTGTTGCATCTTTCTAACCGGACCGTTCCCCATAGGATAACATTAGGGTACTCGAAACTAAAAAGCACCTCTGCACCAGACACCCCAGTGCCTCCCGAAGTGCCCTGTTGGTGCTGCCTTGGACCTTGCCATATACTTACCTTAATTCCATAAGAACAGTCCTATAAGTCGTTGCTAAGTGTCTGAATGCGATATATGTTCCTTTTCCCATAGGATAACATTAGGGCACCCAGCACTGAAAAGCACCTCTGCAAGGGAATGACCCTATGCCTCCGGATGTGACCTGTTTGTGCCACCTTGGACCCTGCCCCATGCTCGCCCTAAGTCTGGAAAATTGGTTCTGTAAGTCGCTGTAAAGTACCTGTATGCAGTAAATGCCTTTCCTCCATAGGATAACATAACACTTCAGAAATTGCACTGTGTTGATTTTTCAAACCTGTAAAAATTAATAACTCAAAACTTACTTACTTGATCCTGATGATCTTGGTGCCTAAAATTATGTACGGATAAGTATTATGTTTATAAATTGGAGTAGATCTCATTATTGAGTTGCGTGTATCATTTATTGACTGTGAGCATGTAGCAAATGTCTCGTCTCTGATAAGCCGAAGGCTGCTCAACCACACTACCCCTAAAAGAGCACCCTGGGATTGCTAGAGCAAGTCCCTGGCCACTTATAAAGGATGCCTGGACTCTTTGCACAGTATACCTCTTTTTGGTATACTATATAAAGAACCAGCTTCCTACAAATCCTTCCTATGGTCTCCAGGAAGGAGATAACTAAGTTGCGTTAAGGACTACCACAGTACACTGACATACCAACAAATGAGGGCAGGGCCCTCGGACATAGTTTTTCTGTGAGTAAATTCTTTTTTAGTTATATAAGTGTCTGATTACACTGATCACTCTGGTAATTTGGCAGTGAACCTCTAATGTAACTCAGAGACAATCAATAAGTTTTACCTCCTAAATAGAATTTCCTGGTCTGGACCTCAACACTTCCTATCTTACCTCTTCACTGTGTTCTAACACATACTGGCATCAGAAATGCTAGGATCGCAGACTATAAGAGGGCAGCACTCAAGGAAGGATAACAGAAACCAATGATAGTATGCTATCCAATGAGAGCCTCTGGCCCCATCCCGTGCACAATGGAATTTCTTTGATGTCGGCCTGAAACACTGGACGCTGCGAAAAGATCGGAGTTTAAAATGGGATCTGCCCCTGGGCCTTTATCCAGATCGAGGAGTTTCCATCCCGGGTCTTGCCTAAGGATCTGGCTGCACCAAATATACATGTTAGGAGGCAACATGATAGGTGGTGTTACAATGGAGGTGGCACTCACAGGCCTTCATCTTCTTGAAGTGAAGGACGTACAATGCCTTGTTCAGATGAAGGATTAAAATGTCCTCGTGTTGGCTCCAGTCTTTTCCTTTTCCTCACATACAACCTCTCCATTGTTCTGGAAGATAAGGCTATTTCTTGTGGTCAAATGCTGGCTTATTGCCAGTGAAGGAATCTTTGATGATGAGAACATCGACAGCAAGTTTCGAAACCCTAAAGGCTCTAAAGCCTTAAACTTGAAGATTACGTAAATGTAGAATGAGGAGCACATAGGCATATACCTTGTGTTGAGTGTTACTGTTAAACGCCACTCTACTCTCACTCTGTCTTGCTGAAAGCTGAAATAGCAGTATCTTATGCTGGGTACCATCTCTCCTGCAGATATTGTTCTCAGGGCCCATGTTTAGTATACACACTGAAACCGAAGTGCCAAGATTAGAAAAGAGTTACCTCTTCCTGTGATACAAAATAGTACACAGGGAGAACTCATGATGCAGCCAACAGGACAAACATTTCATCTGTAGCTAATATTTTTTGGGGGGCGTTCTTAACAATTGAGACCTAGATGGTATAGCTCGCGGCTATGAGTTCAGCAGGAACGAATACTGTGATTCACTGTGTGCAAGCTGCCCAGCTCAAGGTATTGACTGCTTCTGGCAGGGTGCACAACTGTGCAGTAAGTGTGATTTGCTGACCGGTAGCACGCTATCATGTATCCCCACATTATGGCTCACCTACCCCGAATGCCCATTTTGGCCAGTTAAATGTAAGATTCTCAGGTAGGCACAGAACGCAATCCCTAATGAAGGCTCAGCATACCTAGGAGTGTGGCTGCAGACACATGAGATAGCTTGAAGCCTTAGATCAAGAGCCAATTTAACCTGGGTAGAGTCTACCCTAGAACAAACCTGACAGAAGCAGGCATATCGTCGGTGTGTATGGATTGTGCCTCCGGATCTCCTCACCAGTAGCATTGAGGAAAATCAGTGAACAAAGGGATTTAGAAGCTCCCTAAAGACACATCTTCTGGTAACTTTAGCCTAGGTCTGTACATGCATTAGGCATTTCCATTTGCTCATTTAGTGAATTTCATTGTAAAGGTCCTGGATCTGCACAACCAAAGGCAACTCTAAGGATGCATGATCGTGCATGCGATGCATGATCGCGCATGCTACAAATCGTCAACAACAATGGCCGCTAAAAGCTGTTGTCATAAGTCATCTAGAGATCTGCATGCTAAAATAACAAAAAAAGTGTTTGCAACAGTTTATTACAAATCTGCAAACATCGGGGGATGCGGTAAATGCATGGCTTACTACAGGCGAAATGCCACTAGCTGCAATATGACTACCAACATTTTGTGGCATTTTTTAGTTAAACATGCCACTGATATTTCGACGAGGAAAATGCATGAAAATCCAGACTTCGTAAACATTGATTTTTGCACTGAAAATAGCTAAATTAGCACATTAATTTTGCAACACCCGAAACGTAGTTGTAACTCGTGTGACCACACCTGGATCAGGTGCATCTAGTTTCCGGGTATAACAAAGCTACTGAAAACACAATTGTCACACAAATAAAGCATACATGCAACCATGGCGCACATCTGGGCTCTGTGGGGAATCCCATTATCACTGGTATATGAAAGACAATAGCAAACAGAGGAGAAACAACTGCAAAATGCAAACCAGAGGAGGAGGGCTGAAAGGCTGAGCTGCCAAGTAAGAACCCAAATAGCATGAATGTAGCACACATCCCCAGTCCAGACACATTTGATATGAACAGCATAATGTCCAAATTAATATTTATTGAGACAGGCCTACAGCCTATTTTACAGAACAACCACACTTCACCTAGAATGCCTCTAGCAGTTCTAAGCTACTGTGATATTAGCGCCTACCACAATACCATTACCTTAGCACAGGAGCCTCTAGCTTTATCTTTAGTAAGAGCTCCCTATGTTCAATTCAAATCATCCCGAACTACTAATATTATTAGAGTTTTAATACCGAACTCATCAGAAAAACACACACTAGTGGCCACCATGTGCAAGATTACCAGCAGTGATCTCCTCAGTGGAACAGTCATGGTTCTCAGCAGTAACTTAAACAATGCTTTGTCAGTGTGGAATGCCTCACATGGGTAATACATAACAGCCATAGCTCCAGCGCCCCTGGCACCAACTTAACATTATAATACGTCTCCCCAAAAATCAGCTCAGCTCATGAGTCCTGAAAATGCACACGTTTCAAGATCGAGTAGTCAATTTTGATATATATATTTTACAATACAACCAAGCAAAAGCTTGTAATTTATGTTGGTGGGCTGCACACAGGAGAGCTACATATGGGAAGGTGGAGAGCTACCAGTAGCTCATGAGCTACTCTTTGGAGAAGCCTGCCATAGCACACGGTCTCCTACAATCTGCATTCTCCCACATATTAAAGCACTTAAAGGATGACTTGACGATATAAGTGATATCTCACATACAGGGGATCATTCCAGGGCCAACGACCACGGAAGCACCGCCAACAGGCTGGCGGTGCTTCCTGGCCAATTCTGACCGCGGCGGTAAAGCCGCGGTCAGAAAAGGGAAACCGGCGGTTTCCCGCCGGTTTTCCCCTGGCCAAAGGAATCCTCCATAGTGCCGCCATGGGGATTCCGACCCCCTTCCCGCCAGCCTGTTCCTGGCGGTTTACACCGCCAGGAAGAGGCTGGCGGGAACGGGTGTCGTGGGGCCCCCTAACAGGGCCCCAGCAAGATTTTCAGTGTCTGCTTGGCAGACACTGAAAATCGCGACGGCTGCCACTGCACCCGTCGCACCCCAGCAACTCCGCCGGCTCCATTCGGAGCCGGCTTCATCGTTGCTGGGTCTTTCCCGCTGGGCCGGCGGGCGGCCTTTTGGCGGTCGCCCGCCGGCCCAGCGGGAAAGTCAGAATGACCGCCGCAGTCATTTGACCGCGGTGCGGTCTTCTGGCGGTCTCCGCCCGGGGGGCGGCGCCCGCCGCCCGCCGGGGTCGGAATGACCCCCACAGTGTCCCAAAAATAAGATAATCATAAATGAAGTTAAATGCATCCATAATTCGTTATGGAATATGGTGGGTGTATATGACTGCACCAATATCCAGATAGTATCACTAAAATCCAGGGCCCCAGTAAAAGACTACATTAACACTTCAGTGGAAATACGGCTAAGGCTTGCAACAGTTTGTCCTGAATGTGGTATAATAGCATCTTGCAACTTCTGAAAGCCTGAAGAGGGATTAAAATGGTAATACTGCATGTTTACCCCTTGTTCAGACCTCTGAAACTGAGACTATTGCGAGGCTTCACTTACTGATAACTAATAATTTAGTTTGTGTTCTTTTGTGTCGTTCTTCATCCAGTCCTGACAATGGGTGAGGCAGATAAAAAAAAACTATGTGGTCTTTAGGGTCCCACCTAGTTGTAGCCTAATCTGGGTGTCAGTTTAACCTTGGCATCTTGTACAGGTCTAAAATGTCCATTAAAGGGCCAAAGTTTGGTACTGGCTTAGACCTGGTGACTGCTGTCACAGGGCAGTCAGAGGTTACGGAACTCCAACTGTAACACTTGGATTCGTTTACCACTGGTGTGCTAGACCCATAGTATTATTTTACCCTAAACGCAAGGGGTCTGTCTGCAGTAATACTGTTGGTAAAATTACGGCAGGCATCGCTGTGTCAGTGGTAAATCCTATACTTGACAGTGTGAGAAACTGGATTGTTGGTTGAATGGGATGTGAGCCCTGGTCAAGCACAACCACAATTTCTTGCAGGGTGAACCACAAAAAGTCACTCATTTAACCTGTGCGTAACCATGGGTAGCTTGGCACAAAAAGCAGTCAGGCTCAATTTAGAGGCAATGTGGTAAGTATTTACACAGTACCAAAACAGCAACACAGTGAAAACGCAACGCAATAAAAATACCAACCAATTTAGAAACATAGAGACAATTTGAATAAATTATTTAACACCAAAACCATGAAAATCCAATTAGTAGAATAAGATCTGAATTTTTAAAGTTTAAGGTTCAAAATAGCAAGACCTCAGTTTTGGAAAAATGGCCACCTGGGCACCTCTAGCACCACAACCAAGGGTCTAGGAATGCATGGAGCCCTCTTAGGGGTTCAGGACTCACTCAGGCTGGTTTCAGGTGCAGGTTTAAGATGGTAGAAGCCTGGTATATCCCTGTGGGTCAGAAAAGGAGACCAGCTAAGCTAGCCCTCAGAGTTATTTCTGAAGTCCTGGGTGCAGGAAGTGATGCAGGGCTCTGCGGCAGGGCTGGCCTCTGAAAGTTCTGAGCAGGCTCCAGGCAGCAAAGCAGTCCTTGCAGGTACAGCAGCAGTCTGGCAGAGTGCACACCAGGCCACAACAGCAGGCAGTCCTCTGAGAGTCCTTCCGCAGGTCCAGTAGTGACTTGAAGAGCGATTCTGACAGCCCTACATTTATACCCTTGTGCCTTGCTCTTAGAAGTTGGAAGATGTTTCCAGAAGGGTTCTTCAAAGTTCCAGGAGTTTCCTGCCTTCCCTACCCTGGCTTCTAGCTGTCTGCTCTGACACTACAGGGTGGTTAAGCCTATTGTGTAAAGGCAGAGCCCAGCCTATTCAGTTGCAAGTGGGGTTCCTCACCACCATCAAGTAAGTTAATGCCCCATGCAGGCTCTATACCCACTATTGTGTGACTGTTTGGGGTAAATTCACAAAGTCCCAACTGTCAGTTACACCCAGTCATGTGACCTAAGGCAGGCTGCAGGCACAAACGGCCATGGGCAGGAAAATGCCAACTTTTCAGACTTGTAATGATAAATCTGACTTTACCATTAAAGAGAGTTTATCATTTTAAGTTCATAGATACCAAATATGACTTATTTGACCACCACTGTTTTAGGAATTACATCTTATTAATTTTTAAAAGGAATCCCCAATCTTACCCTATGGTAGGGGTAGGCCTCTCAGTAGTGAGAAAATCAGTTTGGGTGTTGTTCACTAGGAGGACATGTAAAACTAAAAAACACATCTCCTACCTTTTAATTACACAGCACCCTCCCCTATGGGCTACCCTAGGGCCTACCTTAGGGGATGTCTTATATGTAATAAAAGGGGAGTTTAAGGCTTGGCAAGGGGTTTTAAAAGACAAGTCGATATAGTAGTGGGACACTGCCTTCAGGCTGCAATGGCAGGCCTGGGACAAGTTCTACTGAAGTGGGTGGCACAATAAGTGCTTCAGGCACACTGGTAGCATTTAATTTACAGACCTTGGGTTATTGGGGATTTCCAACAATCAGAAACACCATACGCTCTACTACGATGACAGCAGATACACTTTGTGAAAATGTGAACCATTTTAGCACAGAAGTCTTAGGAGTGATTACAACTGTGTTGGATGTAGATACCAGGATACTGCATGGTCATAATGAATGTTTCCAGTTGATATCCCTGTACCTAAATATGACTTTTCCAAGTTATTGCTCCCAAAAATAGGGAATAAAATGCCTGGGTCTGGAAAATTTATTTTCAGTATTAAGAAGCATGAGCCTGTACCTGCACATGGGGGAAGCCTTAAAAGGCACCCTGTCAAGGACAGAATCACCTTCAAAATCCTCTGCCTCAGAAATATAGCGAAGATGTGGCCCAGGGGCGTCGTCAAATTCCCTCTTTCATAGCTACAGTGGGGTGGAGCTCTTAATGTGCCGTTTCTACCTGTAGCTCAGCAGACAAAGGCTCATAATCAACGTAAAAGGGTGGGTGGGTGGGTGGGTGAGTGTGTGGATGGATGGATGGATAAGTGAAAGGGTGGATATAAGAATGGATGAGTGTGAAAGGGAGGGAGGATGGATGGATGGATGAGTGAAAGGGTTAATGGATGGATGAGTGAAAGGGTGGATGGATCAGTGATGACAGAAAGGATGGATGAGAGAGTGAAAGGATGGATGGACGAGTGAAAGGGTAAATGGATGGATGAGTAGATGGATGGACAGATGGATGGATGAAGTGAAAGGATGGATGGAAGGAATAAGAGAGTGAATGGATGAGGGAAAGAGCAGATAGATGAGCAGAAGGATGGATGGGTGAAAGAATGGATGGATTAGTGAAAGGGAGGGTAGATGGTTGGCTGAACAAAAGGGAGGACAGATGGATGAGTGAAAGGTTAAATGGGTGGGTGGATGAGTGGATAGATGGGTCGAGGAGTGGATGGATGAGTGAAAGGATGAATGGTTGAGTGAAAGGGTGAATGGATGAGTGAAAGGGAGGATGGATGGACGAAGTGAAAAGGTTAGATGGCTAAGCGGAAGGATGAATTGATAGATGGATGGACATCTGTATGATTGAAAGGATGGATGGATTAGTGGAAGGATGGATGACTGAGTGCGAGGAGGGATGGATAGGTGTGCAGATGGATAGATAGGTTTAGAAATGGGTGCGCAGATAGACGGACGGAATGGTGACAGACAATGATGGAATAAAGATTGAATGGATGATAGAACGTAAAGGTGAAATGGTAGAGTTCAGGAGGTGAACAGAAGGATGAAAGTATGAATAGATAGATGCTTGGGTGGAAGAGGCAAGCCACCTCTTCTGGGGAGGGTCGGGAGGACTTGCTTCACTTGCTTGGTGCCATAGCAGCGTTGGTTCAAAGTGGGGAGTATTTTAATTTTCTAGCTACTCCCTTGATGTGGCCTCAAAATGCCAACAGGAACAATTCATACAAAACACCCCAGCAGCACATCATCCATGTTCAGCAGGTGATCCCTGATACCATGTCAAACCATGTATAAACACAGGTGACTGAAGGTTCTTTGTGGCTGCCTCTCACATTTGGAATAATCTGCCCAGAAATAAGGGCACTAAACAAGTCCAATCTTTCTCTTTCCCACCCTTGAAATGTATGGTGTTTTACTACGGCAAAGGGCTGGAGTATGCTCCCTCCAGCTTGGGAAAGGAAGAGGATTACCTCCATACATGGATGGATTGTATGAGAAGGGATGTCTCCATGGGGAAAATATTTCTGCATTGAGAAAAGGGAAATAATTTTTTTTTACAAATTGGGCTGCATTTCCACAATACATACTTTTTATACGTGCGGGAACATTCTGCTTGCTCCAGCTTTCTAAACGTACTGTAGTGTTGCCGTGGGCGTGGGCCAGCCCCCTCCCCTGTGTACTCAAGGGAGTTTGCGCGAGTTGGAGCGCCCTGGGGATGATGCAGGGGTAGTTATAAGTAGGCGTTGGGACACGAGAACGGGATCTTGAGAGGCAATCGATATAATAAAGTTGGAGAGCTGCACTCAACACATCGTGTCGTTAATTCAAATCGCTTGTGCGACACGACACCCTTTTGGCGACGAGGTGGACCTACCTTTCTAGGTAGTGCCTGCACCCCGGCATTGTGCATCCTCAGCGAGCTAGCCGGATTCCGGTGGTTTTTCAAAATGGACCTCAGATCGGGGTGTCATCAGATCGTGCTACACCCCGAATCTCGACCAATAAAAACCTTCTCCGCGCACACCGGCCTCTGGCGGTACACACGGCTCAATTTCGGCATTTCCAGTGCAGCAGAAGTTTTCCAACAGACAGTCAAAGGGGTCCTGCAAGGGCTCCCGGGGGTCCTCAATGTGAGCGACGACATCCTCGTCCATGCTCCGACCCTGGATGAACACATGAGGAGACTGCGAGCTGTGTTTGTGAGGCTGCAGAAGCAAGGGCTGACACTTCACTGAGAAAAATGTGACTTCCTCAAGCGAGAGATCTGTTTCTTCGGGTACCGGTTCTCCGAACTCGGAATCGGACCAGACCTGCACAAAGTCAGAGACATTCAAGAGGCCCCGGCCCCCACGTCTGTTTCGGGGGTCCGTAGCTTCCTTGGCATGTTCACATACTGGGGCCGGTTCATGAAGAACTTGTCAGACATCACCGGCCCTCTAAGGCGGCTCACTCAAGCTGACCACCCATGGGTGTGGGGAGAAGAACAAGAGCGCGCATTCCGAGCCACCAAAGACGCACTTTCCGCCGACACCACTCTAGCATTCTTTGATCCCAAATGAGAGTCGCAACTGGCCTTAGATGCCAGCCCCACAGGCCTAGGAGCCGTTCTGACACAAAAGCGAGACTGCAGAGAGTGGGGCCCCATCGGGTTTGCCAGCCACACACTCACGCCAACGGAGCAGAGGTACTCCCAAATCGAGCGAGAGGCCATTGCCATCCACTGGGGGTGCCGCCACTTCCACCTGTACCTGTGTGGCAAGCCAGTCTCAGTAGTGACTGACCACAAACCACTGTTTCCTCTTTTCAAGGGTTCAACTTCAAAACCTCCTCCCAGGATCGAAAAATGGATATTGCAACTCCAAGAATTCGATTTTATCATGGAGTACCAGCCAGGAACAAGGAATACCGCTGACTTTTTATCACGCCACGCTCGCCTAGCCACCCCTCAAGAAATGGTAGAAGCCCGGGAGACAGATGAATATGTGCGATTTGTGGTAGACCGGGCCAGACCATTGCCCATGACGCTCAGTGAAGTGGTTGCAGCCACCGACCAGGATGAATGCCTACAGATCGCAAAAACAGCCACCCGGTCGGGAGACTGGTGACCACTCCAGCGCCCAGACACCTTCCGCATGCAGGACGCCCAAGCCAGACTCCACGCCCTGTTCAACGTAAGGCACAAACTCTTGGTAAGCGAGGATGGCTGCCTTCTGAGAGGACTCCGCCTGGTAATACCGTCCAGCCTGACAGCCCGAGCTGTGTCCCTTGCCCATAGAGCCCACCAGGGCATCGTCAAATCCAAGACCCGACTCCGGAACAAGGTCTGGTTTCCAGGACTAGATCAACTAGTAGAGGACGCTGTCAAGGGGTGCCTAGTGTGCCAGGCCAGTGGTTCCCCAGATCCTCCACCGCCGGTCATCACTGAAGATGGCCCCTCGGTCCCGTGGCAAAGGGTGAGCGTGGACTTCGGGAGCCTACCCGATGGGTCATACATGGTGGAGGTGGTTGACGACTACTCGCGATATCCTGAGGTAGAGCTGGTCCGCACATGTCGTCATCCCAAAGTTTGAAAAGTTAATGGCCACCCATGGATTCTTCGGCAAGGTACGTACGGAGAATGGGCCTCCATTCAACATCCGAGAGTGGGGAGACTTTCTGGCCTCCACCAACACCAAACATTGGCAAGTCACACCCGTTGCCCCAGGCGAACTGAGAGGTAGAGCGGCTCGTCAAAACACTAAACAAAGTGATCCGCATCGCCACGGCAGAATCCAGGAACGTGGAGGGCGCCATCTATACATTTCTACGGGATTACAGGGTCACACCCCACACCAACACAGGAGTGACCCCCAGCCAACTCTGTTTTGGGAGGACAATAACAGATGCCATTGCACACCACTCCTCATGGGCAACACAACCACCACCACAAAACCAATCAGCAACAAGAAGAGCCCGCACTAACGCCTATGCCTCCCGGAGGCGGAGAGCTCGAGCAGTCCAGGTGCAAGTGGAAGACGCTGTTCTGGGCAAAGACCGTCACCCAAGGGGCAAGTTCCGTCTGCCTTTCGAGGTACAACCGTGGACAGTGACTGCCATGAAAGGCACCATGGTGACAGCCCTGCGAGGTTTAGAGACAGTAACCCGCAACGTGGCGCAGTTCAAACACTTACCTCGCTCCACGTCACATGACTATGGGAGAGACAGCACGGTTGTAGCTGACACCAGGACCAGTCCAGGACCAGACTTAGTCCGTCAGGAGAACACAGGCGACGAGAGGAGACCCCCAGCTGTGAGACCTGCAACGATCCAACAGGAACAGGAACAGGCGGTTCCGCCAACAGCGATGCAGGCGCAAGAACCATCCGCAAGGGTCAAGACGCCCGGTGAGAGCCCAAACCAGGTGCCTGTGTCAGGGAGGTCTGGGAGCGGGCGATCCAATTTGAGGCCCAACCCAGATCCATCCAGGCATTACGCAGACTTTGCGTGTGACTGATCCTGACACTTATGATCAAGCGCAAGTGCCACCCCACCCTGCACTGTCACAGGTCATGGAGTTTTCAATGACTAACCATTTGATGTTAAATTCTGTTTAGTTCGTTGTCTCCCCCGTTGGGGAGGAATGTAGTGTTGCCGTGGGCGTGGGCCAGCCCACTCCCCTGTGGACTCAAGGGGGTTTTCAGGTTTTCCCCTATGACACGGCGCGAGTTGGAGTGCGCTGGGGATGACGCAGGGGTAGTTATAAGAAGGCGTTGGGATGCGGGAACGGGGTCTTTGATGAGAGGCAATCGATATAATAAAGTTGGAGAGCTGCACTCACCACATCGTGTCGGTGTTGTTAATTCAAATCGCTTGCGCGACACGACACGTACCACTGCAAATGTTTATGAATTTCAAGACGTAGTAAATGTCTACCCCTTCCTAGGTGTTGCACAAGTGCAGATTTGCTACTTTTCTTTGTGAACAGGGTCCTATACCTTCTTAGGTCTCTCCAATCTCATATAAATCTTTTATGGCATTGTATGTATCCAATTACAGTCGCACCACATACTTTCTGATGCCTCTCACTTTTTTGCTTTTTGCTCCAATAATATATGCACTGATAATCCACACTGCATGATTTCTCTTGTGTACCCAGAAGCAAATTAGTCATTGAGTGTACGTCTTGTGAGTAAAGTAAATATATTAGCAACCATAAAAACTACAGAATAGAGTGGATATTTAGTAATTTCATTGCTTTTGCCTTTACCTTCCAACATTGTATTAAATACCAACTTTTAATCCTATTCGTTTCACTTATACGTGTACAAATGCCAATTTCTCAAGGCTTATCAGTGGGAAATGGTTTTATATCTTTTTTTAAATCTTGGTTTGTTTGAGTGTACTGCAGCGCAAATGCACAACAAAGCACATACATTTTAAGCAAACTGATTAACTTTTCACTCGGTCGTTTTCAAGAAGTTTTGAACATAAGAAAAACACAAACAAGGTGTTAGCGACAAAATAATCTCGTAAAGAGCGGACAGGATGCAGTCCTTCGACAGTCCTGGAAAGAGAACACGTACTCTGAGGACCCATAAACAGAGAGCGGAGCCAGCTCAGTCCTCAGATTTCTGAAGAAACTAAAAATGTAGAACTCCTAGTAGGTTCAAAGACAGACAGAACTCCCCTTCCTGAAATGGTGTTTCACAGTCAGCTCAGGACATGAAATAGTGATACAATATGTGGATGACATCTTGTTTCTTGGTGCACGAGATACAGGGCCTTGTAGAAGTGCTTTGCCAGCCTTCCATTCGGTCACCGATGGTTTGGGGGTACCGCTAGCTCCAGAGAAGACTGAGAGCCTCATTTACAAGGAAATGATTCTCTGTGGCGCTGCAACCCAACTTGCTGTGCCCACAGCGTTATTTGAAAGTGCAGGGATGCGTTTTATTTACAGAAATATGACACACCCCTGCAGTGCTTAATTTGTAAATAAAAAGGTGCCCGTGCCCAAAGCCCTCCTCTTAAACACGCGGCTGCTGCAATTAAAGGTGGTAACATGGAATGCTGAGGCAGTAATCCCGAAGCCATCTCGGGCCTCTTCAATCGATATAAAGCCACTCGCTGCCTCTTCAGCTAACTCTTGCAGCTTTTTTCTTTCTCACATTGTGACGTTTTTTCGTTTTCCCCTTCCTCCATCTGTCCCATATGTGTCTTTTGCTCGCAGGCAGAAAAGTAAGCCCCGGCACCTCAAAAATAAGTGCCGGTGCTCAGCACCGGGAACAAGAAGCGCAAATTAAGCACTGCACCCCTGTACTTTACTCTGGGCTGGCGCACAAATTGCTGCCTGCCGCAAACACAGGCATGCGTGCGCTATGATGCAAGGGTGCCTGCGCTGCAGGGATGTTTGTTTATGTGCAGAAAGGGACACCTTCCTGCAAATAAACAATCTTTGATGGCATTTTCCTTTCTATGTATGCTGCAAAATTCACCACTTTAATGCCAGACCTGAGGTGGCGTAGGAATCAGACACATTCCCAGCCTTGTAAATCTGGGAATTGGGTTCTATGGGTGTTGTGTGGGAACACCCACAGCAACACCCATGGAATGCCCCTTTCATGTTATGCATGAAAGGGGGCCATGTTTCCAAGTCCATGAAAAGCCACTCAAGGTGGCTTTTCATGGACTTGTAAATATGGGCCGTACACTGAGCCACCAGAGTGTCAAAAAAATGACACTCTGGTGGCGTAGTGTGCTGCTAGAGCCTTGTAAATGAGGCCCTGAGGGACGAAACACAGATGGTTTCCTTGGGATTGAACTGGATACTGTTGATATGGAGCCAAGTTACCACAGGCTATGATTCACGAAACAAGCACCATGTTGGACGCGGTGATAGCATCACCCAAATTGTCATTGCTTCAAGTGCAGCATTTGCTTAGCCATCTGAATTTTGCCTGCAGAGTAGTCGGAGCAGGCAGGTAATTTGACCAAAGACTGGGTTTTGCGATGTCTGAGACAAAACTGCCCCACCTCAGAATAAGGATTTTAGCTGCAGCGCGGGATGTTCTTGAATTGTAATGGGTGTTCTTCAGGAATTTTAATGGAGTGACTATGTGGTCTTTGGGTATGGACTTTGCATGGTTGCTTCAAATCTTTTCAGACTCGGCTGGTGAGGACGGATTTGGCTTATATTGGGAAGGGAGGTAGTGCTTGGACAGGTGGCCTCGTCAATGGATGCAAGAAGGGTGGAGTATTGACTTTCTGGATTTTTTCCTTTATTGGTAGTGTTTCATTCTGGGGAAAAGAGCTAGCAGGCTTAGACTTGTACTGTGAATGTGAATGTGGATAACAAGACAGTGGTGGCATTGGTAAGTGGGCCAAGGGCAAAGGACAGAAAGCTGCTTAAGCTTTTGCAGTGCTTTAAGTTAGGCTGTTTAATGTACAAATGTGTGTTTAGAGCTAAACACGTGTGAATAAAAACATCACAGATGCATTGTCTTGTTGGCAGTGGCAGAGATTCTGCAGTTTGTCACACAGCGGAGGTACTGAAGAGTGAGGTACTGGAAGAGATTTGTGAGTTGGGAGATTGAAAATTTTAGGTTTGGTAGAAAATTCAGTTGCGCAGACTATCAGGTCGGCATACAGACAAGCTTAGGAGAAGTATCTGTCAGGTGGAGCTGTCAGGAGAGGGCTAGACCAAGACAGCATGGAGGACAGGAAGGAAGACATAATTCACTTAATTGTGGCGAACATTAGCAAGAATATTTCAGCATCAACAATTGCAGGAAAATTATTAGGGATTAGTTTCTATAGCAAAAAAATATTTTGGGGTTATGAAACGACTGCAAGGGAGCTGGATAGGAGAATTTTACAGGAATGGGCAAAGGACAGACAGAGACCACGAAGACAAAGGAAACCCATCACAATGCCCCGGTTAGTGATGTTGGTGCGAGGGAGGTCAGAGACATTATTTTACAAATGTGAAGTTTTACTGATGAGGTTGAGCCTGTTATGTTTTTTTTGTGGAGTACTGTGAGTTTTCAAGTAATGGGGGTAAGGTGAGGAGAGGAGAATGCAGTCCCGATGAGGTATCTGGAGCAGCAAATTGATACTTATCAGATGCATGATCAAGAAATTGGAGTTTGCAGCTCCTGCAGAAACTTGATGGCGAAAAGATAGATTTATGTTGAACCATACTTCAAAATAATTCTTTACTGTTTAAGAAAGAGGTGGGTCATTCACTACACATTTGACAAAATGTTTTGCTGCACTCTGCATGTATTCCAACTCTCTGGATTTTGGTCTTTGTACCATACATGCATATGCCTGTCCTTCAACAAGCGATGAACATATTCAGGCAAGTGGTGATTCTCTTCTGTTAACCAGGGTGCTCAACTGGGTGTGGAGTTGGACATAGTTTGCACAATTGGAATTTAAGCTTGTGCCTGCCTAATGCTTGGGCTTAGAGTCAGGTAAATACTGAACAGTAGATGTGAAAGAGGGATCCCAAATGATGAAAAGAAGCACCCATTAAAATTTGTGTATTTTGAAATCGATAAAAACTAATGTAAGCAAATGACCGCTTTGCTGGTGATTCCGGACACTTTTCCAGGTCCCCCATGAGTATGTTATGGTCCACTGTGTTACAAGTTGCCTGAAGGCAGTCAAGAACCAAAGTTTCCAATTTTCCCTCATCGAAGGAGGCAACTGAATCTTCTCTGATATCCACAATAGACGTTCCAGTACATCTCTTGGCTCAGAAGTTTAATTGTCTGTCTGAGGAATTTATTTGCTTCAATGAACTCTTGTAATGGATGTACAGCTTTCCCCTACATACGTTTACTGATGAAGTGGACATTCGATATCAGTGTAGCGCATGCAGGGTCCTATGGATAGACTAAAGGCTTTTCTGGCAGTAGTGGTGATAGCAGGTTTTAAGTCATTCAGCACTACTCCTTGGAGAAACAATGCCCAGACACTTTTCAATATTCGTAGGCCCAGTGGGAACAGGGTTTCCTATACAACGCTTTCAGTTTACCGGCAGCTTTAAGCATGTTCTTGAGACTTCAAGAGGTAAAATTTGAAATGAGGTTTGGAAAGTAGGTGGGTTTATCAGGCCATTAGAAGTGTCTACACTCTTTACAGTGCTGGCTAGCTCTGTCCTACAGGATGTGTCCAACACTGTGACAGGTAATAAGGAATCAATGTTTCGGAGAATACGTCTATTAGTGTGTCAGAGTGTCAGAAACTGGCTTATTAATTTGGGAACGGAGGACCAATCCATCTGGATAAAAACAACCTGGATAGGCCAAACACTGTAGGCTATCTCCATAGAATTGTATGTTCACTTCAAGCGTCACTGTTAGAAATGGAGTCTCTAGTTGGCAGTCGGTTTGAATCCTGTCTGAGAAGGGACCCTCACTCTAGTCAGGATAAGGGAGATACCTGCTCAGATAACCCCTGCTCACCCCCTTGGTAGCTTGGCACGAGCAGTCAGGCTTATCTCAGAAGCAATGTGTCAAGCATTTGCACATCACACACAGTAATAAGTGAAAACACTACAAAAGGAAATTACATAGCCATTATTTATCTGTGTAAAACAAGACTAAAACGATAAAAATCCAACATACAATGTTAAAGATATGAATTTTGCAAAGTTTACTCAAAAATACAGTTTTTTAAAGTTGATAGCTCCACCTGGGGCTATCACGGTGTTGTGATCAACAAATCCAACAGTTCAGGCCAGCCGCAGCGTTGCGGGCCAGCTATGGTGTCAGGGAGACCCGTAAACAGTACCTTTGGAATTGCAGGGCGTCGTGATCCCCGCGATGAGCTCCGGAGAGCAGTGATGCAGGTATCGCAGTGTTGGTTCCGGAGTCGGTGTGGGAGTCGTCGGGCCCTTGAAGTAACAAGCGTTGCAGATCGAACTCCGGGCTGATGAAGTCAGGAATGCTGGCGTGGATGGCGTCGGGGCTGCGGTGTGAAGCGGGACGGTGCAACGTGCGGTGCCCAAAGGTCACGTGAAGGCAGCAGCTCGGTGACAGACATCCAGCGGCACCAGTGAGACCAGGGCTGCGGTGTGCAGCAGGGCGGTTTGACATGCGGTGTCGTCGTTGCTGAAGCACTGTTGTCAGTAGGCCCAAGCCAGTGGTGCGGGAAGGGACGGTGCTTCATTACCCTCACGAGTGGCGTCCACAGGCCACGGTGCAGGCAGGGATGCCTGGTGACGACACTGGAGTCGATTACACTGGGGTCAGTGGACCGGGCTGTGGTGCGGGATGGGACGGTGCTTCGTGCTTCGTGCTCCTCACGAGCAGATTTCACAGGCCACAGTGCAGGCAGCGGCACCGGTATCAGCAGGAGAGTCGTCGTCAGGATGCCCAGGCTGCGGTGTGAGCAGGCGAGCAGAGGCTTGGTGAAGTCATCTGATGACAGCCTCGGTGAGACCAGGGACACAGTGGGAAGCAGGGCAATGCAACTCCGTGCAGCATCAGCAGGTCACGGTGCAGGCCAGCGGCGTCGTTGGCAACGTCGCAGTGGTTTCTCCTCCTGAACAGCACAAAACACACAGTTCCCAGTGCTGCAGGTCGAGGAAACTGAAGGCTTTGGTGTCCCTGAGACTTCCAACAGGAGACAAGCTCTACTTCAAGCCCTTTGAGAACTTTCTCAAGCAGGGCACACAGCAAAGTTCACCCTTTTAAGGCAAAAGCAACAACTGCAGGCCAATCCAGCAAAGCAGCACAGCAAAGGGACAGTACCTCTCCTCCAGCTCTTCAGCTCTTCTCCTTGGCAGAGGTTCCTCTTGATTCCAGAAAGATTCTCAAAGTCTGGGGTTTTGGGTCTTCTTCGTATACCCTGTTCTGCCTTTGAAGTTAGCAAACTTCAAAGCAAAGTCTCAAGTGTTTGCAAGATCCTTCCTTGTCCAGGCCAGGCCACAGGCACACACCAGGAGGTTGAAGACTGCTTTGTGTGAGGGCAGGCACAGTCCTTTCAGGTGCAAGCGACCACTCTTGCCTCCACTCTAGCTCAGATGGTTCATCAAGATATGCAGTATACACCCCAGCTCCCTTTGTGTCACTGTCTAGAGGACAAGTGTGAACAGCCCAACTGTCAAACTGACCCTGATCGGGAATTCACAAACAAGTAGAGTCACAGAATGGTTTAAGGAAGAAAATGCCTACTTTCTAAAAGTGGCATTTTCAAACTCACAATCTAAAAACCAACTTCACTTAAAGATGTATTTTTAAATTGTGGGTTCAGAGACCCCAAACTCCATATTTCTATCTGCCCTCAAAGGGAATCTCCGCTTTAAAGTTATTTAAAGGCAGTCCCCATGTTAACCTATGAGAGGGATAGGCCTTGCAACAGTGAAACCCGAATTTGGCAGTATTTCAATGTTAGAACTTGTAAAACACACCAGTACATGTCCTACCTTATAAATACACTGCAACCTGCCTTTGGGGCTACCTAGGGCCTATCTTAGAGGTGCCTTACATGTACCAAAAGGGAAGGTTTGGGTCTGGTAAGTGGGTACACTTGCCAGATCGAATTGGCAGTTTAAAACTGCACAAACAGACCCTGCAGTGGCAGATCTGAGCAGTGTTTACAGGGCTACTTATGTGGGTGGCACAATCAGTGCTGTAGGCCCACTAGTAGCATTTGATTTACAGGCCCTGGGCACCTCTGGTGCACTTTACTATGGACTTACCATTAATTCAAATATGCCAATCATGGATAAACCAACCACTGATCAGCAGTGGTAAAGTGCGCAGGGACAATAAACCAGCAAAAACGGACCTGAAAAAATTGGAGGAAGAAGGCAAAAAGTTTGGGTATAACCCTGCAAAAAGGGCCATTTCCAACAGTCCAACAATTTTAAATAAAAAAAAAAACAATACGTTTCCCAAATATTTCGAATATGGGAGAAAAAGTTAACAAGCCCAAAAAAAAAAAACTCACCAAAATCATATTCAGATAGGGGGAACTGGAAATATATATATATATTTTAAAAGGTTTAAGGTAAAAAGCTCCCAGAAAAAGTAACATGCCATTGAAAAATAGTTTCAGCTTGTCCAGGGCTAGAAGTGGTTTCAGCAGATTGTGATGGAGTAGATGCAAGATACCATGGTCAAGCTTTTTACTTGAGGACAAAAGGCTGATTTAGGGTTTGGTGGGTGGCCTGCGCAGTCAGAGTGGCAGGGGACACTGTGTGCGCCACCTGACTACTGCCGACCAAATTCAAAGATCACCACAGACCCATCGGGGATTTCTGTGTGTTCAGAAGAACCACTGTAACAGCTGATTTTCTGAAAGTACCAAATGTTTGGTGGATGGCCGTCTACAATCTTGATGGCTATCTGCCACACTTTTTGTTTTTCAAAAATAAATTTCCAAAGTGGAAATGTGTTTTTGAATAACAAATAAGAAATTACCCCTGGGCATGGTGAGTTGTTTCCTTGGGATTAGGGGGTGTCATTATTTTATTTTTCTGTTCATCACAGCCAGGTTTTATCTGGAGTTGACAGACAGAAAACAGACATCAGACCGTCAGCCCTAATTTAAGTGGACAGTGTGATGCTCTTACTCTGACAGCCAGAACTTGTCAGGCCGTCTGAGGAAGCTTTCTATTGACAGAGCCAATGTGAGGACTGCCAACAGAAGGCTGATGGTCTGCACAACTCTCGATAGGGCTGGTGGAGCGAGAATTTCTCAGAAAGTGTACTCTGTCATGGTTCCAATGGAATACCCTGCTTGCTAAACTCTACATCAGACCCTTATACTTTTTTGTGAAAGTCAAAATCATCCAGTGGGGCAAGGCACAAGGCTGAAGGTGGTGACAGTCCCTTGAAGTCGGATTTAGCCTCGGCTAGCGCCTCTTGAAGCCACTGGTTTTGGCACCAAAAGTTCCAAGTAGAACAAAGCTGGATTTCATACCCACTGACATATAGATTTCTGTCTCGCCTCAGTCCAAAGTTTTACATCCAGGCAGTCACTTTTTTGGTTCTTAAATTCTCCAATGTGGCAAAGCTGGAAGTTGTAGACAGGCAGGTCTCTACAAGGCTGAATAGCCCCATTTGGCCCCTCCAACTCAAAAAAGAAAAGTAAATGGTATCCATTGTTCTGTCAACTGTCCCAGTCCCCTCCCGGACAGTTCATCCCTGTCTCGTAACTAGTTATTGATAACATTCGTACCTTCCTGGGCCCAGATGAGAAGATAGGCAAACTGGCCATAAAACAGTTCTGGCTTACACAGCACAAAACACATTTTTATAAAGTTACTTTTGCATTAAGGTTATCAAAAACCTGATTTTATGGCAAGATAGGAGACGAGCATTATGCATCAATGTTTATTCATTCTTCTGAGCAGCAAACAGGTAAATGATCCAAGAATCAAAACACTGAATAAACCCATAATGAAATCGATTCCTCCAGTCCTTTATGGTCTCCTTGTCCACCATGTCTTTCTCTTTTGTTTGCTGCTTCTGGGCAGATATGTACCTATTTTTCCAACTGATTTTTTAAGTTGATTGTTTAAGGTGTTTTGATGAGTTGATAGGCTGGATAAATTGTGTATAGATATGCACAATTTATGGGTTTTGAGAGTATGTTAGGATATGTGTATTATGGAGAAATATTAATAGCATACTGAGTTATAAAACTTATATTGATTTATCTACAGCTTGAAAGCGACTAGTTTTACTATAATGCTTCAAATAAATTCTCGATATTACAGGTGCTCATGCTCAAGCTTATGTTTAAAAATGGAGTTGAATTTTTACATTATTTGCATGCGCAGCAACACATTCTGTCATTTGAAAAGAGAGTGAGGGCAAATTACTTCTTTTGCGGAACCCTGCTGGCGGCTATCCTTGTTTTGGGCACCAATGTGCATACAACACATTTTGTCACTACGCGCATATTGAAATATCTGAAGCAGGTTATGCTTGTTTTTGAACAAGCACATTTGTTTCTATGGACATGTACTTGTAATTAAGTGACCCTGCATTGCAGTTACAAGTATTACAAACAGCTAATGTCCTGAGCATACGCATTTTGAGAAACAAACGATAATTAAGTTGAAACTATTTAGAACACTAGGAGAGATTATTTTTTTTAGGCAATTTGTTTTAATAATTATATTAAAACAAAAGGCGTTACCATGTCTGGCAAAGGTACAAGTGAGGCCAGTCAGGAGGAAATAATAAGGAAAATAACAACTCAAGAATTAAAGAAGACAGTACAGGAAACAGTTCATAAACACATCGCTTTATTCGGTTCATTTAAACCATCAAAGCATAAATCACACAATACAAAGGTTAACATTTAAAATCGTGAATATCTTACATTCAAAAATACAAAAGAAATATAAAAACATAAATACTAAAATCAAGGTGGTGTTTCTCTTCACACAATGCATAACTACCTAAACCTTGTTCCTCAGTTTAGCCAAAGTATCATCCAGCAAGATGACAACCTAATCATAGGGCCTCATAGTAATCAAGAAGAATTTTTTAAGTGACAAATTCGTATGTGCCATGCAGCCGCAAGAAACTTGCTAATTGCTCAGAACAGGGCACAGGATGTATCCCTCATCATAATCCTTAAAGCATCTATACAACATCTGATCCCCATGTTCTTACAAACTGGACGTAACCACCTCTGACGAGCAATCCTATAAGCTGGGCATATAAACATAAAATGCACAATGGTTTCCGAAGAATTGCTACAGCTCGGGCATAAATCAATTCTCGGAGCAGCATCCCGAATATTGCCAAAAGATTTGAGAGGTAGGCATCCGTATCTGAACTGAATATACAAACTTTTACTTAATGGATCAGTAATAAGATTCATAAACAGTTCGAAACACGGATGCCACTTAGTGTCAAGAAATTGGGAAGTCAATCTGCCATGAGACAAATGTAGCAGATAGTTTCCCCTGACATACGCCCAATATGCTGTTTTTAAATGATTCTTCTGCTCTTTCCTTAAGTTGTAAGGATGGCTCCAGTAGTTACCAAGACCCAAAATGTGGAGCCATTTTGATATGTGTTTGAACCAAGGAATAATAAGCACGTTGGGTCTGTCTAAAATGTCTTGTATGGATTCCTTATATGTGAGTAGCTCAGGAGTAGTCCAAACACGTCCCCAGAAAAGCAGCGGTCTTAAAGCTATAATGTCTGAGATACGTGCAAGTCCGAGGTCCCAGAACATTGGTAACAAAGGAGTATTTCGTGGACAGGCCAAGAGTGATCTTACAAAATTATTTTCTCCTATTCAAAGTTTACCAACATTCAAGTATCCCCAGACTGCTGCCCCATAAACCACAGCACCCTGAGCCTTTGCCCGATACATTTTTTACTTTTGGAGTGACTACTCTCTTGATAGTCGACTTGTAAAAACACAGAATTGCCCCAGATCTATGTGCCAGGAGGGCTGAGCTTTTATTAATCTGGGCCTCCCACTGCATATCCTTACTAATTCTGACCCCCAGGTAATCAATGGAGCATACCTTACTCAATGGGGTCCCTTTGTGAAGGATGGTATATCCTTTAGTGGGGCCACGTCCCAAGGTCCTAACTTTGGTTTTACTGTGATAAATCTCCAACCCAAAATCATCACAAAACAAACTGAACCTCTCCATTAATACCTGTAGGCCCATCGGTGTTCGGGAGATCAGAAGGGAGTCATCAGCGAATAGCAGGATCGGGATTTTTATGTTATTCAAAGAGGGCGCATCATTTTGGCAATAAGTAATAACTTGCACTACCTCATTGATGAACAGGATAAAGAGAGTCGGAGCAAGGACACAACCCTGTTGTACCCCTCGCCTGATATCTATTCTATCAGTGAGTTCCCCCTGGTTACCCCATCTTACTTGTGCATAAGTGTTCTCATGCAATCTTTGGATTAGATGCACTAGGTTCTCTGGGGTACCAATTTTGTTCAGAACTCCCCACAGTTTCTCTCTTGGCACAAGATCAAAAGCGGATCTCAAGTCTACAAAAGCCACGTATAATTTCTGTCTGGCTAAGGTGACATACTTCTAGAATAATAGTGACAACCTAAAGACTTGGTCCATAGTATTAGTTTTTGAGCGAAATCCAGCCTGTAGAGGGGATAAAATCTGGTTCTTCAGAACCCATTCCGTAAGTCTGGACAAAATTTGTTTCGCAAAGATCTTTTGAAGAATGTCAATAAGGCTAATCGGTCGATAGTTCACTGGCAAACCTACATCGCCTTTCTTATAAACAGGAATTATTTCTGCACCGTGTCAGGAATCAGGAACGGGACCACCTGCTGCTATGGTATTGGACAATAAATTGATATACCATGCCCATATAATGGGCTCAAATTTAAACAAATCCCCAGGCATCTTATCAGGGCCAGGGGCTTTAGCTGGCCTCAGGGAATTAATAGCATCTGTTGTTTCAGCTATTTAGAAGACAATGCTCTCAGAGGAGCTATTTGTGGGAGCTACATCATCATCATATCTGACAACCTTAGGGTCATGCAATACAGGATAGGCATAAATATCCGAAAAATGGGTCACCCATCTATCAGGTTGGATTTACGAGCTAATGGAGTCATTTCCCCCTTTCGATCTTCAAACCAGCAGTCTCCAAAAAGAACCATCATCCTGATTTTTAACTGCAACCAATAACCTCTGGCAGATTTCGTCTTCCCAGCTTTTTTTTGCTTGCTTCAGGGCCTTAACATATTTAGATCTAGCATTCACAATATCCTCTTGAGTGAGGTTTAATAATGCTTCTTTTAAATTAGATCTTGCTTGAGCACAGTCCTTATTATACCATTCATTAGAAGAGATATCAGGTCACCGCCTTAGGGGAGTTTCTTTATAGAAAATACCCGTAGGGTAGCCACCAATTCTGTATGAATTGTCAGAATAGGAATAGTAGCAACCTCTTGTTCCCCAAAAACTGAAAAGAGATTTAAGAATGATAAATAAATATCCCTGATCTGATATGGATTTGCTGCCACATTTTGCCAGCTAACATGAGTTCGTCTATGATTCAGTTGAGGGGTTGGGACATTAGTAATCTCTATGTGTCACGCTCTTAGAAAAACTTGATTGGTTAGTACAAGACACAAGGGATTTTGATCGCTGTCATAGCGAGAAATAATTTCCATATCTAATGTACTTGACCAAAGCCTGATATCCACCAGAATGTAATCAATAGTGCTAAAAGAAAGCCCTCGCTTAAACGTAAGAGCACGATTTGGATCGGATCTAGTGCGACCGTTACATTCTCTCAAACCATATTTTAAACAGAGGGAGGCCAACTGCATGGATACACACGATGTAGGAGAGAAAACCATTTCCTTAGGTTGAGGGATGCCCCATAATTCATCTTCCTCACTAATTAAGGTAGAAATAGTGCTATCAGGTACAAAAGAACAATTAAAATCACCTGCAACCATCAAAAGATCGGAAGGATCTAAGGTCTCTACAAACTCAGTCAGATGTGTGAGTATCCTAGATTCAGTGGTACGTGGAACAGACCTTGCATATACATTTAGTACAATTAACCTAAAGCCAGGACAAAATGTGAGCTGTATACCCAGCAAATCATGAGAATTGAATTCAATCACAGAATGATAGCAATTTAGCCTATTATTCAGTGAGATCATAAGTCCTCCTATCCGTCTGCCAAATCCTCTGGTAGCAGATTGGGCAGGAGAGAAATAAGACGTGAAAACCCTCTAGATGGTACGATTCCGCAGCCCAGGTTTCCTGAAATAAACAGACATTGTATTTATTAACAAAGCCCGTCCAATCTGGATCATCTAGCTTTGACTCTATTCCCACAATATTCCAGGGCATAACATTCAATTTTGGTAGTGAGATCACTGATTGAATTCCTGTTTGAGGTACAATCGTTAAACTCTCTTTACATTCTACCTGACATTCTCCATTTATTGTAATTGACATTTTTGCATGAGAAGCAGATAGTCAATCCAAATCGGAAAGTGAAGGGGAGTGATTCTCAGCCTTAGATGATGAATGGATATCTAGCAGAATAGCGACTCCATCTGCCTGATTTCCAATTGAGCAACAACCCCTGCACATCTTGTCTCCAGGAGGATGCCTGCAAAGTCTGAGGACCGACTTCCTACCAGATCCTAGGGAACTGGTCCGTGCATCAAAGGATATGAGGTTATTAACGATACTACTATCATGAAAAAGTATAGAAATAAAATAAAAGTCCGACCCCGGTTGATTATGTCTGCGGACCTCTTGTATATCAGACCGGATGACAGAAAGACAATTCCTTTGTGTACGTATCCAGAAGATAACTTTATTGATAAGAGAATCCTTAAATTCTATGTTACCCTGAGGCAACCTGGATACCCCAGTTAAATATATGCAATTACCATCCCTCATTCGTCCATATGTTCCTTTTGGATCAAGCAATTGTGTAGGTCTCACGAAATCCAAAGAAGAAGCTCGAAGAGGGCTTGCATGAACACCCCCTCCAAGAAATCTCCCAAGGACTTTGTTAGAATCTGTAGGACAAGCAGTACCTAGATCCTGCCGCCCTACAGAGCAAACATATTTATTGGCACCAGGTTTAAAGGTTCGCTCATTAGTATTATTAATGGGTTGTCAGGATGGCCTGTCATTAGTTCCCCTGACCCAGTTGCAAATAGGAATGGAGGTGATTTTACCATTGAAATTAGATGAACTAGAATTGTTGGTACTTATTAATGGATCAAGTTTAAGAACATCCTCACCGGTCAAATTACCCTGGGGATCTCCCCTCTGTTCATTGTGATTGGAAATTTTATTCAGAAGTGTTATCAATAGTGACTTAATACCATCCAATTTATGGGAGATAATTGCCAATTGGGAATCTTCATTACTACCCACCTTACAAGCCTGAATCCCCTTATTAGTTCCATCTGCAATTAAAATTTGAGGGTATTCTGGTCTTGTGTTGCTAGAGGAGAGAACTGAAAACCTATTAGAGCATGGAATATCAATAATAGACGGTGATTGAAGCTAAGGGGTAAAACATCCTCAGCATGAAGACGTCCTGCTATTTCCACGGATGATAAAGATGACGGAGACCTCTTTGGGGGAGAGGGGAGTGTATCCTGAAATTTAGGAGGGGGATGCAAATCCACCTAAACCTCCATTCTGGGCATAGATGTTTTTTTCTTAAAAAGGTCAGGAATCTTCTTAGGCGGAGAGGTATTTAGATTGGAAAGAGCAGCGATGGAAGGACTCCTCAATATTGCCTCAACCTCTTCAAACAAAGAGTCAATTGTTTTAAATTGGTTTGAATTTGTGGCACAACGCCCAACCAAGATCTTATCAGGCCATTTTTTAGATTTCTTAACCCCTGATGGGGGCGCTGGAACATCAGCAGCCTTCCGCTTCCCCATATCGTAATTCTCTGTTCAATACGCACTCAGGAGTATTGGCCCAACGTTAGACTCCCACTAATGGTGGCATGCAGTAAAAAGATGGGGAGAACTCAAGGGACTAACTAACCCTGGAGCTACAGTTCAGCACCCCTTCCTATGGCAAACCACTACAAATAACGATAATTAAGTTGAAACTATTTAGGACACTAGGAGAAATTATTTTTTATAGGCAATTTGTTTTAATATTTATATTAAAACAAAAGGCGTTACCATGTCTGGCAAAGGTACAACTGAGGCCAGTCAGGAGGAAATAATAAGGAAAATAACAACTCAAGAATTAAAGAAGACAGTACAGGAAACAGTTAACTTTGTTTTAAAGGCTCAAAGAAATTATTTAAATGTTGATGAGAAGGAATATTATTCAATTTCACAAGGTGAGGAAAAAGTAATAAAGGGCCAGGTAGAAAATGTATTAAAAAGAGGGGGCATATATACAATGATTCTGGCAGGATAGGAGTCTAAAGCGGCTCACATAGAATGGTGTCCAGCACGGCACGCGAAACAATGCAGGTTAACCCTGCAATGAAGGAATTAATTGGAATATTTTGAAACAGACTAGGGATGAATTGGATGTGAAAGAACAGATTCTGGATCTAAACAATAAGGACTGTTTAGGCAATGAATTCGGAGAAGGCAATAGCATTAAAAATATGGTTAAAAATCAATAACCAAAAACCAAAAATTCAATAAAAGATCCTATAGGACAAAAATTGTTTGATCCTAAGGATATTAGGCATCCGAGGAGTAACGACTAGAGGCCTCCAGCCCATGTAGCGGATTATATTAAGTTCTAGATTGGAATGCCTTTGGAAAAGGAGGAAAGGATTATTATAAGAGCCAAATGTTCGAGACCAGTAATAGATGAGAAAGAAACTATGACCCTAATCCTGGACCTAGAACTGATTACTTATCTTTTTAAGATGGGTAGAGACCAAGAGATCATTAAAACAATGTGAAGCTAAGATGCTGAATGTGCTGGGTCCTTTAGCTAGAATGTTTAATTAAACAGAAGAGCTGTATGTAAATGGAAAACAATTTGGATATACATTTGCTAAAGGTTGGTGTCAATGGGCTATATGCATTCTAGGAAATGCAAACAGGACTAGTAGCTAAGAGACACAAAACAGTACTTATGGTTAGAAGATCTCACTAAAAAAAGAATTTAGTGAAAATTCCAGAAGCGTATTTTTTGGAGGACTGGTCAAAACATTGGGCAAATACGTACAAACATTTATAGCTTTTTAAGTCCAATCATCTATGCATAGATTGTTTGGAGGAAATAATTTATAAGGCAGGGACAGGAGGAGAGGGAGACCTCTTGGTGACGATTACTATAAAGCACACATATCAAAACAGAGGAACATTAAGGGGAAACCAAGAAATGTCTAGCTTCTTTCTCCAAAGAAAAAGGAGGCCGCACTAGATCAACAAGGACATGCGGCCAAAATGGTAATTCCAGACATTGTGATTATGAGTATTTTTTCTAGTTTTACCCCGGGAAGAGTGGGAGGAAGATTGAGATTTCATCAGGATCAAAGGGAAACAATTAGAAAAGAGCCCTGAGTATTGGCTACAATAACGGGTTATGTAATAGCATTCAATACAGAACTAATACAAACAAAAGAACCAACAGAGTTATGTTTCCAACAGGAATTACAGGACAGTAAATCAGAGGAAGTGGCACAAATGTTAGCAAAGGATGCAATACAAAAGATAGGCAACAGGCAGGTTGGGTTTGTAGGTACTCTGTTTACAGGAAAGAAAAAATAGAAATTACAAGGGCTGGGGCTGGGGACCTCGTTGATACATTTGAGAGAACTCAATTATTATGTGACCTGGAGACATTTCAAGATAGAAGGGATTAATTTACTGAGAGAAGGTTTTAGGAACTGAATTGGATGGTGAAAATGGCTCTGCATATTTTACAATTCCAATAGCTTTAGTTAGTCAGTGTTAACTACAGTTCAGTTTCACTCCCTTCAGTTCAGGCTTTCAGCAGCCCCCTGTTGTTTTACGAAGGTGCTAAGACCAGTAGTGGTTTTTGAGAGAGAGAGTGAAGAATAAGCTTATTTAGTTGGTAGCCATCCTGATTATGAATCAGGATGTGGATGTGTTGAGATATCAGTTGAATTTGGTGGAGTTTTTATAGCCTTTACATTTCATTGTCAATCAGGAAAAGTCAGTTTTACAACCTTCTCAGAGCATCAATTTGGTGGACGGAAAATTTGGAGGCATGGAATGGTCAAGCAACTTTTGGAAAAATTTCAGAATATGTATTTGAATCAGATGGAAGCAACTTGGTTGGGGAGCAATGTTTTCAGGACAAGAAACAGGAGAAACATGGAGTATGACGGAAAGGAAAGATCACAAACTGTTTGGAGATCAGAGCAGGGGTATTTGCCCTTCGCAGTTTCAAGTCTCAGATTAAAGGGAGTTCATTGTTGCTGAAGATGGACAATCTTATGGCAGTGACTTACATAAACAAACTGGGAGGAAGCAGATCATAGAAATTGTCAGATTTAGCAATAAAGGTGTGAGATTTTTGTTTGGAACACAATATTGGGTTAAGGACTCAGTATTTACCAGGGATAAACAATGTAGGAGCAGATTGGAACTCAAGAAATATGGTAGATTTCAGCATTTGGAAATTGAAGGAAGAGTGTTTTCAGAAGATTCATGGTTGTTTAGGACCGTTGGAGTAGATCTTTTTGCATCCCAATTGACTTTTCAGTTAGAGGGCTATATCAGTTGGAGACTAGATCCAGTGGCTAGAGCGGTGGACAGTTTCACTTAAGATTGGAGAGAACTGAAAGGTTATGAGTTTCCACCTTTTTCTTTCATACAGAGAGTGTTATTACAGGCAAGGGGATAGAACTGTCAGTTAGTGTTAGTGTCTCCCTTTTGAACAACTCAGGCTTAGTTTCCAACAGTGACAGAAATGGTGATAGAGGTGCCCTATTTAATCAGATTATGAAAGGGATTGTTGAAATGAGTGGAGGAAGAAAAGCATCCTTTAGTAGATTCAGGTTCGTCAACCCTCTAGTTTGGAAGATTACAGGAAATTGGGAGGATTTGTCAAGCTTTCTGGAACAGCTTCAGAAGTCAATCAATGAGTTTTGGGCAACAGGTACTAGAAAGATATACCGGGGGCATGAGGTGTCTGTTTACATTGGTGTGCAGCAAGGGATTTGGACCCAATGGAGGCTGATTAAATAATGATTGCTAAATGTTTGGCAGAGTTGTTTAAAAAAGGTTTAACTTCCAGAACAGTCAATTGTTACAAATCAGCTGTAGCAGCTGGACATTCTTTTGTAGAAGTAATGTCAATTGGCAGACCACCTTTTTTTGTAGAGTAATGCAGGGCATTTGTTCAATGAGACCACCTAAATCACAATATGTAAATTTGAGATGTGGCTTAAATTTCTTAAGTTGTGTGAGAGATGGGCAGCAATACATGTGGGGTTTGGCCACTTAGGGCCAGATGTAGTAAGCCTTTTGCGCCTCGCAAATGGCAAAAAACGCCGTTTGTGAGGCACAAAAGGCCTCACGCAATGCAGAATCACATTTTGCGAGTCGGTACTGACTCGCAAAATGTGATTCCGGCTCGCAAATAGGAACGGGTGTTCCCTTCCTATTTGCGACTCGCACCGTGATGTAGAGTTGATTTGTGACCACGAAAGCGGTCGCAAATCAACTCGCAGTTACCATCCACTTGAAGTGGATGGTAACTCATTCGCAAACGGGAAGGGGTCCCCATGGGACCCCTTCCCCTTTGTGAATGCTCACAAAAATATTTTTTCAGAGCAGGCAGTGGTCCTATGGACCACTGCCTACTCTGAAATTTTTTTTTAAAAAAAAGGTTTCGGTATTTTTTCTATTTGCAGCTCGTTTTCCTTTAAGGAAAACGGGCTGCAAAGAGAAAAAAAAAACTGCTTTATTTAAAAGCAGTCACGGACATGGTGGTCTGCTGTCTTCAGCAGGCCACCATCCCCGTGAGTGCCTAGACTCGCTATGGGGTCGCAAACTGCGACCCACCTCATAAATATTTATGAGGGGGGTCTTTGCGACCCCATAGCGAGTCGCAGAAGGTGTCTGAGACACCTTTCTGCATTTCCTTTTGCGAGTTGCAAATTGCGAGTCGCTGGGACTCGCAATTTGCAACTCGCAAAAGGATACCTACCTACATCTGGCCCTAAGGGCTTCATTACGAGTTTGGCGGTTGGACCGCCAAATGGCCATAGTAGTGGCCGCCAAAAGATTGCCATTTTGGAAGTCAAACAGACTGCTGTATTATGAGTCACACAGTTAGGACTGCCAAAACTTAGCCAAAAAAACAACCCTGCCAGGACTCTGGAGGATAGGAAATAGGCGGTCTGACCACCAACACCGCCAGCCCGTCCACTACCACTAACCCTATTACAAGTCAAAAATCGCAATGGCGGACCTGCCATCACAGTCTTCAAATGGCGGTTTGAACCGCAGCGGTTGGCGTTCACCACAGTAATACACTACACAACATTGGATGCATTTGAAAACAACACAACTGACACACATCCACACACCCGACACCTGCAAACCACGCTATAAAACACACCCCTTCACACAGCGCAATCCTTTGCACTTCCCACAACAAGACCCAACAAGACAAAAAGAGATATTCTGAGCCATAGATTAGGCACCCCTCCAACTGTCACAACCACACATCCCACATCCTCAACACACACCCATCACATCCAGTTGACCCGCCCCACTCTAATTACTCCCCGTCACACGTTTAGCACCCAGCACCCACCTATTTTATTTTCCATCACCACCATGTCACCTCAGAAAATCCTAGTTTCACAGATGACGAGTTAGGAGTCATGGTGGATGAAATCATTAGAGTAGAGCCTCAGTTATTTGAAGCCCATGTCCAGCAAACTATTATTGCGAGGAAAATGGAAATGTGGCAAAGGATCGCTGATAGAGGGAATTCTGAACACAGCTCCCTGCACACAAGGGACGACATTAGGAAGAGGTGGAATGACCTCAGGGGCAAGGTCTGTTCCATGGCGTCCAGGCACCAGCTTGAGGTCCTGAAGTCTGGCGGTGGTCCCCCACCTCCTCCCCTACAGCCCACATCATGGGAGAAGATCTTGGCCATCCTGCATCCTAAGGGCTTGACAGGAATTCCTGGGGGAGTCGAATTGTGGAAGTCACAACAACAAAAATAGCACACAAATGTACTGTCATGCATGCTCACTGATCACCTTTGCCCACCTTTACTGTCAACCCGCTCTCCAGCGCAGTCACCACCTGTCCAAAGACCATTGTCAGCCATCTCACATGGGAACTAGATTCACCTGGGGAAACCACATCTCTATGTACAGTGTGTCGCACAGGGAAATGACAGCACAAGCAGACACTGTTCTAGCATTACCAGAACATTGTACCACACTCAAAATTACCTTGTCCTGCAATTCCCTCGTGAACAGTGCTCACCTGAAAGGAGGACAACTGTACAGTGTATGGGAGTATATCAGGCACTGACAGGGATACCAAGGCAGGGGCAATAGTAGTGTCACCTCCCCCCAGCCCCAGTTTTCTTTTCATAGAACTGTGCCTTTGTTTCCACAATTGGCACAACCCTGGCACACAGTTAAGTCTCTTGTAAAAGGTACCCATGTTACCAACAGCCCTGTGGCTGGGGAAGGTCTCTGAGGGCTGTAGCATGTATTATGCCACCCTAGGAGACCCCTCACCAAGCTCATACACACTGCTCTGCAGCTTGTGTGTGCTGGTGAGGAGAAAAAGACAAAGTTGACATGGCACCCCTTTCAGAGTGCCATGGCCATGCCAACAAATCATTGCCTGTGGCATAGGTAAGTCACCCCTACAGCAGGCCTTATAGCCCCGAGACAGGATGCACTATACCACAGGTGAGGGCATAGCTGCATGAGCAATATGCCTCTACAGTGTCTAAGTCCATTCTTAGACATTGTAAGTGCAGTGTTGCCATATTGAGTATATGGTCTGGGAGTTTGTTATTATGAACTCCACAGCTCCATAATGGCTTCACTGAATATTGGGAAGTTTGGTATCAAACTTCTCAGCTCAATAAACCCACACTGATGCCAGTGTGGGATTTATTGAAAAATGCACAAAGAGGGCATCTTAGAGATGCCCCTCTGTATGTTAGCCAAACTGCTAGTGTAGGACTGACTGGTCTGTGCCAGCCTGCCACTTTCAGACAAGTTTCCGACCACATGGGGTGAGTGCCTTTGTGCACTCTGTGGTCAGAAACAAAGCCTGACCTAGGTGGAGGTGCTTCACACCTCCCCCATACAGGAACTATAATACCTGTCGGTGAGCCTCAAAGGCTCAGGCCTCGTATTACAGTGCCCCAGGGCACTCCAGCTAGAGACGATCCACCCCCGGACAAAGCACCACTTTTGGTGGCAAGTCTGGTGGGAAATTAGGAAAAACAGGGAGGAATGACCACCCCAGCAAGGACCACCCCTAAGGCGTCCAGAGCTGAGGTCACCCCCCCCGCAGAATCCTCCATCTTGGTTTGGAGGACAGAGACCAATAGGATTAGGTTTGTGCCCCCTCTCCCCAAAGGGAGTGGGCACAAGGAGGGTGTAGCCACCTCAGGGACAGTAGCCAATCTAGGATTTAAGGGCCTTTCTAAACCCAGCTCACCAGATTCCTGGTGACCTGACAAGAAGAAGAAGGACTGATAAGCTGAAACCCCCGGCAGAGAAGAAGGAAGACAAAAACTGCTTTGGCCCCAGCCCTACCAGTCTGTCTCCTGCCTCAAAGAACCTGCAAAAGACCAGCGACGCATCCAGCAGGACCAGCAACCTCTGCCCAACTCCAGAGGACTGCCCTGCACCCAAAAGGACCAAGAACTCCAGAGGACAGTGGCTCTGTCTGAGAAAACCTACAACCAAGGACTCCCACCTCAGTCCGGATGCAGGAGTTTTGACCCCCTGTACACTCGACGCCCACCTCACGTGTCCAGGTGGTCCACCAACCAAGGGAAGGTCCCAGGTGATTGCGAGCAAGTGCCCACCCTGGGTTGATCCCTCCATGACGACACCTGCAGATGGAATCCTGAGGACCCTCCGACCGCAAAGCTTCAGACGAAGATATATGACGCATAAGGACAGCCTGCACCCACAACCCCCGGGCCCATGGAGAACCGACCCCGGTGCCTGTACATCCAGCAGGCGGCCCTCCTCCCTGTCCAAGACACCCACCTTGATCCCACTTTCAGCATGTGAGTGACCCCCGGGGTCTCCTCATAGACCAGCATTGAAAACCGGAAGTCCTGTTTGCACCCTGCACCCGGCCGCCCCTGCGTCGCTGAGGGTGTGTGTTTGGTGCCTTCTTGTGGCCCCTTCAGTGCTCTTCTAATCCCCCCTGGTCAGCCCTCCAAGCCGCGGGTACTCACCTGCAGGCAGGCCTGATTAAGAGTACCCCGTCTCCATAGGAGCCCACGTTCAATTTGCTCAACTTTGACCTCTGCACCCGACCAGCCCTGTGTTGTTGGTGGTGGGAATTTGAGGTTAACTTAAACCCCAACCGGTGCACTTCCTAAACCCGGAGACTGAAACTGTAAGTGTTGTACTTACTTGTAAAAGGATCTAACATTTCTTCCCCACAGGAACTGTTTCTGAAAATTGCAGTGTCCATTTTTAAAACAGATTATTGCCAATAATTCAAAAACTGTATTACTTATCGATTTCAAACAAAGTACTGTTGATACCTGTGTAAAATACAAGACTTTTAAAGTACTTACCTGCAACTTGAATCTTTTGATTCTAAAAATAAATTAAGTAAATATATTTTTGCTATATAAAAAGCATTGGTCTGGAGTTAAGTCATTTAGTGTGTGCTTCTTGTATTGTCTGTGTGTGTACAAAAATGCTTTGCACTTAGGCCTCTGATAAGCCTAACTGCTCGACCACACTACCACAAAAGAGAACATTAGTATTACTTACCTTAGCCTCTGTTAAGCCTCTGGGAAACCCTGGACTCTGTGCACATAATATCTCACTTTGATATAGTATATACAGAGACAGGTTCTTACATTGGTGAATCAGCGGTGGGGACTACGACTTTGCATTTACTGGACTACTCAGCCAATACCTGATCACACGACTAAATTCCAAAATTGCCTTTAGAAAACTGATTTTTGAATTTGACCATTTTTTCTAATTTTTTTAAAGTCCTGCTTGGGCCTTGGTTAAGTCCCTTAGCATCTCTTTTTAAGTTTAAAAGTTATTTTTAAGTTAGGATTTAGTTACTAGAATTAGTTTTTATTTTCTAAAAAGTAATCCCATGTTTTAGTAACATAACGAGCAGCTCGGAGGACATATTTGTGGTACTCAACCTCACCCCTTAGCTCCATCTGTGAAAGGCAGAGTTAAGGTCCCTCTGTATCCTGAAAAAGATTAGAACAGGTTCCAACCTTACCAAGGTCAAGCTCCAGTAGCTCTTGGCAGAATACACCAGGGACCACCCTGCTGAGGAGGATGAAGTCCACTCAGACAGGGAAGATGTTAGAGATGAGAAGGATGACCTCCCCCTTCCTCACCTAACTAGGGAGACTAGGGTCCCCAGACCCCTGTCTCCAAGGATAGAGCTCACTGGATCTGGATCTTCCACAGGGGAGTCCAGCTCCTCTGGGAACATTGAGGGCAGCCTCAATAAAGAGGACATAATTTTAGCAAGGATGGCCAAAAGGTTGGCTTTGGAGCAACAACTCCTAGGTATAGAAAGGGAGAGAGCATAAATGGGCTTAGCACCCATTAAAGGTGGCAGTAATATAAATAGGGTCAGAGAGAATACTGAGATCCTAAAAATCCCCAAAGGGATTGTCTCAAAATATGAAGAAGGTAATGATATCACCAAGTAGTTCACAGCTTTTGAGAGGGCTTTTGCAACCAGAACGTTTAACAGATCTCACTGAGGAGCTCTCCTTTGGGAACTGTTCACTGGTAAGTGTAGGGATAGAATCCTCACACTCTCTGGTAAAGATGCAGAATCCTATGACCACATGAAGGCTACCCTGATTGAGGGCTTTGGATTCTCCACTGCGGAGTATAGGATTAGGTTCAGGGGGACTCACAAAACCTCAAGCCAGACCTGGGTTGATTTTGTTGACTACTCAGTGAAAACACTAGATGGTTGGATAACTGGCAGTGGAGTGCATGCCTATGATGAGCTTGTTTATGAAGGAACACCTGTTAAGTAACTGCTTCAATGACAAGTTGCATCAACATCTGGTAGACCTAGGTCCAATTTCTCCCAAAGAATTGGGAAAGAAGGCAGACCATTGGGTCAAGACTTGGGTGACCAAGACTTCCACAGGGCGTGACCAAAAGAAGGGGGTCGCAAAGCCTCCCAAGGGGAAGGGTGGTGAGACACCTAAGGACAAAAACAAAGAGTCTTCTCAAGGGCCCCAAAAACCTGCTCAGGAGGGTGGGCCCAAGCCTCTCCACAGTCCACAAATGAGTACAAGGGTAAAAACTTTGATCCCTGGTGTCACCACTGTAAATAGCATGGACACTAAAATGGAAACATGGCCTGTCCCTGGAAAAATCCCACTGGAATAGCTAATCTCCAGGTGGGATCAACAGTGTGCCCAGAGCAAATCAGGGTCCACACTGAAGCTACTCTAGTCTCTGGGGGTGGGGTGGATGTAGCCACACTGGCTGCCTGGCTGCCTCACATGCAAAAATACAGGCAGCAGCTCTTGATCAATGGGACAAAGGTAGAAGCCCTGAGGGATACAGGTGCCAGTGTTACCACGGTGACAGAGAAACTGGTTTCTCAAGGACAGTATTTGGCTGGACAGACATATTCAGTTACCAATGCTGAGAATATAACTAAAGTCCATCCCATGGCTATGGTGACATTAGAATGGGGAGAGGTTACTGGCCTGAAACAAGTAGGGGTCTCTACTACAATCCCAATTGAATGATTACTAGGGAATGATCTGGAGTCCTCAGCATGGGCTGAGGTAGAGCTCACAACCCATGCAGCCATGCTGGGAATCCCTGAACTGGTGTGTGTGAAAACCAGAGCACAGAGCAGAGTACTGGGTGAAAAAGAGCCTGGAATAATGGCCCAACCTTCCAAGAGAAAAGGTAAGAGGACTGGGAGACTAGCCTCTGAACAGCAAAAGAAGCAATATCTCTCTTCCCAGGAAGATGTCTTATCCACAGAGGGAACAAGAGTCAGTGGAGCTGGAACCTTATCAGGTAGGGGGACCCACAAGGGAACAGCTGTGCCGGGGACAAAAGACTTGTTCCACTCTTGAAGGCCTGAGACAGCAAGTTGCTGAACAGGAGAAGGGAGATGTCAGTGGCTCTCACACGGTCTATTGGGAGGATGGACTCCTTTACACTGAGGCCAGAGACCCCAAACCTGGTGCCACTAGGAGAGTGGTAGTGCCTCAGGAGTTTAGATTCCTGGTGACCTAACAAGAAGAATCAGGACTGCTAAGCCGAAACCCCCAGAAGAGAAGAAGGAAGACGACAACTGTTTTGGCCACAGCCCTACCAGCCAGTCTCCTGCTTCAAAGAACCTGCAAAAGACCAGCAACTCATCCAGCGGGACCAGCAACCTCTGACCAACTCCAGAGGACTGCCTTGCACCCAAAAGGACCAAGAACACCCGAGGACAGCGGCTCTGTCTAGGAAAACATACAACCAAGGACTCCCACCTCACTTCGGATGCGTGAGTCTTCACCCCTGTGCACCCGATGCCCACGGCATGTGTCCTGGTGGTCCACCCAGCAAGAGAGGGTCCCCAGGCGATTGCGAGCAAGTGCCCACCCTGGGTTGACCTCTCCACCCCTCCATGAGGATGCGTGCAGAGGGAATCCCGAGGACCCCCTGACCGTGAAGCTTCGGACGAAGATATCCAATGCCTAAGGACAGACTATACCTGCAGTCCCCAGGCCTTGTAGAACCTGACCCCCGTGCCTCTACGTCCAGCAGGCGGCCCTCTTCCCTGTCCGACTGGTGGTGTGCCCGAGACACCCCCTGGACCCTACCTCCAGCATGTGAGTGACCCCCGTGGTCTCCTCATAGACCAGCATTGAAAACCTGGATGCCCTGTTTGTACCCGGCTGTCCCTGTGCCGCTGAGGATGTGTGTTTTGTGCCTACTTGTGGCCCCTTCAGTGCTCTTCTGATCCCCCTGGTCTTCCCTTCGAGCCGCGGGTACTTACCAGCAGGCAGGCCTGATTCTGAGTACCCCCTGTCTCCATAGGAGCCCACGTTAAATTTGCTCAACTTTGACCTCTGCACCCGACTGGCCCCGTGTTGCTGGTGGTGGGTGTTTGGGGTTAACCTGAACCCCAACCGATGAACTTCCTAAAACCGGAGACTGAAACTGTAAGTGTTGTACTTACTTGTAAAAGGATCTAACATTTCTTCCCCACAGGAACTGTTTCTGAAAATGGTAGTGTCCATTTTTAAAACAGATTATTGCCAATAATTCAAAAACTGTATTATATTCTGATTTCAAACTGAGTACTGTTGATACCTGTGTGAAATACAAGACTTTTAAAGTACTTAACTGCAACATGAATCTTTAGGTTCTAAAAATAAATTAAGAAAATATACTTTTGCTTTATAAAGACCATTGGTCTGGAGTTAAGTCATTGAGTATGTTCTTCTTCTACTGTCTGTGTGTGTACAACAAATGCTTTGCACTACCCTCTGATAAGCCTAACTGCTCAACCACACTACCATAAAAGAGAGCATTAGTATGATCTACTTTAGCATCTGTTAAGCCTCTGGGGAAGCCCTGGACTCTCTGCAAACTATATCTCACTTTGATATTTTACATACAGAGCCAGCTTCCCACACTACCCAATCCAATAACCGAGTCAACTCTGCATATGTTTAAATAACCTTGTTGGTATGCTTGCTATGGAAGCCTACTCACCTCAGAGGACAAACAATGGGAACTGTGAGTTGTGATGTGAGTAATGTCACTATAAATCCAAGGAAGGCCAGGCCATGCAACCCTATATGACAATGTGCCACTGTCCGTGAACTGTTAACTTAACACACCTGGGAGGAAAAAGGATACAGGTCATGGTACACCGTTTGATGTGGCCACACCCCAAGATCCTTCTTGAGATGCTATGCCAAGATGAAGGCAGTGCAGACAGGAAGGACAGCTCAAAATGTCTGGAAAGAACATCTAAGACAGATCTAAAGCCCCAAGATGTGTCATCTGTATGGCACTGGCACGAGTTACATCCACAATGCACTGACCACAGGATGGCAACTATCACTTTTTATCCCAGGTCTGCCAATGCCTAGATGACAGACAACTAGGTTTGAAGATGGCTCAAACAACATTCTGTCCAGCCACTGCTCTACCTGCACTGCTGGCAAGATATGAGTCCATTACCACCCTCCAGCAGCTAATAATTTCAGACAGTCCGAGGCTAGGTCACTGAACGGGAATTGGTATGTGACTTCAATGTCAGGTTATTACAAATGAGAAGATGTGTGGCTGCCACATAAGGGAAATCAGCTGATCCAATGTGAAAACAGCCCTAGCCCAAAGTCACTGTCAACTATTAGAGGTAGATGTCACAATACAACCACTAACATTGTCTCCCTCACATTAACAGGTCAAGCTGCCACTGCAACTATCGATAACGCTGAGGAGACTGCCACTACCCCCATGGATGAAACCCTCAGTGAGGACACCACTCCCATTGAGGACGGTCCTGGCACATCTGGGCAACCTGGCCAGATAACACCGATCTGCCTCAGCCTGACCACATTGAATCCTTCCAGCCCATGGTCTAAACATCACAGGTAGCCAGTCACCCTCAAAACTGTGTCCCCAGGACAGTCACCAACATCTTGTGCCCCCGGTCCTGGTTTCTGAGTCACAGCCAGCTAACTCCGACAATGAAGGACCTGGAACCAGTGGAAGGGGGCATGCTACACCAAGGGCGCAGGCACATGGGGGTAGGTTGTGTGGGTGGGATAGTGTGGCACAGCAGCAAGAGGCTGCTGGTGATGCCCCTGGCCAGGATACCCTCAGCCAGGTCTTCAGAGCCTACCAACATTCCCAAGGTATGATAGGCCAGGTACTAACCGAGCTCAGAGAAATCAAGGAGCTACAGAGAGATTTCCATCGGGAAATGTGTGAACAGTGGGAGGCCTACAATAGTAACACGGCCTCCCTAACAGGGGTGCTAAGGGACATCAACACTACCCTGAGTAGGGATTGACAACAACATCCCACCCCTTCCTTTACCGTATCCACACCAGGCCCTTCATTGGTGCCAGCCACTGGAAGGGAGGCCTTGCCAGGGGAAGCACCTGCCTCAGACACCCCTGCCTCTATGGATACTGACCCCCCCAGAAGCGGGGACGTCCATTCAAGCATCCAGGAGGTGCAGATGGCAAGACACCAACCACTGCCAGCAAGAGACCACTTCCTGATGTCACTCCTTTGTGTGCCACAGATTCACTCTGTTGACTGTTCCTTAACCACTTTCCATTTTCCATGCTAGTAGTACACTGGACTTTGGACTTCAAATGTTGTGGCCTCTATTGATTGCATCCACCATAACTGATCCCTTCACCTTAATTCTTTTTTTTATTATTCCAGTATCACTATTGATTTCTGTAGTAATGTAAATAAACACACCCATCACTAAAACACTGCCTACTACCTCTCTTTTTTAACTGTCTGAAATGCTGAATGCTAGAATGCACATGTGAAGCACATGAGTAAGACATAAGAAGGTATTGGATAGAGGGAGATGTCTCAGGTAGTGTCATGCTGAGGATGACTAGCAACACAATGTCACAAGTGTATGATCACACGAAGGCCCTCATTACAACCCTGGCGGTAAATCCCGCTTACCGCCGTGCAGAAGACCGCCAACACACCGCTGCGGTGGCGGAATTCCGCTACAGCTATTACGACCCACAGCTCGGAATCCGCCATAATCCAGACACCCACACAAGTCTGCCTCACCAAAGGTCAGTGATAAACTGGCGATAACAAAACCTCCACCGTCACGCCAACAGGAATACGCCCACACTATCACGACCCACGAATCCACGCGGCGGTCTTTCAACCGCGGTATTCCACTGGCGGTACACACCGCCGCGCTCAAAATACACACACATTTACAAAACACAGCCACATTGGACATTTCAAAATACACACACCTGATACACATACACACACCACACTCACACACCCAATCCAATATAAAACACACTCCCACATCACCCACAAACCCTTACTACCAGAATACTGATACCATGCCAGAGAGAGACACCACCAGAAACAACACCAGCATCCACAGACACACAACATAATCACTCACACAACATCCATGCACCTCAAACAACACACAACACATCCCCTCACACATCACAACACACACCACCTCACACATCACCCACACCACATCATGGAACCCCATGTTCTCTGAGAAGGAGCTCAGGGTCATGGTGGAGGAAATCGTCCGGGTAGAGCCACAGCTATTCGGATCACAGGTGCAGTACACCTCCATTGCTAGGAAGATGGAGCTATGGAGCAGAATCATCGACAGGGTCAACGCAGTGGGACAGCATCCAAGAACTAGGGATGACATCCGGAAGAGGTGGAACGACCTACGGGGAAAGGTGCGTTCTGTGGTCTCCAGACACCAGACACCAGACTGCTGTACAGAGGACTGGCGGTGGACCCCCACCTCCTCCCCCACAACTAACAACATGGGAGGAGCAAGTCTTGGCAATACTGCATCCTGAGGGCCTTGCAGGAGTAGCAGGAGGAATGGACTCTGGTAAGGCAAATCTTTACTACCTTATCCCCCACCCTACCTGCATGCCGTCACATCCTCCCACCCTCACCCTCACCCCCATCACTCCAACACCTCACATATGTCCCACTATCACAACCCACCCATCCCAATACCAAGCCCTGCATGCAACACCAAAGCATGGACACCCATCACCAAAGCATGTCCACTACAGATACCCACACAGACCCCAAACCAATTATCACACAAGGACCTAGACAAGAATGCAAGCACTGGTGTACAGGGTCACTCACCCATTGCACACGATGGCACACACAGATGCAATAATCATGCCTTTACACCCCTGCAGGACCCCTACCCAACGTCACCAGACAGGAGGTACCAGACATATCCAGTCCCCCCACAGAAGAGACCCACAGTGATGACAGCAGCTCTGCACAACTGGATCAAAATGACCAGCCCAGCCCATCAGGGACCTCGGGACAGTCGGTTCTCCTGACACTGGCACAAGACACCACAGAGCCTCCCCTCTCAGGAAACACCAGCACAGCACCCACCCAGCGGGCCCGTCCCTCTGTCCCCAGGACACATCAATCAGCAGTGTGTCCGCCACTACAGGGAACCCAGGCAATCCCACCAACCCAAGACAATCAGAGACCTGGGGGCAGTGGCAGTGGGCACACGGTTCAGGGGACAGAGGAACAGGAAAACAGGGGAACTGGGAGGACTGCTGTGTGACAGGGGGAGGACAGGCCCAGGGAACCCACTCTCCATGAGGCCCTCTCCAACATCATGGGAGCGTACCATCATTCCAATGAGACGATTGCAACGGTACTGGCTAAGTTTCAGGAGACCCAGCGGCTGCAGGAGGAACACTATCTGGGGATCAGGGAGGAACTGAAGTCTATTAACACCACCCTGGTCTCCATTGCAGGGGTGCTGCCAGACCTTGTCAACACCAGGAGGGACACTGTGGCACAACAAGGGACCCCTGACATTAGCCTAGATGATGAACATCCCTCCACCTCCGCCGGCGCTAATGGACAGGAGGCACCACCGTAGGAAGACGACACCAGCACCCCACCCCCTGCAGATGGAAAGCCACCCCGCAAATGGTCTCTGAGATCCAGGAACAAGACAGAGAACATTGCCAAGACCCCCGCCAGGAAATGAGACCCCCCTGAATGTCACCCTTCTGTCCCACTTTGTCACCCTGTCCATCCATCAACTGCCCTTGCTCCACTTCCTATGCCCCTTTGGAAAATGCACCTGTGAACCAAATAGACTGGACTCTGCCATGGACAATCCTCCACCATCACCCCTGCCCATTTTACATTCCCCTCCACTTATTTTTACAGAAATAAACACACTTCAATCACAAAACAATCTAGAGTCAGTCTGTGCTTTCACAAATTTGTAATTGCAATAAGTATGGAATATAGCAATGTCAATTTAATTGTTCACATACCGATGAAAGGGCTGGAGGAAATATAGCAGAGGTCACAAAGTGGGACCCACATCTGTTAAATGGAAAGGCAAAGTGACAAGTCAGGGTCCATACACTGAGTGAGAATGACAGACTTATGCTAGCTCCAAAAATAGTATGAGATGTGTGTGGCAGTGACATCTTCTTAACTGTGTCTCACTGGAAGTATTGCTGGATAATGTTGTTTCTGTTGTCGATATCCTCTTCTTCTGTCTCCTCTTCTTCACTGTCCACAGGCTCCACAGCTGCCACAAGACCACCAGCTGGACCATCCTCCTGCAGAAAAGGCACCTGCTGTCGCAAAGCCAGGTTGTGCAGCATACAGCAGGCCACGATGATCTGGCACACCTTCTTTGGTGAGTAGTAGAGAGAACCACCTGTCATATGGAGGCACCGGAACCTGGCCTTCAGGAGGCCGAAGGTCCGTTCAGTCACCCTCCTAGTTCACCCCTGTGCCACAGTGTAGCGTTCCTCTGCCCTTGTCCTGGGATTTCTCACTGGGGTCAGTAGCCATCACAGGTTGGGGTAACCAGAGTCACCTGCAAATGTCGAGGGACAACTGTTAGACACACAGTAACCCGTAGGGACAACCCCAGACAACAATTCACACTGTATAGGGTCCTTGTCCTCACCTATTAGCCACACACAGTGCCTCCGGAGTTGCCCCATCACATAAGGGATGCTGCTATTCCTCAGAATGTAAGCGTCATGCACTGAGCCAGAAAATTTGGCACTCACATGGGAGATGTACTGGTCGGCCAAACACACCATATGCATATTCATCGAATGGTAGCTCTTCCGGTTTCTGTACACCTGTTCACTCCTGTGGGGGGAACCAAGGCCACATGTGTTACATCAATGGCACCTATGATGTTGGGGATATGTGCCAGGGCCTAGAAGTCATCTTTCACTGTGGGCAAATCCTCCACCTGAGGGAACACGATGTAGCTGCGCATGTGTTTCAGCAGGGCAGACAACACTCTGGACAACACGTTAGAGAACATTGGCTGGGACATCCCTGATGCAATGGCCACTGTTGTTTGAAAGGAACAACTTGCCAGGAAAAGGAGTACTGACAGGACCTGCACAAGAGGGGGGATCCCTGTGGGATGGCGGATAGCTGACATCAGGTCTGGCTCCAACTGGGCACACAGTTCATGGATTGTTGCACGATAAGTCTGTAGGTGACTATTACGTGTCTCTCTTCCATTGTCGACAGGTCCACCAGTGGTCTGTACACCGGAGGATGCCGCCATCTCATCACCTGCCCCAGCGGACGTGCCCTATGGACGAGAACAGCGAGCAGAGAGTCAGCCAACACTGATGTATGACAAAATGTAATTTGCACACATTTATTAATCCGCAATGTGCCTGTTACTGTGTGTATGCAAGGCCTAAATTGGTGTGACGCATTTACAATTAATGACATGTAGCCTCCTGAAATGGCGGCTGCCTGACCTGTAAGGTGGGACAAGGGGATATGAGGTAACTGCACTGGCGTGTACACCATCGCGGTAGGCGGTCGAAGACGGCAGCGCAATCCTGCAATGGTTAACATTGGACCCTATGGGTCCCAGGAGCCAATGACGATGTAGGCCTGCAGTGAGGGTACGCACCGCCGCGGACGTGACTGCCATTTTCTGTCTGTTCCCTCACTTGATACCTGACCTTCAACAGGAGAGGGCCTACACTGCAAGTGCTGCTGTGACCTCAGTCTGGAAGGGATGATGGCTCATGTGTATGGGGAAAGGGCCCCTGCCTTCACTTCGTAGGAGTTGGAGAAACTAGTGGATGGGATCCTCCCCCAGTACACACAACTGTACGGTCCTCCAGACAAACAGGTGAGTACACTGTGAGAATGCTGCATGGGCAATGCCTGTTTGGAGTGGTGTGGATGGAAGAAAATTTGGGGAGGGGGACTGAGGCCTGCATGTGCGGACGGTGAGTGTATGTGCGTCAGGAATGGGTGGGAATGCGGTCCAAAGAGGATGACGGTCCAGACGGGTAAATATTTTCCTTTTCCCCTGTACTATTCCTCTAGGTCAGTGCCCACCAAAATAAAGGATATTTGGCGTGCCATCACCAAGGACGTCCGGACCCTGGGGGTCCACCACAGACGGAGCACCCACTGCCGGAAAAGATGGGAGGACCTTCGCCGCTGGAGCAAGAAGACGGCGAAGGCCCAGCTGGGGATGGCCTCCCAACGTGGGAGGGGTGCCCGTCGCACCATGACCCCCTGATGTTCCGGATCCTGGCGGTGGCATATCCGGAGTTGGATGGACGCTTGAGGGCATCACAGCAGCCACAAGGGGGTGAGTACACTATCATTCTGCTGACTTTACGCGCACCACAAGCTGTCTGGGTGGGGGAGGTGGGCAGTGGGTTCCCCTAGGCCAGGGCGAGCTTTGTAGGCAAGGTCCCTTGTGAGGCAGGCTCTGTGGCACCCCAGTGATTAGTGCCATCTACACATAGTCAGGCTCCTGTGACTTCCAGGTGTGTAGCAATTGGGCTTAGGCCTTTTACCCCATGGGCATGTGATAAATCTAGGAACTATAAGTGCATGGCGTAGTGCAGAGGTCTGCTGTGTCTGTTGTGTCCATCAACGGTAGTGGTGTTGCATGCACTGAACATGTCTTTCTTCTGTCTTCCCCCCCTTTTTGTGGTCTCCCTGTTCTTGTGTGCAATAGCATCATCAGGCGGAGGAGCAGTGGCACCGGAGCAGGAGGGAGCTGCATCCCACTTGGCCCTGGAGGGGAAACAACAGAGTCAGAAGCCACCAGTGGGACGGACGGCGAGGGGTGCTCCACGGCGGGGACAGGAGCAGACAGCAGTGACAGCGACTCCTCCTCTGATGAGAGCTTACTTGCGGTGGCGGGCCCCTCTGTGCCCCCTGCATCAACAGGTACAGCCGCCACCCCCGTACCAGCACCGCCCTCCCAGCAGCCCCTCAGCGTGTGTCCCGTGCCCGCTCACCCAGGAGGGTGGGCATCTCCTTCGCCCCATGTCCCTCAGGCCCTGCCCCAGTCAGCCCTGCTGCCCTCAGTGAGGAGGCTATTGACCGCCTGAGATCCCTCACTGTTGGGCAGTCTACCATTCTGAATGACATCCAGGGTGTTGTGAGGCATTTGCAACAAACAAATGCATACCTGGAGGGCATTCATTCAGGCCAGGCAGCCCAACAGAGAGCATTTCAGGCTCTGGCCTCAGCACTGATGGCAGCCATTGTCCCTGTGTCCAGCCTCCCCCCTCCAACTTCCTCTACCCAGACCCAATCCCCTGTACCTCAGCCTATCCCAAGCACACCATCAGACCAGCATGCACACACCTCAACACACAAGGGTGGCTCAGGCAAACATAAGCACCACACATCCCACAGGCACTCACAGAAGCATCATACCCATGCACACATACCAACATCCACTGCCTCCACTGTGTCCCCCTCCTCCATGTCTCCCTCCTCCCTCCCAGTCTTGACTCCACTCACACCTGCATGCACTACATCCTCAGCCACTACCTCCATCACCACACACCGCTCACGTGCACTCACTACCCCCACTACCATTCACACATCCCCAGTGTCCTCTCCCAGTGTGTCTGTGAGCCCTCCTCCCAAAGTACACAAACGAAGGCACACACCCACCCAACAGCCATCCACCTCACAACAGCCTCCAGCCCATGCACCTTCACCCAAATTCAGCAGACGTACACCTCCTACAACCACTACCTCTACCTCCACTCCCAAACCCCCTCCATCTACCCGTCCCAGTGTGTCTAAAAAACCTTTCCTGGATAATATTGACCTCTTCCCTATACACCTCCCCCCATCCTTCCCCTAGGGCCAGGCTTTGCAGGTCCCAGCCCAGCACCTCAGCCACCACATCCCCAGGCACAGTGGTGCTAGCATCTGCGGGGTCATGGAATGTGCCAACCATCAGGGCTGCCAGCGTGCCATGGAGCGAGGGCAAGGACATTCCGCCACCTGCCAAGGTGAAAAAGGTGCCCACATCCCGGAGGGAGAAGCCAAAAACACCTGCCACCAAGAGGTCAGGGAAAACGAAAGGGGATAGTGGCAAGACAGCTGCGCCACCATCAAAGGTGGGGAAGGGCCAGAAACTGAAGGGCAGTTCAGGAAAGGGCATGGTGGCAACGACTGAGGGACCAGTGTCACACCTTCTGTCCATGTCCACGCCAACATGTACGGTGGAGAAGAGCGCCACCTGCACCGCCACAGAGCCCGCCGCCAGTACTGCTGCCACAGACCCCGCAGCCAGCACAGCCGCCACAGACCCCACTGCCAGCACCGTCGCCACAGAGCCCACAGCCAGCACAGCCGCCACAGACCCCGCCACCAGCACCGCCGCCACAGAAACCGCCACAAGCACCGCTGCCACAGAGCCCGCTGCAAGAACCACCAGCGGTCCCGCAACATCCTGAGCCAGTGGCACCACTGCAGACATGGCTGCCATCCCCAGTGGTCAGTCGTCCGAGGTTGGTGGTGAGTTCCAGGAGCCTGGGCAGCTTACATGAAGCATCACTGTCATCACAGTTGTCACCTACATATGGAATGCGAAGCCGCAGCCGTGTGGGGTATGTCTCTGCCTCCATGGCGTATCAACCTATCTGTACCTCGGCAATCTCATGGCACACACACCCAGGTGAGTGTATTGTTACGGCCACAATGCACGTGGAGCATTCTGGGCACAAAGCCCCCTCCAGAACCAGTGGAGAGACTGTGGCTTTGCACTCCCCAGGATAAAGCAGTGGGCAAACCACCCACTGGAGAGACTTGAGAGACTGTGGCTTTGCACTCCCCAGGATAAAGCAGTGGGCAAACCACCCACTGAAGAGACTTGAGAGACTGTGGCTTTGCACTCCCCAGGATACATCAATGGGCATGGAGCCCCCTCGTGGAGCAGTGGCGTCGTGCATTCATCAGGCTGAGGTGACCCCCCTTCAACTCACCCTGAGGTGCCTGTATATTTTCTATATGATGCCCATCCAGTGTTCTCTCTGATTGGAGTCAGGTATCTAGTGTGGGCCTCGCCCATGCATTTTGGGCCCAGTGGTCCTGGGACAATGATTGGTGCACTATTCAGACTTGTGCAGTTGGTGTACATAATTATATATACTGGATTTTGAGTTTTGACTAATGGATTTTTTTTTATTACAATCGTTACAATCATTTCCTTTTGTCCTTGCGTTATTCAAGGGGGGTTGGAGGGGGTTTATGTGTAATGTTGCAGCATGTGTTTGTATGTATGGTGTTGTGGGTGAGGGTGGGGGTGTTCCGTGTTGCGTGTGTGTGTCACTCTCTTTTCCCTCCCCCTCCCCTGTGTTGTAGGTGCAGTACTCACCGTGGTCGTCGCTGCCGTCGTTGGAGCTCCCGATAGAGGAGCAGGAAGACCATTGCCGGCAGGATCTGCAGTTTGGGCTCCATGGCGTCCTGGTTCCTCGTGGGGTGTGGAGAGGTGAGTGTTTTCCCTTCTGTGTAGTGTTTCCACCGTGTTTTTATTTGCGTTGGTTACGCCCCGGAAAAGGTGGCGGATAGCCGTGTTGTGATAGGGTGGGCGGTACATTGTGTTCCGCCTGTCTGTTGGTGGTGGCCGCCTCGCTGTTTGTTTGTACCGCCGTGGCGGTCGGAGTGTTAAAGTGGCTGTCTATGTTGCCGGTTTCCGCCATGGTCGTATTCCCATTTTTTTTCCGCTGGCCTGTTTGCGGTATTACCGCCACTTTAACACCGACCGCCAGGGTTGTAATGAGGGCCCAAATGTTTTGTTGTACTGTTTTGCACATAGGCTGGTAAAAGATTTCATGACAGTCATAGCCAGGAACGTCTTAGCCATTGTGAGTCAGGCCAGATATCCCAAATGTACTGTGCCCCAGACCACACAAGAAAGGGCTTTGTCACACTTTGACCTATAGATCAGGCTAACAGAGTGTGGGATTTTTTCACCAGTTTTACCCTTATCACATACCAAATCCAGGTCTGGCAACTTAACATATGCCATGGCACAGACAGAGGGCAGTACAACATACCCTGAGCCCAGGTCCTTCCCATTACAATGAGCAAGCAGCTGGTGGAACGTCACACACTTGTGTCAGTGGTGTGGCACAGGCACACTGGCCTGCAATGAGGAAACACATTGCCAGCCACAAACCAATCATACAGTATCAATGTCAACACAATGTTAAGGTAGAAGGCATGGTTTGCACAGGATGACATGTTACAAGGCCACAAGATCACACAGATGAAACCATTGGACCAACACACCACAGCAAAACTCTATTGTGTATCTCAGATTCGTGCTCTCCCACTGTCCAGGCAGCTTGGGCATAGGACTCATACACCCAAAATCTGTGACCAACATTACCTGGATCAATCCATGTCCATTTCACACGTCAGACCAGCAACAGCTACCTGCCTATGACAGAACTCTGAAATACCCACATTACGATTGCATGGTGAAGGCAGCTGGAAAAAAGAATGATATGCAAGGAGTTTAGGCAGGTAAAAGCATACATAAGACCCAAACCTGATTACAAAATTCAGCTGATTCACTGACAGTGCAATGTGATTGACCCAAAAAAGAAGATCAACAAGAGAGTCACATTTTCAAGTCTGACATAGCCAGCAAACCTTGGATGTATGATGCAAAGCATGATATGCCCTGTCTCTTGAGAGCAGAGATACCCTTCTTAACACATCCTGGCCCCTACAGTTCCCCACACAGTCACAGTAATCACATAACATAACATACTTACCCTCAAGTGAAGTAGTGATTGATGAGATCTGCCCGCATGTCTCCACCTTCATCCTCATCACTGTCATCCTCACTTGGCATTTCAGGAGGCTCACCCAGTGGCACTGCTAGCTCCCCTTCATCTGGAATATATGGGATATTTCTCATCAGGGAAATGTTGTGGAGCATGCAGCAGACCACAATCCTCTTACACAATTTTACGGGTGCGAAGAGGAGAGCTCCACATGTCTTGTCAATGCTACGAAATCAGGCTTTCAGGAGCCCAAAAGCCCACTCCACGACACGCTGTGTCCTTCCATGAGCCTCGTTGAAGTGGACTTCCCCTGGTGCCGTTGGGTTCCTCATCGGTGTCAACAATCATGGAGTGTTTGGGTATGTAGAGTCCTCTGTAAGGGAATGCAAAATATGTGCAACTGAGTCCCAAGGACCATCTCACTAGAAGCAGACATAGCATACAAACACACATGACATATGTGACTTACCAATCAGCCAGGCCCTCCCTGCGTACAGTCGTGTCATCAGCTGTAGAATAGGGCTGTTCCGCATGCTGAAGGCATCATGGACTGAACCTTGGATAATGGGCACAAACCTGAAATTGTAGAGGTCCGCCAAACAAACAACGTAGGCAGTGATGGAATGGAAGTTCTTACTGTTCCGATAGACTTGTTCATTGAAATGCAGTGGAACCAAGGCTACATGTTTACCATCGCTGGCTACCACCACATGTGGAACGTGGCCAAACCACAGAAGTCATCCTTCACATGTGCAAAATCCTCACATTGAGGAAACCAGATGTAGATGCCCAGATGTTACAACATTGCTGAGAGTACATCCTTCAAGACCAGACTGCACATGGTCATCCCAGCAGATAGGGCCACTGTATTTTGGAAGGACCCTGTAGCCAGGAAGTGCAACACTGCCATGACTTGAGTGATGGGTGGTATGCTATTTGGATGACTGTTGGCTGGCATCATATCTGGCTCCAACTTACGACAAAAATCCACAATGGTCTGCCTATCCAGGCAATACATCTGGATGATATGTCTGTCCTCCATGGCTGGAAGATCTGCCAGTGGACGGTACACAGGAGGTTGTTGGATCCTTCTTCTCCCAAGGTAACTATGCGGGACAAAAGTAGAGTAGAGCCATCATTCAATGTGTCCCTTGCAAGATACATAATACATGTCATTTACGAACAGTGAATTTGCATGTGAGTAGCAGAGGACATGGTACATAGTACACATCACCACTCACAATTACACATACGTGACACGTTTCCACATATGTGTACACATCATCTATCTGGATAGCAACAATGCCCCAAATCCTGAATTGCCCATGGGGGAGGGGGCGGGGCTGTGCCCCTAATAATGTTATCATATATGCTTGATGTTATACCAATATGATAACAAAATTGAATGACCTACATGAAAGGACAAGGCTAGCACTCATGAATCGCCTGAACAACATATGACGCATCAAAACTAGCACGAAATAGCATTTTATGCCTCTTAAATGGTGGGTGCCTGGCCGGCGCAGTCGTCATGGTGGTAGGCAGATGCTACTGCGGCGGACACAGCCATAGGTCAACATTGCTGTTATGGCAGTCTTGGGCCAATGGCTGTCTCTGCTGGCAGTGACGGTTGCGTACATAACCGCCATCTTTTGCTGAATCCCTCACTTGACTCCTGACACTGTTGCCAGCAAGACCTCCACAACCTGAGCTGCTGTGTACTGCCTCTGTGAGCAATCATGCCACGTCCAACAGGTAATAGGGCCCCTGCGTTCTCGCCAGAGGAGTTGGAGAAGCTTGTGGAGGAGGTCCTACCCTGTATAGATGGCTCTATGGTGCACAAGAGGAGCAGGTAAGTGCCCCATGGGACCACTTTTCTCAGGACTTCAACATATCTTACCTTTAGATAGCCTAGAGTGTGGCCCAGTTTGTCAGATTGTGGAGTCAGTGTGCATCAATGGATGAGTCAATGGGCATGTTTCTGTGTCAAGCTACAGGTATTGGGTCCTGAGACAATGTGGCGAGTGTGTATTGAGAGTTCCCTGACCCAACTTGTCTTGGATGCACATGACTAAGTGAGGTGTCATAACAGTCATCCCCAGGCAACTCTTGCCAAAAGATGTTATCAATGAGTGATTACATGTGATTGCATGACAGCAGGTGGGGTAAATGCATGTTGTATGTGTAGGTTGTTTGTAAGATGAGCTCTGTCTATGTTGGCACAGTAATCTCAGGCGACATCTGGGCTTGCAGGACTTATGTTCGAAAGCCAGGTAATGACTCACTGTGCCCCTCAGCTCTGAACATAGACACCACATGGCAATTTGCTTGAAAGGTACTTGATTTGCTGTTATGCATGTAAGTGTCGGATATGGTGTTTAAAGTAAATGTGTCTGCTCAGCCTGCAGAGACCGGGCCTGTCTATTGTTTCTCACAGTAGCAGTTGAAATCTGGGCTGGTATGGATTCCCTTTTGCTATGCAAATGTGACACTGTGCTCACACCCAGTATTCTTGCACAGCATGTTATGATGGCAGATCATGCCTCAGTGCCAATATGCAGCTTCTTGAGCCTCTGTCCACTGATACGGTCGGAAATGTTATTAGGGGCAGGCTGGTAATCCATGACTGATGTGCTTTTATCATCTTTGACAATGTGTGTTACATAGCCTTGACAGCTTCCTTGATCCCACAGCCCTGTTGTCTCTTTGATGCAGCTCAAATGTGTCCTGTGAAGGGTCCTTGCATTTTGGTCATTGCATTAGTGAAAACAGTGTGCTGTTCACTGATAAGCCATGATATCTGACTCTGTTGTTTGAGCATGGAGCAGGACACTGACAATGCATGCCTATGTTTTGCAGAAGGTACTCTAGGTTTAGGGGACTCATGTGGAAGTGCGTATTGTGATGTGGATGAGACACACAGACTCTCACCCACCCCCTCAAAGTGGCATGTGCCTGCATTTGTCTCTGCACATGTCCACACATGGACAGGCTTGACTCTGTGTGCGTTCCCAACATGTTACTTCATTGTGAGCCAAGTGTGATGGGACAGTTTGTAGGCTGGGTATGGCCTGTAGGGACTATGCAGCGGGTGATATTCAGAGGTACTGGAGGTTTGTGTGCATTCTGGGGCTGAGGAGTTCCATAGTGTCAATGTCAGGTTGGTAACTCATGTCCCACAAAAGTCACAGTTGGCCTACCTAGTCACTCCAGAGCCAGAGCTGGATGGTGTGTAGGAAGGCCTTTTGGGGAGTGGTTGTAGTCATGTCCCCGTGCCCATTGACTGCTATGTTCCACAGGTGGGCAGGATGGTCAAGACAGGATGTTCTTAGTTTGACGCACTGACATGTATGTGACTCAGCCATTTTGTACGGGACATGTGGACAAAATGTCCTCTCTTGTCTTTTGTATCCATGCAGGTCAACCCTCATCAAAAGATGGGGATTTGCAGAGCCATTGCCAAAAAAGTGTGGACCCTTTGGGTCCACAACCGGCAGAGCACCCACTGTCAGAATAGGTGGGAGGACCTGAGACGCTGGGACCAGAAAATCGCAGAGGCCCAGCTGGGGCTCTCCTCCCAATGTGGACAGTGTGCCTGTCAGACAAGGATCTCCTAATGGCCCGCATTTTGGTGGTGGCTCACCTGGAGTTGGATGGGCGTTTGAGGACAGCACAGCAGCCACAAGGGGGTGAGTACAAGGCAATTTCCTGCTTGACCCTTTGCCAGGTGAGAGAATGATTGCTCCCCCTGACAAGGAGGGATGTGTCATGTGTCACAGATCATTTGTGAGCTAATTTGTTTAGACAGGCCATGTGTTTCCAACTGGTGTGCTCTGCCTTTTGAACCTGGTCCTATGACAAAACTGGGGGGAATCCTCAGACCATTTGCTCTGCAGGGAGCACATACGGCTGTGTTTAATGTACAAATATTCTGTGTTGCCTTCTCTGGTGGGTGTTAGTTTTCACCAACAGATCATTCCTCCCAAATGTTACAGTCCTAAGGTAAGTAGGATTAGGGTCACTGTACTCTGCCATGTGTCTGGGGATATGTGTAGGTTTATATCTGTCACCCAGGAGCAAGTTTTCTCATGTGTATGATGGGTGCTGGTGCCTCACTACAGTCTGTGATGCACAGGGGTCCATCATACATGTGACATGACTTACCTGGCTAATTGTTGGCAGCTGTAGCAAACTACTTTCCCTTGATAAGTGGCGAATGTGCATTGTCATGAGTGATGTGTCATCACTGTAGCCATCATTCTTTGTGCCTACATGTCTGCAGATGCTCCATTCCAATTAGGGTATATATCTATGCACTTGTTTTAGGCATGTGGTAGCCATGTGGATGGTGTCTGGAGTCTCACATATATGTGCATGGGGTGCTGTGTTATAATGGTACATCTACAAAGGTTGTCCATTTCTTGTGGTGCCAAAGACAGGAGTGTGTCACTATCATATGTTGTCTGACAGATACATTCATGCCTCATAGTGTGTCATTAGTCATGTGGGGCTGCAGTAGCTATGAGGGACATGACAGATAGGGCCACAGTGTGGATCCACTTCATGTTCATATGTACCCTTGATGTGGAATCATTATTTGGAGGTGCACTGCACCTGTGTAATGATGGGCATTGTGCCCTGACTGTTGGGGTGCATCATGGATTGACTTGCGGTGATGTTTGCATCACATGTGTTTGGGGTCAGGGATTCATCCGCAGACAGATGCCATGCTTGCCATGTCTGAGATGTGGGTAGTGATGTTGCTTCTCATTGGACAACAAGTTGGGGTCCTTCAATTAGTGACTGCAAGGTATGTGTCTCTCCTTCCTGCCTGCATGGTACAGTTGTCTACAACTAACACACTCAGATTATGTCATTCTGATGGGTGTCAGACATTGGTGGTGATCCTGGGCCTTACAGATTCATTGTTGTGTGCACTCTGGTGACATCTCTCCATGATATTTAGGACCTAACTTCAATGTTGTTCTTTGCAACGTCACATGTGGGGCACGTCTGGGTGACCTTGCTACCACCTCCTTGACTCATTTCGGGCAGGTGTCACATGTGGATCTGTATATTTTTGTGATGTGTTCATAGTGACATGGATATTTCCATGTCAGATACTCCCGGTTTAGCACATTTGTACCAGTGTTGTCTGCATACCCTGAGCAACATCTGTTATTGTTGGTTATTACATCATTGCAAATTAGATGTGTGCAAAGGCTTGTGTCTGTGTAATTGGTAGGGTACCTTACAATGGGATCCAATTGTTGGCCACTGGTTCACTGGGGTCAGCTGTATGTGGCACAGGTTTGGGGGTGGAGTGGCCATCTAGTTGTGGTATGGTTAGTGTGGTAGTAAGACTTAATCCATGCTATTGTAGATGTCTGAGAGCCTGAATTTCTCATATAATACTTTTGTAATTCCTTATGGGATGCATGGTTTTGTATTGGCACATGATTATGCCACTTAGCAGGCACTTTTTGCAGGGGGCTACTTGACATGATGGTATGGTTTGTCTCTCAGAGTTAAGATTGAAGTGTTTTTATTTGCATGTTGTGACCCTATTCCTCTTTCTCTTGGCAGCACAAGCCAAGGCAAGTGAAGGAGACGGGGTTAAGCCGAGTGGGGGAGCATCTGGCCACGGGTTCTCGCGTCAAGACACTACTGACACAAAGAGACCCAGTGGCCAGGAGGGTGAGGGGAGTGCCACGGGGAGACTGGATCTGCATCAACATCCTTGGATTCCTCCTCCAATGGTCACTCCGTAGTGTTTACGAACCCATCAGCGACTGCCCCCCCAGGCACCATCCTTGTCCACCACCTCCTGTTCTATTACCACCCTTCCTCCTGCTCCCCACCTAGTTGGCTATGCCGACTCACCCAAGAGGGTGGGCATCTCCTTTGCCACAGGCAGCTCTGCCCCAGCCCCTGTTACCTCTGCGGCCCTCAGTGAGGATGCTATTGACCTCCTGAGGTCAATCCATGTGGATCAGTCCGCCATCATGCATGCCATACAGGGACTGGCAACCCAAGTCCAGCAGACCAACGTGTTCCTGGAGGGCATTCAGGGTGCAATGGCTGGCCTACAGAGGTCTTTTCAGGCTCTGGCCTCCACAGTGATGGCAGCCAGTCACCACTTGTGTTCTGTCCTCCCCCACCTTCCTCTTCCCAGTCCAAATTTCCCTTATCAGACCAAGCCAAACCGCACAGACAGACTTTCATGCATCCACCTCAACAGACAAAGGTAGCGCACACAAACAGAATCACCACAAGACACACCGGCACACATACAAACGACATCCACCCACAGACACAGCAACATTCACAACTTGCCCTTACACAATATCTGGCATACCTACAGTCACCACATCAACAGTCACTGATACAGCCACCACACCCATCCTACCCACAGACACCACACTAGCAGATCCTCAAACATCCACCCAAGTCACCACACCTGCAGACACCACAACTACAGACACACCTACATGCACCACATCCACCATACCTGCAGTCACCACCCCAAGAGACACCCACCCACCAAGCATCCCTCAGCACCTCCAACTCCCTCAGCCCAAGACACATAAATGCCCTCACCCACCCAACAGACATCCACCACACACAAATATACCTCCCACAAGCACGCCCCCACACATCCACTACTACACGTCACACAACCATTCTCTCAACCTCCAAATCCCAACACCCTTCTGATTCCCATCCCTGTGTGAACTTGACCTTACCCCTCTTCGCCCCCCAGTACCACAACCCTCTCCAAGGCCATCCCTTCCACCTCCAAGACCTCATCTGCCCCGCTGCAAGCACCCATGTCCCTCCCCTGCCAAGAAGCCCATCCCTCCCAAGAAGGATCCCCCACTCCCAAGCCCAAACCCTCGCCCCATATAACCCCTGAGGTGCCTGCCTGCCCCCTTGATGCACCTTCCTGTGGAGGTTACATGGAAGTCAGGAGTCAAGTAGGGGCCCAACACTGTGCCAATTGAGCACCTAAATGGACTGGTTTATGGCCTTGAACTTATGAACTGGTCATTTAATAAATCCAACCAGTTGTTGATTTTTGGGTACACCTTTGTCTTGCGATTCCTTTCCTAGCTTTCCATTGTTCCTGAGTGACATCGGTTGTGTGCCTGTAGTTGTGTGTGTTGGTGCCTGCTTGCTGCTCCATGTGGTATTGTTTGCAGTATGTGAGTTTGTGTGCAGTGCTGTTGTCCCCCAAGAGAAAGGACTTCTGTTGTGTGATGGGTATGTGTGTGTAGAAGCAATGTTGGTGTCATGGCGTTGTGTAGTGTTTGTCATGGTAAGTATTTCTTTTTGTTTTGCCATGTGGACATGTATAGTGTTGGGCTTGTTCCCCTGAAATGGTTACATGTGATGTGTATCATCTTGATTTTTGTCAGTGCAGACATTGAGGGGGTCATTCCGACCCTGGCGGTCATGGACCGCCAGGGCCGGGGACGGAGGAAGCACCGCCAACAGGCTGGCGGTGCTTCTGGGGCAATTCTGACCGCGGCGGTAAAGCCGCGGTCAGAAAAGGGGAACCAGTGTGTGGCGGGGTCCTTTATCCCGAGTCGAGGGGATATTGGAAGAAGGGGACAGACGCGGCACTTAAGGGTGTAGTACGTTTATTTATTTCTTCGTTGAGATTGTAGTACTGGCTTTTCCGCCAAAGTGTTATATTCCAAGTCCAAACTAATATATAAATCCCTTTTCTTTTCAGGGTTCCTTGATGTTCCCGGGACAGCCTGGTCCGGTCCGGAGGGAGTGGTCTTGTTCACCCGGCTCTCATGGCCCCAGGATTTCCCAAAACAAAGAAGGAGAAAGGAACAGGTAAGTGGGGAAATTTATCTATATAGGGTTAATTGGGGTTAGTAAGGAGTGAGAGGGGGGGGGGTTTGTGTGGAGGTGAAGGAATGTGGGGGGGGTACGTTTCTCTTGTGTCTTCCTTTTGTTGTGCCCTGTTTGTGACCCCCTTACAGTTCTATCCACTGGTCTGGGTACGGTCCTTGTGGGGTTACCCTTCAGTTAACTGTGGTGCTACTTAAATGGGATCCCCTTCCCTACATGACCTCAGCCCTCTCCACTTAGCCCCTTTAAACCCAGCCAACCACCCAGAACCCCAGTCCCAGTCCCGGTACGCTCGTACCTGACTTGGCCACGCCCCTCCAGGGACGTGGCCGGCTTGTAGGCGATCTCCCGACTTCGTCTCAACAGGGGCGGGAGGCGCCCAAGGGTTTCCGCTCTCTGTCCGCTGTTCCTTCTCTACGGCGGGGTTTTCCTTCTCTTTTGGTGGTCCACGCCGTTCGTCTCTCCGGCTCTCCCTGACGTCGGCGTCTCTCTCTGGGTTGCGCGACTCTCTTCCTCCGTCGGTCGTCCCTCCTCCTTCTATCTGACGGATGACGTGGGACGTCATCACGTCAGGAATCCCTCGGGTGCCCCCGGGGTATCCTCCGGCGGCCGTTTGCTCCGACCCGGAACCGGCGTCTGGAGGCGCCCGGTTACACATCCCCTCACATGAATGGGGCTGATCGAGCCCCACCAGATCCGGAAACCGGGACAAATAGTCAGCCTGACCCATAAGGTCACCAGGGAGGTGGCAAACCTGGAAGGAGAAGGGTTGGAGTTCCATGAACCATCTCAATATACGATTGTTGGTATTCTTATATCTTGAGAGCCACGTAAGGGGTGCATGGTCCGTATACAGTAGGAAAGGTCTGCCCAAAAGATAGTATTGGAGACTTTCGATAGCCCACTTAATGGCAAGACATTCCCGCTCTATAATGGGGTATCTTTGCTCCCTGGGAAACAGCTTACGGCTAATAAAGACGACGGGATGGCTCACTCCGTCTTCATCCTTTTGAAAAAGAACGGTCCCTACCCCCACGTCGGAGGCATCCGTTTGGAGATGAAAGGGTTTGTCAAACTCAGGACATTTCAATATCGGTTGGGTGGTGAGACACCTTTGCAAGGTATGATAACTATGAAGTTGAGTCGGGTCTAGTCGTGTGATGTTGTTGGGTTGTCCTTTTCTTAAGAGATTGGTTAGGGGGGCAGCCAAACTGGAATAGTGGGGAATGAACCTTCGATAGTACCCCACTAGACCTAAAAAGGAACGAACTCCCTTCTTCGTGGTGGGAGCATTGGTGTGTAGGATGGCTTCGATTTTATTCTTTTGTGGTCGAAGTATACCGTTGCCAATGTGATAACCCAGGTAGGAGATCTCATTAAAAGCCAGTCGGCTCTTGGCGGGGTTGGCTGTCAGTCCAGCCTTCCTTAAAGCCGAGAAGATGTGGTCTATAAGGTTCTGGAACTATCAACTGTTTCTTTTCGTCTTGGTCTTTGTAAGTGACTCGGTATAATAGGTCCTTAACTATGGTGAACGAGGGACCTTTATCCTGGGGGTTCCGTGGGCGTGCACTTTTCCATGCATGAATTAAACTGGGGTCTTCTCTTTGCGAAGTCCGGAAGCTGGGAAGAGCAGTGAGGGCGAGGACCTTTGTAATTACCCTGGTCCTGCTGGAGGGGTCTTGGTTATAGGTTTTCTTAATTATTCTTTTCTCCTTCCGGGTGAGTTTAGGTCGTACCCTCGGAGCTGATAGAGGCATATTGGAGAAAGGAGCGTCCTTCCACCAGTTGTTGGTTTCTTCGAGCTGTCTAAGGCTGTCTAGGAGTTGCGGGAACTCCGAAAAGTCAGTTCCTATAATTGCTTCTTCAACCAGTTGCTCTACTAAACCCACTCTTATGGGTATTTCTTTTCCTCCCCAGGTGAGGGTTGTCCAGATTAGGGGATATTCTCTGGTTTCCCCATGGATGCAACAGATTGATACCGTGAATTCTGAATAGTAATGTGCGTTGAACAACCCGGCCCTGACCACAGATTGGCTGCACCCTGAATCGATGAGGGCCACTGTGCTTTTCCCATTGATACTCAGTCTCTTTTTATAAGGGTTGTCTCTTCTCCCTGTATAAAAGACTCTTCCCCTTGTGACCCCTATTTCCATGGGTTCTGGTTTTTCTGTCTTCAGGGGGCAACCTCGAGCTATGTGGCCACATTCCCCGCAACTAAAACACTGAGGTTGTTGTATATAGGGCCTATCTAGTCCCCGGGATTTCGCTATGTCCTCATTGATTCTTCGTCCCGCTGTCGCGGATGTTCCCGAACCCAGACGCAGGGGACTAGGTGTTGATCGGGGGGGGGGTTACTTTGAATTCAAGGGAGCGATGAAAGGCACAGGCCAACTCGATGGTAGTATTGGTATCCGGGTTTGGATGTTGTTTGATCCAATTGCGGGTAGACGGAGGCAGAGCATCCAAGTATTGCTCTAAGAGCACGATCTCAATAATGTCTTCCCGATTTGTCCCTATGGGACCCAACCATTTGAGACCCAGATCTTTGATCCTAAAATATAGGGCCCGGGGATTTTCATTGTTTCCCCACTTCGCTTTTCTAAACCGGATGCGATAATGTTCAGAATCAAAACCCACCCGTTCTAAGATGCTCTTTTTAATATCCTTATAGGGGGTTATTCCACCGGGGTTTACCGCTTGATAGGCGGCTTGAAGAGTCCCCGTCAATAAGGGGGCGATATATTGGCCCCATCGCTCCTGAGGCCAAGTAGCGGAAGTAGCAACTCGTTCAAAATTGGTGAAAAAGGCATCGGGGTCTTCACCTTCTTGATATCGTTGTAAGACCGAACTGGGCACATTCGGGTGTACGCGAGTAGCAGCGATGGTATCTGTGAGATTCTTAATGGCGGTTTCATGAACCAACTGGTTGTTGGCCATTATGGTGGCCTGACTCTTAAGGGCATTTTGTAGTGCCTCTCTTTCCAATTTGGCCTCTTTTTGTTGCTCTTCCCACACTAATTGTAGGTGTCTTTGTCCGGAGGCCAACTGTTGCATCATATCGGATATGGTACACTTCTCCTCCATGGTTGGGAAGTCTCTGTCACCTATTCCAATATCCCACTTCTGACACCACTGTGGCGGGGTCCTTTATCCCGAGTCGAGGGGATATTGGAAGAAGGGGACAGACGCAGCACTTAAGGGTGTAGTACGTTTATTTATTTTTTCGTTGAGATTGTAGTACTGGCTTTTCCGCCAAAGTGTTATATTCCAAGTCCAAACTAATATATAAATCCCTTTTCTTTTCAGGGTTCCTTGATGTTCCCGGGACAGCCTGGTCCGGTCCGGAGGGAGTGGTCTTGTTCACCCGGCTCTCATGGCCCCAGGATTTCCCAAAACAAAGAAGGAGAAAGGAACAGGTAAGTGGGGAAATTTATCTATATAGGGTTAATTGGGGTTAGTAAGGAGTGAGAGGGGGGGGGTTTGTGTGGAGGTGAAGGAATGTGGGGGGGGTACGTTTCTCTTGTGTCTTCCTTTTGTTGTGCCCTGTTTGTGACCCCCTTACAGTTCTATCCACTGGTCTGGGTACGGTCCTTGTGGGGTTACCCTTCAGTTAACTGTGGTGCTACTTAAATGGGATCCCCTTCCCTACATGACCTCAGCCCTCTCCACTTAGCCCCTTTAAACCCAGCCAACCACCCAGAACCCCAGTCCCAGTCCCGGTACGCTCGTACCTGACTTGGCCACGCCCCTCCAGGGACGTGGCCGGCTTGTAGGCGATCTCCCGCCTTCGTCTCAACAGGGGCGGGAGGCGCCCAAGGGTTTCCGCTCTCTGTCCGCTGTTCCTTCTCTACGGCGGGGTTTTCCTTCTCTTTTGGTGGTCCACGGCGTTCGTCTCTCCGGCTCTCCCTGACGTCGGCGTCTCTCTCTGGGTTGCGCGACTCTCTTCCTCCGTCGGTCGTCCCTCCTCCTTCTATCTGACGGATGACGTGGGACGTCATCACGTCAGGAATCCCTCGGGTGCCCCCGGGGTATCGTCCGGCGGCCGTTTGCTCCGACCCGGAACCGGCGTCTGGAGGCGCCCGGTTACACAGTGGTTTCCCGCCGGTTTTCCCCTGCCCCAGGGAATCCTCCACGGCGGCGCTGCAAGCAGCGCCGCCATGGGGATTCCGACCCCCTTCCTGCCAGCCTGTTCCTGGCGGTTTACACCGCCAGGAAGAGGCTGGCGGGAACGGGCAATGGAATGGGCCACTGGCATGGGCACTGCAGGGGCCCCCTAACAGGGCCCCATTCAGATTTTCAGTGTCTGCAAAGCAGACACTGAAAATCGCGACGGGTGCCACTGCACCCGTCGCACACCAGCAACTCCGCCGGCTCCATTCGGAGCCGGCTTCATCGTTGCTGGGGCTTTCCCGCTGGGCGGGCGGGCGGCCTTTTGGCGGACGCCCGCCCGCCCGCCCAGCGGGAAAGTCAGAATGACCGCCGCGGTCATTTGACCGCGGTGTGGTCTTCTGGCGGTCTCCGCCCGGCGGGTGGCGCCCGCCGCCCCGGCAGGGTCAGAATGAACCCCTGAGTGTGTTCAGTTATGCTAGGTTGCTTTGCATTTGAGTATGCATGTGTCCATTTACGAGTGTGTGCCTTGCTGCTGGTTCGTGTAGGGGTATGTCCAATGGAGTGGGAGTTGTGTATGCTTTGTTGACTTGCCCTTCCCCATTGTGTAGGTGGGCATACAACTGCTTCTGGTATTGCTTGTTTCTGAGATCCATATATGGCTATTTCCTGTGTGCATGTGGTTTGAGGGCTCTGTTCAACGTGATATGTGTCCCAGTGAACCCTCCTTCCATGTATGGTCCTGATGCTCCCATCCCAGCTCTGCAGGTTTTGTTGCTCTGGTGCGCTTTGTCTATTTCGTCCATTTGTCTCTTTGTGTATTGTGAATGCCATTGTGCTTCCATTGTGATGTGATAGGTGTGATGTGTGTGTCCATTGTAGGGTTATTTCATGGAGGTGCTGTATGTGTTCCATGGCACATCAATGAATATGTGCATGTGTGGACAGTCCCCGGCGAGTGTTGGGTGTGAGTGTGTGTATGTTATTTGTATATGTGCAGTAGTTTTGTTGTTGTTGCTGTGTGTGAGAATGTGCCTGAGCTGTGTGGATGTGTGTAGTGGCGTAGTGTTAGTGTTCCTGTGCAGTGTGTGTGCTGCTGAAATGTGCATATTGTGTGTGTATGTGTCCATGTTGATGTATGTCAGTGAGTGTATGTTGTATGAAATGTGTAGCTGCTGCCCGAGGCATACCCTGCCTATGATCTGTTTACCGGTGTAGCGTGCTGTTTTTGAACGGTTAATGTTACAGGTAAGTGTGTGTACTTATGGTTGCTTTCGTCCACGGCCGCTTTCATTTCGCTGTGTTTCGGCAAGTAGGAGCAGTGGCATGGAGTTTTCAAAGGGCTCCATGGTGGCTCCATACGTGTGTAGCTGTCTGCAGTTGAGAGTCTCCCTTTGTTGTGTCCATTCTTGCCAGCTTCTATGTGGTGGATGGACTGCCACGGTCACACTGGCAGTGTGCAACCTCGTAATGGGGTCAGCAGAAAGCTGGGCTTTGTCGGCCTGTTTATGCTTCCGGGTGACCGTGGCGGTCTGCGCTGCCTGATGGTGGCGGCGGACCACTAGAGGTCTTCTGTTTCTACAACCGCTAAACTCATAATACGGCAGTCCACTCTGCCAGGATGTTGGTGGTCGGACCACAACCGCCAAACTCTTAACCAGCTCCTTAGTTGTGTATAGTTTATTTCAGGAGGGTATGAGATGTAAGGACTTTGGATGTAAACAGGAGATTTTATCAGCCGAACGGATTTATGTTTGAGATTTGGTGGAGAATGAAAGTGATGTCTGAATCAGTTTTCATATCCAAGATTTGATAATTGGCCAAAGTTGTGTGTAGTAAGATGTATCAAGGAATATGAAGCAAGGGAACTGGAGTAGAAGAGTGCTTGTGTGGATCAGTTATTAATTCCTTATGTGAAACCCTTTGTGTTTTGACTGCTACCATTGAGAGATGGGTTAGAACAGTTATGAAGCAGCCAGGTGTAAAAATATCTCAATTTACAGTACATTCTGGCAGAGGTGCTATAACAAGTAAGGTTTTATCCACATGGGGAAGATTGGAGGGGATCTTAAAGGCAGTAAGTTGGTCTAATGCGGACGTGTTGAGTAAATGTTATATTACACCAAGAGAGCATGTTCCAAGCTGTGCTTTGAATGGCTTTGAACATGCATAATGCTAGTCTCCTGTCTTGCCATAAAATGTTGTTCTCCTAGGTTTACTGCACAGAGAATGGCATTTTTTAAAAGACAAGCAGGCTAGCATTATCCCATCCACCCACCATTGGGAGAGGAATTTGACAGAAGTAAAGTCACTTTTCTGGTTTAAAGTTAAACAGAAGGAAGCATTTTCATGAAATGTATTCCTCCAAAAGGTATAAATTGATAAAATGTTTTTAATACATGGAGAGATAATGTTTTTATTGCAGAAGACGAGGTTCGAGGCTGTGAAGAGGAGGAAGATCAGGGAAAGAAAACAGCAACAAAAGTGGAAGGAAATGGTGGACAAGGAAATTATTAAGAACTGGAGGATTCTATTTCATTGTGTGTTCACTCAGTGTTCTGCTTCTTGCATATTAAAGGTGTTTAATTCTCAGAAGAGTGAATACAAGTTAATGTATAATGCTAGTCTCCTTGTATTTATTAAAATTGCAGTTCTCTATGGACTAAACCTATGCCAATCGACATTTCATCAATAAATCAGATTTTTAAATCTGAGTGGAAAATAACTTTGATGCATATTGCCAGATGGAGACACATGTTAAGGATTTTAATCATACATAGGCCTGGAGGATGTAGCCTAAACTGACACAGTGAAAACAGCTTCTGAGTCTTCTGTCACTGTGAGGGCACAGTCGGGGTTAGCTTTAGGGCAGTGAGACTGGTGCGGCCGCACCTAGAGCAAGCCTGGATGAAGAGGCTCTGACCTTATGGGGGGGGGGCGCTCTGTTTAGCAACAACTTACCAAGCTTGTGATTTAATAGCACCTCCTGAAAAGGTCCTTGCACATCCAGTCTTCAGGAAGCAATTCAAATGCCAAGATAACTGTTGTGATTAATGTCCTTGCTAGAGAGAGATCAGCATTTTGTCACGTAGCAGTTTTGACTCATTATAAAGTAGCGCAGAGGGTTACTATGCCTGCTGCAAAGAACAGAACTATATTTTATGTGGATGGTTGAGTGGATTATTAAAGCCAGCCTTTACAAGTGCTTTAAAACAAATGAAATGTATGTGAGAGAAGGGCTATGGAGAGATGAGGGGCACTTTTGCCGGCTGGTAGTGAGGGAATCCGAGGAGGTGGTCATACAGCAGTTAAGTAGGGTAAGTATTTTTTAAGTTATAAGGCATTTAAACTTAGTGATATGTGCCACCACTGTACTTTCGCAGAATATCACAAACTTTTGTGAAACTACTGTGGTACATTACTGTACACTTATTTTAAAATATATGAAAATATATATACATTTCCCTACCTATGACCACTTAAATAAAGTGGTCATAGGTAGGGACCTATTACTTACTTATACCTAAAGCACTAATACTGAACACAGCCAACGTGTAGCAAAAACAATATGGCCCACTTTTCATTCTCTAAAAAAATCCATTACCCAATTATATACTGGCTTGTCATTCCCATGTACCACGGTATACTGCTAGTTACCATGGTATACTCCACTCTACGCCACTCCAGTATATGGCACTCCATTCTACGCCACTTCATTCTACATTATTCAAATAGACCCCACTCCAATGTATGCTATTTCACTCCACACTACCGTATGCCACTCCAGTCCACACCACTCCATTATATGCCACTCCACTCCACTGTACGCTGCTCCACTATTACACTCCACACCACTGCATTGCACAACACTCCACTCTATGCCACTCTACTCTATGTTATTGCACTGTATACAAATCCCCTCTATGCCAGTCCACTCTACCCGATTACACTGTATGCAATTCCACTTAACACCTCTTCAGATGCCACTCCATTGTATGCCTCTACGCTATACGGTACTCCACTCATGCTATTCCACTCTACCCAATTCCATTGTATGCCAATCCACTGTATGCTATTCATCTAGATGCCACTTAACTGTATGCTACTCCTCTCTACGTGCATTCCAGTGTGTGCAACTCCACTTTCCCCACTCCATTCTATGCTATTCCATTGGACACCACTCCAATGTATGCCTTTCCACTGTATGCTATTAGTCTCTACCCTATTCCAGTGTATGCCACCCCAGTCTACACCACTTCACTGTACACTTCTACAGTGTACGCTACTCCACTATACGTTATTGCAGTGTACGCTACTGTCCTGTACACCACTCCACTCTGCACTATTCCACTGTATGCCGCTCCACTATACCCTACTCCACTATAAGCCGGTCCAGTATATACCACTCACCACACTAGTCCATTAGATGCCACTCCACTCTAGACCATTCTACTCTATGCCACTCCATTATATACTACTACACTCTACCCCACCCCACAATACACCACTTCAGTCTAAACCATTTCTCTGTATGTCACTTCACTGTATACCACTACACTCTACCCTATTACACTTTATGCCACTCCACTGTACTCTACTACACTATTTGCTATTACACTCTATGCTACTCCATCGTACGCCTCTACAGACTATGCTACTTCACTTTACGCTATTGCACTTTATGCCACTCTACTGTATGCTATTCTATAAAACTCTAGTACACTATGGGGGTCATTCTGACCCTGGCGGCCGGTGGCCGCCAGGGCCACCGACCACGGGAGCACCGCCAACAGGCTGGCGGTGCTCCCACGAGCATTCTGACCGCGGCGGTTCAGTCGCGGTCAGAAGCGGCAAGTCGGCGGGCTCCCGCCGACTTACCGCTGCTCGGGGAATCCTTCATGGCGGCGGAGCGCGCTCCGCCGCCATGAGGATTCTGACCCCCCCTACCGCCATCCTGTTCATGGCGGGAAAGCCGCCATGAACAGGATGGCGGTAGGGGGGGTCGCGGTGCCAATGGCATGGGCACGGCAGGGGCCCCCGTAAGAGGGCCCCGCAAAGTATTTCAGTGTCTGCCTTGCAGACACTGAAATACGCGACGGGTGCCACTGCACCCGTCGCACCTTCCCACTCCACCGGCTCGATTACGAGCCGGCATCCTCGTGGGAAGGGAGTTTTTCCCTGGGCTGGCGGGCGGTCTTTTGGAGACCGCCCGCCAGCCCAGGGAAAAACTCATAATACCCTCCGCGGTCTTCTGACCGCGGAGCGGTATAATGGGGGCGGAATTCTGGCGGGCGGCCTCCGCCGCCCGCCAGAATCAGAATCACCCCCTATATGCCACTCTACTCGACTATTCCACTCTTTAGGAATGGACAGGTTCCCCAATCCTGGAAAATGCCACCATAGTGCATCTATTAAAGAAGCCTCTGCTTGATACCACTAAGCCAAAGAACTTTAGACCCATCTTGCTGCTCCCCTTCATTTAGAAGTTAGCAGAAAAATACATAAACCACAGCTTTCCTTGCTCATTGAAGCAAGAGATCTGCATAAGACTCACTCTGGCTTTCACCCCAATGCAGCAGAGTCAGCGTAATCCATCCGTCAAGCTGGGGACAAAGGAGACACCGCTGCATTGCTCCTATTGGACCTCAGCGCAGCATTTGACACTGTTTCCACCAGCCTACTTCTTGAACAGCTGTGCAACCATGGAATTGGTGCCATTGTCTTGCAGTGGCTGGCCTCCTTTTTACAGAACCGCATCTTTTAGTTGGCACAAAAACCTTTTTCTCCGAAGGTTTTTCCACTGCAGCAGGGGGTGCCAGGGCTTTTCCCTGAGCCCGATGTTGTTCAATCTGTACATGCCCCCCTGGCTGATATCGTTGAGTGTTACGGCTTTAACACTGTGTAGTACGCTGATGATACGCAGTTAATAGTCACTCTTTCTCAAAATTATTCCAACACACTGGCACTGCTTTGCTCCTGCCAGGTAGAGGTGGCTGAATGGATGAGCCTCAGTTGTCTCCAGCTAAATACTGGGAAGGCGAGGTCCTCATCCTTGACAAACTGCCTTCAATCTGGTCAATTGTTTAGTGGCCTGACTTCATGGGCCCTTTACCTAAGCCTAGAGTCAAAACTTTGGCCATCTAGTTTGACTTAAAGCTATAATTTGATAATCAAATCACAAGCTAAGCAGGACAATGATTCGGGATCCTAAAATCCCTGACAAAACCCTTACTTTCTTGCCTGAGGCAGCTAAGAAGACAGTGGTCGAGTCTCTGATCATGTCCAGACTGGACTACTGTAAAGTGCTATATCTGTCTCTCAGCCACGACTAATGAGACTCAAGTGTGCAGAACATGGCAGCTCAGCTTTCATTAAATCTGCCTAGACTCTTCCCCTCAGCTCCTGCTTAGGCAAAGCTGCATTGGCTTCCTTTAAAGAAATGAGACTACTTTAAGGCTATAGTGAGCTGAGTTCTCGCTGCAGTACCCCCCCCGCCCACACTTTTTGCCTGGTTTTTAGATGCAACTTCGACTGAAGTGCACTGGGTTCCCGCTAACCAGGTCCCAAGTGCCAGAGTTCCTTCTGTAAAACAAGACACCTGGTCACTTGATCGCCAAGTGATCAGGCCCGTCAGACCCCTATAAGTCCCTATTAAATGGTGCCCTACAGAATAGGTACTGAAGAGGGCCCTTCAGAGTTGCAGCACAACTTGTGCTACTCTGAGGGACCCAGCACCAACCTTACGCAGACTGCCATTGCAGGCTGCATGACAAAGGGGGTTATTCTAACTTTGGAGGAGTGTTAATCCGTCCCAAAAGTGACGGTAAAGTGACGGATATACCACCAGCCGTATTACGAGTTCCATAGGATATAATGGACTCGTAATACGGCTGGTGGTAAATCCGTCACTTTTCCGTCACTTTTGGGACGGATTAACACCTCCTCCAAAGTTAGAATAACCCCCAAAGTGGTCCCAAAATTGAAAACACGACATGGCACACAAGCCTATGTGCCATGTCCCCTAAACATTGCATGCAGTATATGTAAGTCACCCCTCTAGCCGGCCTTACAGTCCTAAAGCAGGGTGCATTATATTACATGAAATGGCATATATGCAGGAGCAGATAGGCCCCTGCTATGTCTCTGTCGACTCTGAGACATAGTAAGAGAATAGGGAAGCCATTTTAAATGAATGCTCTGGACGCTGGTCATTAAGAGGTCCCGAGCTAAATGATGGCTTCTCTGAATCCTGGAATGTTTGGTATCACACATCTCAGAATAATAAACCCTCACTGACCCCAGTGATGGATTTATTAAAAAATGCACACAGAGGGCACCTTAGAGGTGCTCCCTGAAAACCTACCAACTACTAGTGTGCTGACTGACTGGTCCTGACCAGTTCTGCCACCACAGACATGTTTCTGGCCCCCCAAGATGAGAGCAAGCGCTCTCTCATGAGAGCCTGAGACAAAGGCCTGCTCTGGGCAGAGGCAGGATGGACATTCCAGGGCAGGGAGCTTCAAAGGCCTTACCGCTTTTGTAATGTGAACAAGGTCTCTACATATAGCGGAGATGACCAACCCCCCTGTGCTGACCCCACTTTTGGTGGCAGCACAGTCAGGAAAATTAGTTAAATTAGTAGGAGTGCCCACTTCATGCCAGACCCACCCCTAAGGTGGATAAGCTGAAGTGGACATGTAAGAAGCTGGCTCTGTATATACTATATCAAAATGAGATATAGGCCCTGATTATGACCGTGGCAGAGGGGATTACTCTGTCCCAAATGTGACGGATATCCCTTCCGCCGTATTACAAGTTCCATAGGATATAATGGAACTGGTAATACAGCGGGCGGGATATCCGTCAAATTTGGGATGGAGTAATCCCCACCATCAAGGTCGTAATCAGCCCCATAATGTGCACAGAGTCCAGGGGTTCCCCAGAGGCTTTACAGAGGCTAAAGTAGATAATACTAACACTCACTTTTGTGGTAGTGTGGTCTAGCAGTTAGACTTATCATCGGGTAGTGCAAAGCATTTGTTGTACACCCACAGGCAATAAAGGAAGCACACACTCATTGACTAACACCAGGCCATTGTTTTTTAAATAGGAAAAATATGGGGGTCATTTTGACCTCAGCTGTATTTTCCCAAGACCGCCGAGGGACCGCCGTGCGGAAGACCGCCAGTGGTGGCGGTTTGCCGCTCGGCCTATTATGACCGTTGGCAGCTCTCCGTCCTTTTACGGATGGAGAACTGCCAACAGCCATACTGCCGGGCGGCGGGGAAGTGGAGGTTGCTCACCTCCACCGCCACGCCAACAGAACCCCGCCCAGCGAATCACGTCCTGTGATTCGGCGTGGTGGTATTCTGTTGGCGGTGTGGTGTCGGCTGAGCATCCCCCATGGCTCCCGTCTCCTCCCGGAGGATCGTCGGACCAGGTAAGTCGATCGTCCGTGAGGGGAGGGGGGTGGGGGGTTGTTGTGTGTTGTGTGCGTGCATGGGGGCGGTGTATGTAGAGGGGGTGTGTGAGTGCGTGTATGGGAATGAGTGCGTGTATGTCTGTAGGTATGTCTGTATGGATGTGTGCGTGTATGTGTGAATGTGGATGTGCGTGTCTGACTGTGTGTGTGGATGTTTGCATGTATGTCGGTGTGTGTGCGTGTATGTGTGTTGGTGGTGCCTGCGTGCGTGTCGTGTGTGTATGAGTGATGTTATGTTGGGGGTCGGGGTGGGGAGGGGGGTCCAGCCACCTTTGGGGGGTGACCGGGGTAGTCGGGGGGTAGGGGAGGGAGTCGGGTGGGGGTGGGAGGTAGGGGAGACCCCTATCAGTGCCAGGGAAGGAATTCCCTGGCACTGATAGTGCTTACCGCCATGGATTTCATGGCAGTTCCAAACCGCATGAATTCCATGGCGGTCAGCCGGGTCCAAATACCGCTGGCGGTATAGTGACGACCGCCGGGCTGGAGACCCTGGTCTCCAGCCCGGCGGTCGTCTCCGCCCTGGCGGGCAGAACGGAGAACCAGCAGATGACCATGGCGCTAACCACCATGGTCATAGTACTAGAAAAAGTGACCGCCAGCCTGTTGGCGGTCTTACCGCCGCTTCTCCGCCTTCCGGCAGGGTCATAATGACCCCCTATATTTTGTTACTTTATTTGTAGAACCTCAAGATTCAGTTTTCAGAGACAGTTCTAGGGGGAGGGAAAGTTAGTACAGTTCTGAGGTGAGTACAAAACTTACAGTTCCAGTCTCTGAGGGTTAGAATGTCGACAGGTTGGGGTTCAAGATAACCCCAAACACCCACCACCAGCAACACGGGGCCAGGAGGGTGCAGAGGTCAAAGATGGGGCAAGATTTAAAATGGATTCCTATAGTGACTGGGGGCACTCGAAATCAAGCCTACTTGCAGGTAAGTACCAGTGTCTTCAGAGGGCAGACCTGTGGAGTTTAGATGAGCACGGGGAGGAGGCTGGGGGGGGGCACAGGTCAGCCCCAAACACACACCCTCAGCGGCGCAGGGGCGGCCGGGTGCAGGGTGAAAACACAGCTTGCCGGGGTACCTTTAGGAATCGTGAATCTTTGCCCGGTTCTCTCGCGGTCAGGGGGGTCCTCTGGATTTAGGCTGCAGTCATCATTGTGTTGGCCAGGAGGGGTCAATCCAAGGTGGACACAAGGTCAGAATCATCTGGGGACCTGCTCTGGACCGATGGGCCACCAGGACATGTGCCGTGGGCGTCGGGTGCAGAGTGGGCAGTACTCGCAGATCTGGGGCAGTTCTGGAGTCCTTTACTGGAGTTTCTTTCTGGACAGGGCCGCTGTCCACAGGAGATCCTGGTCCTCTGGTGTGCAGGCAGTCCTCTTGAGGCTTTTAAGAGGTCGCTGGTCCTGCATGGTGCGTCCCCTTTTTGTAGCAGGGCTTCAGAAGCTGGAGGCAGACCTGTACTACTGGGGCCAAATCAGTTGGTGTCTTCAGTCTTCTCTGCTGGGGGTCATCTTAGCAGTCCTACTTCTTTCTTCTTGTCATCTTCTTGAGGTCGCCAGGAATCTGACGAGTTAGGTTCAGGGGAGCCCTTAAATCCTTGATTTAGGGGCATTGCAGGGGTCAGAGGGCAGTAGCCAATGGCTACTGTCCCTGAGAGGACCTACACCCTTCCGGTGTCCACTCCCTTTTCGGAGGGGGACACAGACCTAACTCTATTGGTCCTTGTCCTCCAAACCAAGGCCCATATTTATACTTTTTGAGGCACAACTGCGCCAACGCAGTTGTGCGTCAAACATTTTAACGCCGGCTAACGCCATTCCAAAGCGCCATGCGGGCGCCTTATTTATTGGGTGACGTTAGCTGGCGCTGCGGACTGGTGTGCGTCAAAAAAAATGACTCAGACCAGGCAGCGCCGGCGTAGGGGAAAATGGAGCTTGGGCGTCAAAAAATGGGGCAAGTCAGGCTGAGGCAAAAGTTTGGCCTCAACCCGATTTGCGCCATTTTTTTTGACGCCCAACCCCCATTGAAATGACTCCAGTCCCCTGGGCATGGTCATTGGGCATAGTGGCATGTAGGGGGGCACAAATCAGGCCCCCCTATGCCACAAAAATATATTTTTTTAAATACCTACCTGCACTTACCTTTCTTTCCCTGGGATGGGTCCCTCCATCCATGGGTGTCCTTCTGGGGTGGGCAAGGGTGGCAGGGGGTGTCCCTGGGGGCATGGGAGGGCACCTCTGGGCTCCTTCTGAGCCCACAGGTCCCTTAACGCCTGCCCTGACCCAGGCGTTAAAAAACGGCACCCATCAGTCTGGGTGCCGTTTTTTAAGGCCTGCCCCCTCCTGTGCGTCAAAATGACGTCACAGTATAAATATGGGGCACAGGCCTTAAAGTCATTTTTTAGAAGGGAACGCCTACCTTGCATATAATTAACGCAAGGCTGGTTCCCCCTTCTAAAAAATGGCGCACATGGTGGAACTTTGACGCCCGCTGCGTCGGACGTCAAAGTATAAATATGGGGCAGTGTTTGCGCCGAATGTGCGTCAAAAAGTTTGACGCACATTCGGCGCAAACAGAGTATAAATATGCCCCCAAGATGGAGGATTTTGCAAGTAGGGGGCCAGTTCAGCTCTGGACACCTTGCGGGTGGTCCTAGCTGAAGTGGTCACTCCTCCATGTTTTTTCTAATTTTCTCGATGGACTTGCTGCCAAAAGTGGGGATTTGTATGGGGAGGGGGGCATCTCCACTAGCTGGGGTGCCCTGGGGCACTGTAACAAGAGGCCTGAGCCTTTGAGGATCACCACCAGGTGTTACAGTTCCTTCAGGGGGGAGGTGTGAAGTACCTCCACCCAGTGCAGGCTTTGTTTCTGGCCACAGTCAGCACAAAGACTCTCCCCCAATGTGGTCAGAAACGTGTCTAGAAGTGGCAGGCTGTCACAGACCGGTCAGGTCTGCACTAGAAGTTTGGCTAAAATACAGGGGGCATCTCTAAGATGCTCTCTGGGTGCATTTTTCAATAAATCCAACACTGGCATCAGTGTGGGTTTATTGTGCTGAAAAGTTTGACACTAAACTTGCCAGGCTTCAGTGGAGCCATTATAGGGTTGTGGAGTTCGTAATGACAAACTCCCAGCCCAGGTACTTTATATGGCCACATTGCACTTACAATGTCTAAGAAAGGACTTAGACATTGTAGGGGCATATTGCTCCTGCAGCTATGCCCTCACCTGTGGTATAGTGACCTTGCCTTAGGGCTGTAAGGCCTGCTGGAAGAGTGATTTACCTATGCCACAGGCATTGGTTTGTGGATATGGCACCCTAAGAGGGGTGCCATGTCGACTTTGTCTTTTTCTCCCCACCAACACACACAAGCTGCAATGACAGTTTGCATGTGCTTGGTAAGGGGTCCCACTAGGGTGGCATAATACATGCTGCAGCCCTTGGGGACATTCCCTCACAGAGCCCTTGTACCATGGGTACCTTTTACAAGAGACTTAACTGTGTGCCAGGGTGTGCCAATTGTGGGAGCAATGTAAGTTTTTGGGAAAGAACACTGGTGCTGGGGCCTGGTTAGCAGGATCCCAGCACACTTTCACCCAAGTCAGCATCAATATCAGGCAAAAAGTGGGGGGGGGTAACCACCCTAAAAGGGGCACTTTCCTACTGGATACTAATTTTCAAATTCCTCCATCTTGCTTGGAAAGAATTAAGGCACTATCAGGGGTGTGGAATTTATTAAAATATCTACTTGTCCAGGGGACAGGTTGCTTCTCAAATCTACTTGTCCGGTAAAAAGATCTACTTGTCCCTTTGGTGCCATGTAGTGTGGCGACAAATTATGGCAGCAATTAATAGCCTCTCTGATTATGCCAGGGCTACTACCATAGTAGGGCTTGAATACTTGGAGTTTCAATCCCTACTGTAGCAATTTCCTTATTTTGCCACCTTTCTGCAGATCTGCATAATGGGGCTGGAGGAAGCAGTAAGCAATAGTTCCAGGGCTGGAATGCCTTTGAGTCTGCAAACCTACTAACCTGCATGTTTTAAAAATTTTTACTAGCTTCTCTCTAATATTTTCCCATAATAAGAAAGGTTGGACATTTACTCATGACAATGGCAGAATTAGAACTTCTTCCAGGGTTGGGAAGAAAGTGGCTGGAGGGAAAATGAACTTGCAAATGCTCAATAGATTTTCACATGAGCAAATCTACACATCGTATTTACCCATGCTAAAATACAGTTCACAAATATTTTATAGGGGTACGACATATACCATGGGTGCACTTTTGTGACTTTCTTTAAGAATTTGGGGCCACATGTAGGTAGGTTCAGATTTGTGACCTGCAAATTGCGAGTCGCAAATCCGAATGTAGGATGGTGTCCTTGACACCATCTGTGATTCGCAAGGGCTTCGCAAATGCCCACATCATGAATAATCATGAGGTGGGTCGCAATTTGCGACCCCCTCGCAAATGGTGGCCTGCTGGAGACAGCAGACCACCATGTCTGTGACTGCTTTTCAATAAAGCAGTTTTTTTAGTTTTTTTTTGTAATGCAGCCCGTTTTCCTTAAAGGAAAACGAGATGCATAACAAAAACGAAAAATGAAACGTTTTCGTTTCATTTTTTCAGAGCAGGCAGTGGTCCGCAGGACCACTGCCGCTCTGAAAAAATGTTTACAGTGACATTCACAATGGGGAAGGGGTCCCATGGGGATCCCTTCCCTTTTGCGAAAATGTTAGCACCCATTTGAAATGGGTGCAAACTGCGATTGGTTTGCGCCCGCGTTCGCGGTCACAAAACAATCCTACATTGCACTGCGAGTTGCAATTAGGAAGGCAACACCCCTTACTAATTGCGAGTCGCAAACCCGTTTTGTGATTCGGTAACCAGGTTACTGAATCGCAAAACTGGGTTTGTGCACCGCAATGTGCTTTTTGCACGTCGCAAACAGCGAAAGTCGCTGTTTGCGACATGCAAAAAGCTACCTACATGTGGGTCTTGGTCCCTAATTAGGTCTGGTGTTAACAAAGACATTTTGTTTTTATTAAACTTCTATTTCTCTCTCTTTCGGCTGGCTTTACTGTGAGCGATCACATTCTGCTCTTCCACAAGGAGCATATTGCCACACAAAGTAGTTTTGTTCAGTGTCAGGAACTACAGTGGCAATCAGTGACGTAACGAAACTGGAGGGTGCCCCTTTACAAAGAACATGGAGGAGCTCCCTCTCCAGACTCACTCAGGGCAGGTGCTGTGCTGAAGGGGCCCCCTGGAGGGCGGCTGCGGGGCCTTTGTTATGCCGCTGGTGGCAACGTGTGCTTTAAGAGTTCAAAAACTTTTTGGGGGGGTTTTGCCAATGTTTGTTACAATGTTGAGGGCCTGGTAGCTCCCACAACAATAAAGTGTTACAAAAGCCATGTCAAAACAAGACACGCATTGATGAAACTAAAAGACTTATAAAAATATGTCAGATCAGTTGGCTTTGTCAGTGTTTGTTTATTTTCATGCTTCCCATAATCGTGTTGAAAATGGTTACACTGATTTTCCATTAGAAATATTTTTGGGAAATACTAGCATGCATCAACACATTTTACTAAATGACACTTCATTTGCATATAATCAGAGAGCATTCTGGGAGCATTATACTTAACCTCTTAGCCTAAACTTTTCAAACATGTGTGTACACGTTTTTTTTTTTTGTACTGGAACCAACGTCAGTAGTGAAGTGTGACCTTAAAACATTTATTTACAGCATGCACCCTAATAATGAAAGCTTTCAAATAATGAACCATAAATACAAGTTCGAACAGCATTATCTTTTGGAAACACATTAGCTCAACTGCAGAGAGTGCCCTTCTCTGTAAACAGGCAGCCAAAGGGTTTGTGCTGAAGGGGGTTGGGCCTACTTGTCCCAAGGACAAAGTAAACATCCCTGCACTATGGTTAGAGTTATGCCCACTTCCCAGCCGAAGTGGTCATAAGAAGAGTGTAGTCACCCTCAAGGTGGTCAGCCCATTGACTGCCACCGGGCACTCCCTGTAACACCCCTAAATTGAGTATTTTGGTGGTACTCCTGAACCATAGAACTCAGATTTTGACAACCTAAGAAGACCCAGACAAAGAAGAGTTGCACCCTCAGAAGAGGAAAAGAAGAAGCAGCTGACCTGAACCCAGCCCCTCCGACCTGCCTGCTGACCTCGAAGAATCCTGCACAAAAAAAGCAAACTTGTCCAGCCTTCAATAAAGACTGGAGTCTCCAGTGGGCAGCAGACTTGCCCTGCAAGTATAAAACTCCAAAGAAAAGTCTCTGCAGCTGCTGGACTCCGGAAATCCAACACTAAAAGTGACCACTGCACCTGACGTCCACAACCTGAGGTGAAGCCATCCGACGGTGCCAACGCGAGTCCAGTGTGGTCTCACCCATCTTGTTCTCTCCAGAGATGCCTGCAGCCTCTGCAAGCAGGCCCCCTCTCCCACAGGCTTGTGGGAAGAGAAAATCCGATAGCTACAGCAATCACTGCACCCGTGGCATCTGACCTCAGCTGAAGTGGGTCACCAGTGCAAACAACGTCCCCTAGCTCCTAAGAGCTCGAGTCCACCCCTTCCCGACCCCCCCACGATGCCTGAAGCCTCAACACACAGGCCCAAAAAGATGCAGCAGGCTCAGAAGCAACGCACCAATCCCTATGAGTGCCCTGTTATCCACAATAGAAAGAAGAAAGAATAATTAACTGATATTTGTAGTGTGCAGCTCCACCGAGGCCCCTGCTGCAGAAAGGAGCCTGAAGGGCAAAAGAAAACCCCAAAGGTACAAAATATACAGGGGGTGCACCACTCCAAAAGTACTCATCAAGACAAAGTATACAGAAAGAGTCCAATACACCTATGCTAGTGATGACACAAGACTTCTATTGATTTCTTTCCAAATCCAGAGACTTTTATTGGCACAGAAGACTTGTTGCGGCATGAAGTACATAAGAAAGACAGCCAACACGTTTCGTCCTACAACATAGGGCTTCTTCGGGGCTGTTTTACAGAACAATCTTGTTTTGTTTGTTACATGTATGTAAAAATATTTTTTTGTTATTTTGTTGGTATGTTCTGTATTTCATGTTACCATATTATTCCTTTTATTGTTTTATGTTACCTTTCAGCCCTGAAGAAGCCCTATGTTGTAGGGCGAAACGCGTTGGCTGTCTTTCTTATGTACTCTTCAACATTGACTGTACTGTACACCTCTCCACTCTACAAAAATCAACTAGACTGCATGCCACACTACTCCACACTTTTCAATACTGTATGACACCTCACTACACTACTGTACAACACGTTACTCCTATTTACTCGACTGTATGCTGTGTCACTCTGCTCCACTGCACTCCACACCACTATAGAGTATGACACACCACTCCACTCCATGATACTTTACTCCACTCCACACTACCCCTCTCCAGTGTAGTTCTCTCCACTATACTCCACTCTATGACACTTTGGGCCTGATTTAGAGTTTGGCAGAGAGGTTAAGTTAATACGTCACAATGGTGACAGATATTCCGTCCTCCGAAATATAAATCCCAGTGGAATCAGTCTCTTTGTCCCACTCTATGCCACTTTACATTACTTCATTCTACGATGCTCCACTGTCTGACACTGTACTCCACTGTATGCAACTTGACTCCACAACACTGTACTAGACTCTATGCCACTCTGTTCCTCTCTAACTTCACTCTATGCCCATCCACTCTACGCCACTGTAATACACTGTATTCTCTCAATTACATGCCACTCAACTTCTATGATACGCCACTCCACCATATGACAAAGCACTCCACTCTGACACTTTCCTCTACAACACTTCACTTGACCATACTCAACTCTATGATACTCTTTTCACCCTACTCCAATCTACACTACTCCACTCTATTTCCGTTTAAGGCACCCTACTCTACTGTTTAGCACGCCATTCCTCTGTACAGCTTTCTGCTCCATTCTATGATACTTGACTCCACTATATGGGGCACCATGCCACTACACTATATAACACTTTACTATACTGTCCTTCACTCAATTCCAATCTACAATCCAATCTATGACAGCAGACTTTACAACAATCTCCTTCACTGAACTGTATGACACTCCTCATAACGCTCCACTTGAGACACTGGATTCTATGCTTTCATTTACAATTTATCCATCACCTTTAAATTATTATAAGTAGCGGACCTTCTTACACATTCTTTTCAGGTTGCTAAACAGAAACCATCAGCCAAAGAAACCTCTCTTCCTGCCAGCAGTCTTCCTCCAGGGTCTCTTCTGAGGACTGCTAGTACCGAGCCACCAGCTAAGCAGCCACAGATGTTTCTCCCAGGCATGCAAAGCTCACCTCTCCCCAGCTCTCAAAAACAGGTATATCACATCACACCTCTACAATCTCCTCCCATGCAGCTTCACCTCTGGTCTTCTCTCAATCATCTGTATAAGAGGGCATTCTTAGTATGGATAATTCATTTAAATTCACCCACAACCTCCCACATGGGAGCTCTGTCCATGATGAACAACCTGTTGGCCATGTAAGATTTAGAATCATCCTGCTAAGAAGCAGAGGTATGTGTCATTGGCATGCCAAAACTGCCCTTCCTGTGGATCAGTTATTCCAACAGCAGTTCACTAGATGGAGGGATGTTCATGACATAGGGGCAGCTCTTAGTGAGACTGCAGACTAATTTAAAGGACTCCCTTAGTTGGCTGACAAGAAACCTGTGCCTTGAATAATTGTGAAATGTTGTCAAGACACAGCAGATATGCACAAAAAGCATCTTTGTTATTTCAAAGATAAAAGCCTTGACCATGAAGATGACAGACACAATAAAAACAAGCGACAATGTCAATCTACAGGGCCAAGGCATGCTCAGGATTCGGCTGAGCACCATATCCTATGCGGCCTGCACTACTCACAATACATGAAGATTCAGAGGTGTATGTGTCCCTCAACTGCTGTTGTTCAGGGCCTGCCCTTGGGGGAGAAGGTAGAGCAAGGGATTCAGCTGGAGCCTCCCTCCGGTATGGGGGCATCTGTTGTTAAGAAAGTTGTGGCTAAAGGCCTCTTTGATGGTGGGGCCGGCTCTTGGGACACCACTGAGATCGAAGCCAGGAAGAGCCCCATTGTCCATCTACGTGTGGCTCGTGGTGTCTAAATCTTCCACCCCTAAAGTGGGATTGACAGCATTTGCCTGGAGTCCTTTGGTGATTGAGCAAGTTTGTCTCCAGTCGGTGTACCTTTCCTGCTGGTGTTTAGCTCCTCCTTCTCAATGGTGGTTGAAAATTGTTGTATAGGCATTACAGTTGAGGATCCCATAGTTCTTTGTCCTGGCTCCTGCTCTGGTGTTGGTTGGCCAACTCTGTTTACTGAAAAGCAATGAAGACAAAATAAAGAAATCCCAAGTGCATATATTCACTGCTTCATAAACATAAAAATACATTTCAAGGAAATTAGATCAATAAATAAGAGAAAGATTGGCACTATGAAGACTTTTGACTACCATGTGCCATAATAATGCCTTAACAAAATCTTCCATTAGTTACGGTGTTTAAGTAAAGCCCACTACTGCCAAGACTCCAAAAACTTTCAACTACATTTTCTGTGCAGGATATCTTTCTTGGAATTGAAACATGTAGGTAAGGTAGCATGTTGCCTACAATGGAAATGATTTAGTGGTAGAATAGCCTTTTGGGTTTTGCTTTCATGTATTAAATAAAGATATGCCATTAAAACATATTAGACCTATAAAAAAATAATTTTAAAAGGTATTGGAGCCTAAACACGAAAACCATTGCATGTGGGATAGCAGGTACAAGTTACACAATGTCAGCCCTACCCTTATGTTAAATTTTAACATGAGTCAATGTTCAAACTATGGTTATTGACTGGCTACCTAACCAACATATCAAGATCACATTAATTTTCCATTGTGCCAACATAATATTACTTTATAAACAAATGGTTTTTATAATCAATTCCATTCATTTTACAGGACAAATTATAGTACAAGCAACAGGGACAAAGTATAAAAACATTTAACTAGAGACATGACTGGGCAACTCTTTCAAAATAGTTACAAACTTACATTATAAAACACATTTCACTTACCCTCTTTTTGCTTTGCTACTTCTCAAATGTTTCCAGCTGAGTGTGGAGGGTCAGCCAGGCTATCCTCAAGAAACGCTTAATATCAGTTGGGGATTGCAATGAAGTTGGGATTGAGAACAAGCTGAGTAAGTCCTGGATATTAATATATATGCAGCACCAAAGTCCCTCCCGCTACCTGCAGCACTCCTGCCATCTGTGGACATCCAAAGCAGCGCATGACACACTCCCTCCAAATCTGCGCCTGCGCTCTTATAATCTGCTGGATCTCAGAACTTCCTTGGAGGTGAGGGTAGCTGGAGATCCCCTCACAAACAAGTCTGACTCATCAGTAAAGCTGGGGGTCCCTTCATCTTGCCCGCCAGACATTTTGGAGATTTCAAATGCCAAAGGAGCAGCAAGATGGAAATGAATGGTACTGTGGTCAGAAGATAACTCAAAATGACCAGAAAATGGACAGATTTCTATTGCTCTATGTAATTTCTGGTTTGTACCAATAGGCAGAGATCTCTGCCCTACACACAGAGGTCTCCTCCTTGCACACAGATGTCTCTGTCCTGCATGTGGCTATCTCCATAACCATAAGGAAGGAGGTTACATGTCAAAGGGAGTTCATTTAATACATAAGGAGAGTGGAGAACGGCATAGAATTCTCTTGCCACCGTTTGCCTTTCCTCCAGTGACCATACAGGGTGCAAGCATCGGGACTGGCTTGCCTGTGAGAAGCCTACAGTATCAGAAGGGACCCTCTGGGATGATCCAGTGGGCACAAAAATGAGTGAAGCCAGTATTTTGACATGGGCAGGGATAGCCTGCGAATGGCCTCTAAGTCAAGCTCCTACTCCCAATCTCAACCATGTCAAGGATCACTTTGGGGGAGAAGCAGTACTTGGACATGCCAAAGATGTTCTTTGGACATGCCAAAGATGTTGAACCTCTTTGCCTGTAAACTCTCAGTCTCCCCCGCAAATAATTGTTGCTCAAAATGAGGGGGAAAGCAACAAAGTCATTCAATGAGATAGTGAACCCAGAAATTTGTTTGGTGTCTGGGTTAATTTATAAGGTAATCAGCAGGCCTGTGGTTGGTTGGTTGGTGTTTAATGAGTTTCATCTATAAAAGGGTGTGTTGTCTGAGTCATCCCTCTCTCCCTACTTGCATTAGCAGGTGTATCCCTGGAGCCTTGCTGGAATATGTTTTAGATCATACCTAAGTTTTAAAATAAACAAATATTTTAAAGCAAAAAAATGTACATTGACACAATTTATACGTTTTAAAATATATTGATGAAGCCATAAGGAAAATTTGACTTACGTTGTAAGCATCTGCGTGTAGCATGTAGCGCTTGTAGATTTATCTTCAGTGCATACTCCTACCATCTAGTATTGGGCTTGGACGTGTGCAAGTTGTTTTTCTTCGAATAAATCTTTGAGTCACGTATTGAGCAGGGGCATCGGCTCCATTGTTAAATTGTTCTTCCCGCACAGAGGGTGAGGATGGAAATGGAACACAGAGATACAGAAGAACATGACCATGCATAGAAAGAAGCAAGAAAAAGTCCCTGCAACACTGAAACACTTCGGAGAGGGAAGGAGGTTAGGTGCTTTTGAATCTACAGTCCTACATGCTATGAATAGATGCTTAGAGGGTAACATTTTCCGTTCGAGGCATGTGTAGGTGTAAATATGCATGCTGTGCACAGACTGTAAAGCAGTCCTCCCCAAAGCGGTGGCTAGCCAGAGGATGTTGCAGAAGACTGAAAAAGTGTATGAAGGACAGCCTGGTCCACACTAGCTTGTTGGTGAGCTAGAACACCCACACAGTAAAGCTTGGTGAAGATGTGTGGAGTCGACCAGGTAGCTGCTTTGCAGATGTCAGCTATGGCAATGTTTTTTTCTAATAACCACATTTTATTAGTTTTAACAGTCAGCATTCTCATCCACCAATAATCAAGGAACATCATCACAGTGCATGTTGCATCATGGAACAGATCATCAATAGCAGCATTACAGCAGCAGTCCATAAAAGGCCCACTACCAACCCCATATCTTATCGTGTTTTTGAGGGCAGCCCCTTGCTTCATAAATCTGCCTCTTCTGGCACGCACAACAGTTCACCCCCCAACCCCCTGTCTCCAGACCGCCAGCATGGGGGTCCGGGCCTCTTCCAAGATTGGGGGATGTCCCGTTTAGCCACCAAGGAAGCCATGCCTATGAAGGTCCTTTCGGATCCTAGTCCACCAGCTTCCTGCAGGAGACCCAGTAGGGCCATCTGAGGACCCAGATCAATATGACAGCCCAGCTCTCCCGAGACCTCCCACCCCACTCCTCCCCAAAGGTTTGACAAGACCAGGCAAGACCAGAACATATGGAAAAAATCAGCAGTGGGGAGGGTGCATTCGGCACATGCGGCTTGGGCAACAGGGCTCATCCGCTGCCGTTGTTGAGGGGTCAGATATGATGCATGGAGAAAGTTGGCTTGAACCATCTAAAGTCATGAGGATATGGCCAGTTCTCTTGGGACCAGGCAAGCCTCCCTCCAGTCATCATCATCGAACTTACCCACCGAGCTCTCCCATCTGTGTCTCAAAAAGAGGAAGTGATCTGATGCATTAAACAACAGGGAGCGGTAAAGTGTGGCGATCGCTCCTGCTTTCCCATCAGCAGTTTAAGCCTTTAAAGGACTGTACTCAGGGATCTGGACATCTACTGAGTTATAGACAAGACGGGCATGACGAAACTGAAGGTAGCGAAAGAATTGTGTGTGGGAGAGGTGATATTGGTCCTGTAGTTCCTGAAAGGACATCAGTGTCCTCCACCCCCGGTGAACATCCTCTAGGTAAGTAACTCCTATTCTATCCCACAGGGTGAACCCCTAAAGACTTGACACCTGTTGGAGCCAAGAACCCTGTCACAGCAGAGTCATTCCAGTAAGATGACAATCACAGTGGATATTGCAATGCTCCCCACCAGCACAGCAACGTCACCTGGGTGCAGGAGTGAATAGCAGAGGCTACCGAGATGCTGTAGAGCATAGCAAGACGATGATTGAGGCCCATGAGATGTAGTTCAGGACGATATGCTGGGTCGTCCCAACACCCTGTGAGCCAATCATTAGTCAAGGCAAGGTGTTGAGCAAGGTAGCATTCATACATATCGGTCATGCTAAGGCCTCCATCATACAGGGATTTCCTTGCAGAAGAGAAGGCCATTCAGTGCCATCCATTGCAAGGGGGTCAAAACCATGTCCGAAGGATCGGATGGGTGAAGTTCGCTAGAACATAAAGATAGCGAAGGACGCACATAATATTAAATAAGGCAATGTGCCCCAACGGGTTAAGTGGCAGGCGACTCCACTTCTGCAAATCTCTATCCAAGGCCAATGTGAGAGGCTGAAGGTTGAGGGTCCATGCCAGGTCTGAGACAAGAGATGTAAATGTCAAGATATTTAGAGGAGAAGCAACGCATTGATATCTAAGGGCACCAGGTATGGCCAGTAGCATCTCCCGCAGCCGGCACTACTTAGTGACTTAGACATATTAACTGGCAGGCCAGAGGCCTCCTCATATAGACGAAGGGCCTCAAGGTGTCAGGGGCCCAACAACTGAGGGTCACTAAAGTAGAGCAGAACATTATCCGCATTTAGGGCGATGCGGTCCTCAACGCCTCCCTCCCACTGCCATCCCCGAATCCGAGCATCACATCTAAGCAGGTGCGCCATGGGCTCCATTGCAAAGGCAAACTACAAGGGGGATAACAGGAACCCCTGATTAGTGCCACTGTTGATTGGGACTAGCCGAGAAAGGAATTTACGTGAATTCCCAGTGCCTTGAGACCCTCATGGGTGAGTAGCGGTGCTCTATAAAAACTGATTTATTGATTGAACCTTGGCGGTAAGGGCATTGTATACAAGACCCACAAGCCTACAGAAGGGGGCCCCTAAGTCGACCCGGCATTGTACGGCCTCCAACGCCTTTTGAAAGTCAATAAGGAGGAGGGCCAAGGCACCCCCCAAACAGATCAATTGGTAGAGGGCCAGTTGCACCCTCCGTATGCAGTGCCAGGTGCTCCTGCCAGGCATGAAGCCACACTGGTCAGGATGAATTAGATAATTTGGCACCGACCTAACTTAGTTGCAAGGACTTCCATGAATATCTTGATGTCAACATCAATGAGGGAAACCAGCCTATAGGAAGAGCAGCGGTCCATACAGTGGACCGCCTTTGGAATAACCACAATGGTGGCAGCTATGCCAATGCAACCCAATAAAGCCATAGAGGCCCTTTTTAATGGGTTAAGTGGGGCTTGGGGATAGCTGAAGGGCTAAGGCATAACATGTTTGAATAAATTTGACCAATCTTTGTGTTATTTCCAGTTTCGAGAGAGCACTTTCCTTGTGTGGTTTGGAAAAGTAGACAAAGAGCTGCTGTGTCTTAAAGTAGGCTTTTGTACTGTCAATGGAGTACACAAGGGATTTTTGACATCTAACGTATGAAGCACCCTTTCTGCTACTAACTGTGGATGTGAGAAGAATACAGGGAGTTCAATACTTTATTTAAGATGGAAGAAAACAAGTTACTTACCTGTAACTGCAGTTATCCAGAATTAGTATCTTTCATAGATTCACATACTTGAATCATCCATTCGTCGAATTAGGAGTGCCACGGTACCTTAGAAAAAGCAGTAAGTCAGAATAATCATAAGCTGTAATGCTAGTGAAGTTAAACATATAGCCTATCCATGTGCTTTTGAAACAAGAACCAAACTTGGTCTATGACCAATCAAATGCCAGCACCCTCTAGAACACTCCCCGCAGAGGCTCTTTCCCTCTGATTTTCAAGCACTGGAGTGAAGAGTCTGCAGTGAAAAGAAAAGTGAGCCTCATAGGGGAGGAGGGTGGGTCGCATGTGAATCTATGAAAGCTACCAATACTGGATAACTGTAGTTACAGGTAGGTAACTTGTTTTCTCATCCAGTATTGGAGCGTTCATAGATTCACATGCTTGAATCTGAATAGCAAGCAGTACTCAAAATTGCTGTTATGCCCATAGTGGATGGTTGGTGATAGCATATCAGTTCACATAAACAATCTTAACAATACCAGAATTGAGAATAATTAATATTCAAATAATAATTGTACAGTGATTAGAAACAACTGTAAAGCAAAATAAGCACATATGCCTGAGAAATCATATTTCTAAGAAAGGCAAAAGAAGTTATATTTTTAAATGAGGCTCACCTTAATAAAATAGATGACGCAGAACAGCCTGCCCACAACGAAATTGCTGCGTTGTGCTGATTCCAAACAATAATGCTGCACGAAAGAAAGAGCAGTCTTCCACTTTGCAGCTTGGCATATGTTGTCTAAGGAGATGTCTGCAAACAGAGCAGCTGAGGTTAAGATTGCTCTTGTAGAGTTCACTTTGGTTGGTTGGTTAACGGTTTGCCAGCATTCGAAGGACAAAGTTGAATGGTGGATGAAATCCATCGGGCTACTGTTGCCTTAGTGACTCCTGTACCCTGACGACCTTGACCTTAAGAGACTAGTAGTTGGTCTGTCTTATGTGTTTGATACGGTGAAGGTATAATTTCAAACATCATTTGACATCCAGTGTGTGGAGAGTTTTTACAGCTGCACTAGATCGGTTTGGAAAAAATGTTCTCAATATAACGGGTTTGTTTAAGTGAAAAGATGAAGGATCCTTGGGAATATATCTTGGGTTTGTCGTGAGAAAAACAATCATTCGCGAAAGTTAGAAAAGGCTCTCTGATGGTAAAAGCCTGTATGTCACTTACTTTCCTAGAGGAGGTAACTGCAAGGAGAGTTGCGACTTTCCATGTGAGGAACTTCAGTTCAGCTATGTGTATGGGCTTGAATGGTGCTTTTATGAATTGAGAAAGAACAATGTTAAGATGCCACTGAGGAGGAGGTGGTCGCACTGGAGGAAAAGTGCAAAACAGTCATAAACTGTTTTACGAGTCTGGATGAACATAGCGAAGGTACATTTGCAGAATGTCTACATGAAGATCTTGCTGACAGGTGAACCTTAACCGAGGCATGTACGAGCCCGGCCTTACAGAGTGCAAGGAGTTATGAAATAATTTGCTCTAGTAAAGCCTCTAACGGGTGGACATTGTTTTGTCGGCAACAAACAGAGAATCTTCATCACTTGAGTCTAAGTCTTGTTTGTTCATTCATCCTGTCCTGTAGAAAGAATTACCCTATATTCCTGATCAATGTTCATGTTCCGGAATTCATAGAACTCAGGAGCCATGCATGCAATTAGAGAGAGGCTGGTTCTGGTTAAAGCATCTGCCCTTGGTTCTTCGTTAGCAGATTTTGTTTGCTGGAAAGTCGAATGGGATTGGTCACCGATAGAAGAATGAGTTCCATGTACCAATATTGTCTGGGTTACCTGGGTGCTATTAGTATTAGTCAGCAACTCTCCCTCTTCATCTTCTTGAGAAGCCTGGGGATCAACGGGAAAGGGGGAAAAGCGTATGCAGAGATTACAGACCACTGCATTGAAAGGGCATTCCCCCAGAACCCTGGATGTGGAAACTGATGGCATAAAAGTGGCATTTGGCATTCTCACAAAAAGATCCAGGGCTGGTCATTCCCAGCGTCGAAAGATCTTGTCCACTTCTTTCTGATCGAGTTCCAATTCATGGCAACTGCTGTCTGTCCTGCTGAGTGAGTCTGCAAGGACTTTGTTGATACCCAGTACGTGTTCCACTCTCAAAGATATTCTGTGAAAAGTGAGCCAGTCCCAGAGAGCTTGAGCTTCTCGTGATAGGGAGAGAGACTCTGGGGGTCATTCTGACCCTGGCGGTCATGGACCGCCAGGGCCAACGACCGCGGAAGCACCGCCAACAGGCTGGCGGTGCTTCTGGGGCCATTTGTCAGAAAAGGGAAACCGGCGGTTTCCCGCCGGTTTCCCGCGGCCCCAAGGAATCCTCCACGGCGGCGCTGCAATCAGCGCCGCCATGGGGATTCTGACCCCCTTCCCGCCATCCTGTTTCTGGCGGTTTTCACCGCCAGAAACAGGATGGCGGGAACGGGTGTCGTGGGGCCCCCTAACAGGGCCCCATTAAGATTTTCAGTGTCTGCTTGGCAGACACTGAAAATCGCGACGGGTGCAACTGCACCCGTCGCACACCAGCAACTCCGCCGGCTCCATTCGGAGCCGGCTTCCTCGTTGCTGGTGCTTTCCCGCTGGGCAGGCGGGCGGCCTTTTGGCGGTCGCCCGCCAGCCCAGCGGGAAAGTCAGAAGGACCGCTGCGGTCTTTTGACCGCGGTACGGTCTTCTGGCGGTTCCCGCCAGGCGGGCGGCTTCCGCCGCCCACGGGGGTCAGAATGTCCCCCTCTGTTCCTCCCTCTTTGTTAACAGAATACATGCCTGTTGTGTTGTCCATGCAGATCAACACCAAAGATCCTGAAGGAAAGCTTTGAGCGGAAGAGGGATTGCTTTCAACTCCAAAAGATTTATGTGTATCTTCTTCTGAGAATTGGGCCATTTCCCTTGAATACACGTCTTGCAAGTGACCTCCCCAGCCTTCTAGAGAGGAGTCCGTTATGTTGATGAAACCTGGAATTGGAGTTAGGAAAGTTAATCCCTGAGTGATGTGACTGATTTGAGACCACCACTGTAAGGTTTCTACCATCCTTGGAGTGAGTTTGATCAAGTCCTTGAAGGACCCATGAGACTGGAGACATTGAAGTTGCAGTTCATCTTGTAGTGGTCTCATCTTTAGTCTTGTTAGATGTACCAGGTTTATTGAAGAGAAACTTATTTCTAAAAACAAATTGAATGTTCTCACAGAAACAAACTTTCTTTTCGAAATCATAAGAGCCAGGTTATAGAATTTCTGTTCTCTTTCTATTGAAAGATAAGCCTTGTTTCTGTCTGTGTCTAGTTTCGCACCCAAACAGACCATTTTGTGCATTGGGATGGTGGATGACTTTTGGTAATTCATCGTCAGGCCGAGATTATGAAATTAAGCTAGGCAGGCGTTAGTGGAATTGGAGGCCTGTTGCAGAGTTGCTGCCTTTAGTAACCAGTCATCTAAGTATGGAAAAATTTGAAAACCTTGTGTAGGAAGCTGGCCTGGTGTGTGGTAAGCACCTATGGCGTTAGCACCTTATACCAGGTATCCCCTGTTAGTGAGGTGTAGACAGTGACTAGGAAGCCAGGGCTCTCTAGATGTAGCTGTGGATGAGCAGCCAAACCTTATCTAGGAGACATGCAAAGCTTATGCAATACCACTGGAGTCACACAACACTTACACACATGAAAGAACCACTAAGTTTTACAAAAATAAAGGTACTTTATTATAGTAACACAAATATTAAAAAACTGTGTAGGCAATACTCCACTAGGAAGTAAGTAAACACACTTATGTACACATTCGAAGTCAGCGATTAGCATAGAAAGCAATAGTAAATAGTAAAAACAATAGCAAACAGTGAAGCCCCTGGGGGGAGACCAAACCATATACTAAGTAAGTGTTCCCCCACCCAAATAAATGGAATCAGTAGAGGGGAGCTGGAGGAACTAGGAACCCCAAAAGGTAAGTACCAAGGTGCCCCCAGCAACCAGGAGAGAAGAAGTAAGTACCTAGTTGTTTCCCAAACCCACAGGAGAGCTTTGGAAAAGGACTGTGCAAAACCCAGGCAAGACTGGAAGAAACCAAAGGTGGATCCTGACAGAAGAGGACCTGCTTCTTGGTGCAGAGTGAAGACTTGCCACCCTCAGAGGATGCAAAGCTGGGGAAATGTTGCAGTTGCTGGAAGGAGACAGACAAACGATGTTGCAGAGTGAAGTTGTTGCTGGAGCTGCAGATTTAGGTTCCTGTGAACTCCAGTTGTGGTTCCAGTGGCCAGAAGTCGAAGTAAACATTGCAGAGGGGTCCTGCTTGAATTGTGCATGTCCATTCTGAGGACCCACCCAAGAGGGAGATCCTAAATAACCCTGTAACCCTGGAAGGGGGATTGTTCACCTAGCAAGGTGACCGAATATCAGGAGGGGGCTGTGACATCACTTACCTGACCTGGCTACTCAGATGCTCCCAGAGGCCTCTGCCCACCATCGTTTCAAGATGGCAAAATCAAGCGGTCATCTGGAGGAACTCTGGGCACCACCCCTGGTGTGGTGATGGACACGAGAGTGGTAATTCCCCTTTCCATTGTCTAGTTTCACGCCAGAGCAGGGACTGGAGGTCCCTGAACCAGTGCAGACTGGTTTATGCAAGGAGGGCACCAAATGTGCCCTTCAAAGCATACCAGTGGCTTGCGAAGGGTACCCCTTCCAAGCCATGTAACACCTATTTCCAAAGGGAAAGGGTGTTGCCTCCCTCTCACAAAGGAACTCCTTTGTTCTGCCTTTTCCTGGGCTTCAGGTGTACAAGCAGTAAGAGGGCAGAAACCCATCTGTAGGTTGGCAGCAGTGCGGGTTGCCCGGGAAAACCATGCAAACTGATAGGAGCAAAACTGGGGGTCCTCTAAGGAGCCCCCAGAGTGCATGAAATCATATAACCAATACTGGCAACAGTTTTGAGTTATGATTCCGACAGGTTTGATATGAAACGTGCCCAGGTTCGGAGTTACCATTATGTAGCTGGACATAGGTACGGACCTATGTCAAGTACACAGGTAAAATGGCTTGCCCGCACTCCCTAAGTCCAGGAGAATGGAGCTGGAGTTCATGGGGGCACCTCTGCTCATGCAGGGGTGCCCTCACACAGGTATCTTACACCCTGCCCTCTGGGCTAGAAAGGCCTGCCATAGGTGTGACTAACAGTGACCTGTAGTGAAAAGGGTACATGCACCCTTTCACGCAGGCTGCAATGGCAGGCCTGCAGACACACTTTGCATGGGCTCCTATGGGTAGAATAATACATGCTGCAGCCCATGGGGAAATCCTGGCGCTCCAAATGCCCTGGGTACCTAGGTACCATATACTAGGGACTTATATGGGGGCACCAGTATGCCAATTGTGGGGTGTAGAAAGTTAGGGACAACCAAATCCAGAGGGAGAGAGCACAGTTACTGGGGTCCTGGTTAGCAAGATCCCAGAAAACACAGTCAGAACACACTGACAACAGGAAAAAAGTGGGGGTAACCATGCCAAAAAGAGGGTATTTTACTACAACCCTGCTAAGTGGTCAATTCCCCTTCCTGGGCTGTTTAGGATCTCCCTCCCGGATGGGTCTTCAGATTCGACATGCAAGATTCCAGCAGGACTTCTTTGCATTGTTTACTTCATCTTCTGGCCACCGGGACTGCAACTGGAGACTCAAGGAACCGACATTCTGCAACTCCAGCGACTACTCCGCTCTGCAACATTGTTTCTCCGGCACATTCCCACAACTGCAACATTTACCTGGCTGTGTATCCTCTGACAGCGACGAGTCGTCAGCTTGCAAAAGAAGTAATAAGGAATCTACCTTAGAGTGAAGGAGTCACTCTCCTGCATCTGCAGGCACCAACTGCAACAGCGACCAGCTGCATGGATCCCCTCTCCACCGGAACTGCATGGATCCTGCATCACAGGTGGTGGTCTGGAGTGGTCCCCTTGGTCCTCTCTACTAGCTGTCCAACTTGGGAGATGGTAAGCCCTTGCCTGTTCCTGCAGGACAGTACCCCTGGGCATCGTCTCTTGCAGCTACCAAGACTTGTTTCTTCCTTCTTCAAGGGATCTTCAGGCTCCATGTTGCCCGGGCCTCCAGCACTGTTCCCTGCAAAGCATAGTCTCCTGCCTGCTGCGCCAGCAACGTGGAACTCCTCTTCAGGTTGCTGAGTGGGCCTTACTGAGACTCCTGGGCCTGTTGCCTGTGGGCCGCCTCTGGGGGCTGCCTCCTCTTCTTGTGACTCTCCCAGCTACTGAGGGTCCCCTTGGGCTCCCCTCCTGGGGTCGAGTCCCCTGGGCCTTGCAGGTCCTCTTCAGCCTTGCAAAACCTTCTTCTCCGACTCTTGCATTTACCAAGACTTGTTGGTGCTTTTCCAACACCATTGACTGACTGCATCACGTCTGCTGATGTGGGACATCACTTGCACCACTTCTGGATCTCCTCTTCTGTTCCTGCACTGCTGACTTTCTTCATCCACCTGGTCCTGCATCCACAGAAGAGATGAGAGGGCCTCACTGCGACTTCTGATCCTGCTGCCTGTGAGGGCTGCATGCTTGACTTCTGGCTCTCCTCACTGCTGAGGGTCATCTGTGACTTTGTTCCTTGGGTTGAGTCCCCCCATACCTTCCTGGTCCCCAGCAGCTCTGCAAACTTCTCTTCTGTGACTCTTGCCTTTGCCAAGGCGTGTTGGTGGTTTTTCCACACCACTGACGGACTGCAACTCTTCTTCCGACGTGGGACATCGGCTGCATCACTTCTGGAACTCTTCTTCGGCTCCCATGCTGAACAGACGACTCCTGGTCTTCACAGTTGTAGGAAAGTAGCCTCTTTCCAGGTTGGTTACCCATACTTTTGACCTGTTTGTCAGTGTGTTATCCTGGTATCCTGCTAACCAGGACCCCAGTAGTTATGCTCTCTCCCTTACAATTGGTTGTTAAATACTGTTGACATAGTATGTCACCCACAATTGGCATACTGGTGCCCCTTTATAAATCCCTAGTATATTATCCCTAGGTAGCCAGGGTATTGGGGCTCCAGGGGATCCCTATGAGCAGCAGCATATATTTTGCCATCCATAGGGAGCCCATGCAAAGGCTTCTGCAGGACTGCCATTGCAGCCTGCGTGAAAAGGTGCAGGCACCCTTTCACTGCCATTTACACTAAACCAGGTAACTTATAATTCACCCCTACAGCAGGCCCTCCAGCCCTGAGGGCAGGGTACAAAGTACCTGTGTGTGAGGGCACTTCTGCACTAGCAGAGGTGCCCACACGACCTCCAGGACCATTTTCCCGCACTTCGTGAGTGTGGGGACACCATTTTACGCGTGTACTGGACATAGGTCACTACCTATGTCCAGCTACATAATGGTAACTCCGAACATTGGTATCAAACATGTAGGAATCACACCCCCATGCTTTTGCAAGCATTGGTTGTTTGATTCCATGCGCTCTGGGGGCTCCTTAGAGAACCCCCAGTACTGCCATTACAGCCTTCTGAGGTTTTCCAGGCAGCCGCAGCTGCTGCCACCCCACAGACAGGATTCTGCCCTCCTGTTGCCTGAAAAGCTCAAGCCCAGGAAGGCAGAACAAAGGATTTCATTTGGGAGAGGGGTGTTACACCCTCTCCTTTTGGAAACATATATTACAGGCTTGGGAGGGGTAGCCTCCCCAAGCCACTGGAAATGCTTTGAAGGTCACATTTGGTGCCCTCCTTGCATAAATCAGTCTACACCGGTTCAAGGATCCCCAGTCCCTGCTCTGGCACAAAACTGGACAAAAGAAAGGGGAGTGACCACGCCCCTGTCCATCACCACCACAGGAGTGGTGCTCAGAGCTCTTTCAGAGGGTCCCTGGGTTTTGTCATCTTGGATTCAAGGTTGGCAGGGAATTCTGGGAGCATCTGAGTGGCCAGTGCCAGCAGGTGACTCAGAGCACTCTCCTGATAGGTGCTTACCTGGTTAGGTGACCAATCCCCCTTTCAGGGCTATTTAGGGTCTCTCCTTTGGGTGGTTCCTCAGATTTAGATTGCAAGACTCCAGCAGTAATCCTCTGCATCCTTCCTCCACTTCAACTTCTCACTGAAGAAACTGCACCTGGACCCTCCAGGAACTCTACAAACTGCAACAAAGAAGCAAGACGCCTTCTACAACATTGTATCTTCAGTTCCTGCCCGCAACTGCAACTGTTCCCTGGTCATGCATCCTCTGAGGACAGCCTGTCTTCAGCCTGCACCAGAAGAGCAAAGGAATCTCGCTTGGGGTGAAGGAGTCACTCCCCTGCTTCAGCAGGCACTCACTGCAACGACGATTGGCTGTGTGGATCCCCCCTCCTGCTGAGATGCATGGATCCTGCATCACAGGTGGTGGACTGAAGTGGTCCCGACGGTCCTCACATCCAACTTTGGTAGAGGTAAGAGCTTGCCTCCCCACGCAAGACAGTATCCCCGTGCACTGTGTTTTTTGCAGCTGCCAAGGCTTGTTGGCATCCTTCCACGAAGTTCTTTGTGCATCTTGTAGCTCCAGCCCCCAGCACTCTATCCTACGATGCACAGCTTCCTGAGTGGTTCTCCGGCGACATGGGAGCCTTTGTCGTAGTGCTGCATGGGCCTCTTTTGCACCTTCCTGTCCCTGTGCTGTGGGACTCCTATGTGTGCTGCCAGGTTTTCTGGGACTCTCTGAGTTGCTGAGAGCCCCCTTTGACTCCTTCTCCAGGGTACAGTCCACCTGGTCCTTCCTGGTCCCGGGCAGCGCTATTTTCCGCTAACCGCGAGCTTTGCGCAAGCCAAGGCTTTTTGGTGGACTCCAGCGACTCTAACGAGACTGCAATCCTCCATCTGGCATGGGACATCACTTGCACCAACCAGGAACCTGACTCCCTCTTCTTGGGTTCCGTACTGACTGCTCTTCTTCACCGGTGCTTCTTCTTTTGCACCTTCATTCGGGTTAGCAGGGGCTCCTGTTCTACCTGGACCCTTCTGTGCTTCTTGGACTTGGTCCCCTTCTTCCAGAGGTTCTTAGGTCTAGGAATCCACTGATGGTTTCTTGCAGTCTCTTCTGGTTCTTACATAATCCTTCTTTACGTTTCTGTTTGTGTTCTCGTAAAGTTACTGTGTTTTACTCATACTTTCCTGGACTCCCAGCTCCCCTCTACATCCTACACTTGCCGAGGTGGGGGACCGTCTTTCCCATTCCACTTTCTTAGTACATGGCTTGTGCTCCCCCTGGGTCCATTTCTAACTATTGTGATTGTCACTAATTGCACTGTTTTCTAACTGTTTTATGCCTATTTCTGCATACTAGTGTATATAATTTGTGTAGTACTTACCTCCTAAGGGAGTATAGTCTCTATGGGGTTTTTGGTATTTGTGTCACCAAAATAAAGTACCTTTATTTTTGTAACACAGTATTTTCTTTCACCTGTGTGTGAGTACTGCGGGACTACAGTGGTATTGCACGAGCTTTGCATGTCTCCTAGATAAGCCTTGGTTGCTCATCCACAGCTACCTACAATTCACTAATAAAGGATAACTGGACCTGGTATAAGGTGTAAGCACCATAGGTAACCACTACAAACCAGGCCAGCTTCCTAAAACTGTCGACCTAGTCCTGCATCTCCAGAAGGGTGGGTAGTGGCTCCTGCCCCAGCCGGACCCTTCAACTGAAACTGGACTTGGCCTCTTTCATTTGCATTACCATATACTAGGGACTTATATGGGGACACCAGTATGTTAATTGTAGGGTGTGCTAAGTCCTTAGCAACTAAATTTAGAGGGAGAGAGCACAGTCACTGGTGTCCTGGTTAGCAGGATCCCAGTGAACACAGTCAAAACAAACTAACAGCAGACGAAAAGTGGGGGTGACCATGCCAAAAAGAGGGTACTTTCCTACACCTTGGTTGTGCGGAGTAGCAGCCACTGGTGCAAGATACTTCGCGAAAATCCTTGGTGCTGACTTCAACCCGGAAGGGAGAACCTTGAATTGATAATGGGTACCAGCTACTGTAAAGCACAGGTATTTGCGATGCCTGGGATGTATGGTAATGTGGAAATAGGGATCTTGGCGATCCAACAATCTCATGTTATCTCCACTGTTGAGAAGATGGAGGATATCCGACGGGGTTATCATACAGAAGAATTGTTTGCGAAGGAATTTGTTTCATTGCATGAAACCTGGAATCGGCCTCCATTCTTCTGATTTCTTTCTTACTAGGAAGAATCAAGAATAAAAACAGAGACCTCTCTGATGAATGGGAACCTCTTCTATTGCACCCTTGCAACCTTGCTTTGGTAAGTGAAGATGAGGTGAGTGCGTTTTCAGTGGAGGGTGAATTGGTGGTTTTTGCACAAATTCCAGCGTATAAACAAAAGTCACTATATCCAACACCCACTAGTCCGATGTTATCTGTTCCTAATTTTGTTTGTAATTTGAAATATTTGTGTCCACTTGGTTGGTTTGTGGGAAGAAAGAAACTGTAACTGGCACCCGATGAGAATCATTGTTTACGGTTTGCCTCCCGATTTTGGGGGGGGGCTGTTTCTTTCTACCACACTGCTTGGCGTAGGCCGCCGTAGGTGGTTGTCTGTAAGATTGGTGGTAGGTAGGCCTGCATTGGGATTGTTGTTCATATTGTCTGTGGTAAGTACCTCTCAAAGAGGAGAAACCCCTAACGCTGACTCCACGAAAAGGTTGCCTCTTGTACTGCAGGGTGCCCAGAGAGAAGGCAGTAATCGTGTCCGTTTTGATGGCTAGTAAAGCATCATCTATGTGCTTACCAAACAGGGTTTTGCCATCATAGGCCATGTCTAGAATTCTTGATTGAATTTCAGGTCTGAATGAGGTTGCCTTTAACCAATCATGGCGGCATAAGACTTTTGCTCCCGCTACCTGCTGAAAACATGTGCAGGCTATATCCAGTGCACAATCAATAACCTCTATAGATATGCGCTCACCCTCTTGCAATATTTTACGTGCCCCAGATTGCTTATGTTCTGGTATAAGGTCAATGAAAGTACTCATGTCTGACCACATCTGACGTTCGTAGCATCCTAAGATAGCCAAGGTGTTGACAGCACGTACGGAGATGGCTGGCATCAATTAAAATCTCTTCCCTACATTATCTTGCCTGCCCTCTTTGTCTGGGTGAGCTGAAATGGGAACAGATGGATTTTATGAACGCCTTTGAGCAGCTTGGGACACAATGGAGTCTGGTTTTGGTTGCCCTATTAGGCAGGCTGAAGAGTCGTCTGTAGCCTTATATTATTTGTTCAATTTAGGTGGCACTGGCGTGACTGTGGCAATATTTTTCACTATTTTTAAACCTTTGCTCCAGATGTAATCTATTATGGGAATCGCTCTCACTGATGTCCTTGCTTGCTCCTCAAAATCATGGAGAAAACATTCCGAATGGGAGACTGATGTCAGTAAATGGAAGTGTGTGGCGGCCCTGTCCATCAAATTATGAAATCCTCCTATATTCTTCAGAGGAGAATCTGATAGATGAGGAGATGGTGGTGATGGCGTAGGAGCTAAGTAATCATCTTATTCATCACTAGGATGTTGAGGAGTGTTGATCTCTCGTTCTTTCCTTTCGTCATCTGAGGAGGTGATGTCTTCTCTGGGAGGATCGGCTTTCGTTGAAGTAGGTGTGAACATGGGTGTTTTGCCAGAGGTGGAGGCATGGTTCTTGGTGTAGCCAGAGAAGAGGGTTGCAGTTGTTGTTACTGTGGCTGATCCGGAGTTGAATCCGGAAACCTCCTCTTATAGTCCTGGAGCAAGGACTGCAGGCCCTGAATTGAAGAAGAAGGCATTTGCACTGTGTTATGTGACTGCTGATGTTGTGTTTGTTCATAATAATGTCTATGATGTGTATAGTAGGGCTCCTATTCCTGCTGTTTGTATTCTTCGTCATCATCCTGATATTGGATGTGTAATTGTGATGGACTATGCTCATCACCAAATGGCCCCTCGTCTTCAGATTTGTCCCAGTCCAGCAGATGACTAGGTAATAATGTTGATAACTTGCTAGGGGATGTATCTTCTGGATGAAATGTTGGCCTGGAAAGTGTAGAAATCCTGACTGTCGCATGAAGTCCAGGAGAACCAGCAGAGGTGGAAGCCACAGTGCGTTGTGACACCATATCCCTTAGGGGGGTTAACGCTAATGCTATAGTTGACGGTGGTGTCGTCGACGACGGTATTGTCCTTTATGGTATCGACAATAAAGGTCTCATCGACGAGGTTACCATTGACGGTGCCGTCAACAGCTTTGTTACTGTCAGCAGCGTCCTAGTGGCAATCTCTTTGCTAAAGCGGTTCTCTCTAATGATGTCTTCGTCAAGAACAAGTGAATCGTCAACGGTGCAGGAGACTTCGTGGAAGATTCCGCCAATGTAAGTTTCTTTTTGACTGCAGTCAAGTCCACTGTCTCACTCACCCTCACCAATGATATTGGTGTTTTTAAAACCGCCGTTGACCATGTCCATGTCGACAATGGCCTCATTGATGAGACAGTGGCGACGGTAGCTGTCATAGTCGTGGTTGTGGTCGATATGATCATCGACTGCAGTGTTGTCGACTTAAACTTAAGTGGTGTCTTTCTGGATGTCGACGGCTCTGAAGAAGGAGAACACTGATGAGTCTCCTTTTTGCGATGTGGAGAGATGGCTGGGAGGAGGCTGACCCTGTAAAGGCTTCAGAAGGGTCCTTATGATGCGATTTGTGATGTTTCCTGCTCTCCTCAGACAGCCCCTGGTCAGATGATCTATACCAGTGGTTCCCAACCTGTGGTCCGGGGACCCCTGGGGGTCCGCAAAGCCTTCTCAGGGGGTCCGCGAGAGGCTAGAAAATGAAAAAATATTAACAAATATTGACAAATTAGGTCCCCAGCTTCCAGTAATGACTCAGGCGGGGGTCCCCGGATTCCCATGATGATTCAGTGGCGGTCCCTGTGTTCCATTAATGTTAAAGTGGGGGTCCACAGAAATCAAAAGGTTGGGAACCACTGATCTATACCTTTTTTGAGGCTTTAGGTCCACGCCACTCTTTTCACCTGAAGACCAGGATTTTGCCTGTGACCAGATTAAAAGTCTTCCTTCCCTGTCCCTCAGAGTTTTAGCAGAGAAGGTGCGACAAATCTTGCAGTCCTTCACCTGATGCTTGTGATATAGGCAGTCCAAGCAGTTCTTAGGTGGATCATCCACATGGAGCCTTTTCTTGCCACAGGTCTTACAAGGGCGAAACATGCCTTTTTTGGAAGTATCAGACATATTCTGAAATAGAAGCTGGTTCTGACAAGAAAAACTCCCTTCACATGGCATGCAGTAGAAAATCTGAGGGAAAGAGCCTCTCTGGTGAGTGCTCTAGAGGGTGCTGGCAATTGATTGGTCATAGACCAAGTTTGGTTCTTTTTCCAAAAGGACATGGATAGGATATATGTTTAACTTTACTAGCATTATACTCTATGATTATTCTGACTTACTGCTTTTTCTAAGGTACTGTGGGACTCCCACTTCGACGAAGGGGGTGATTCAAGCATGTGAATCTTTGAAAGATCAAATTCTTGATAAACAACATACTATCTTGGGGAGGAATTTAAGGTTTGTCCTAAAGACTACCCTATTGTTGCGGACTTGGAAAAAGGTTCTTGGAGGATAAATGCCTGAGGCTCAATGACACGATTGAGGGAGGTGATAGCTACTGAGAAGGCTACCTTCCAGGAAAGAAACTGTGAAGTACACGAGTAGAGTAGCTCCAAAGGAGGGCCCATAAGTCTTGTCAAAACAATGATGAGGTTCTACACAGGGGAAGGTGCCACCCACAGCAGAATTACCTTTTTGAGCCCCCCTTAAATGCTTTGATAACAGAACCCCAAATAGGGAACTGTGTTCTCTTTTGTGACAGTAAGCGGCAACGTGGAGCCTCATGGAAGTATAATGGAGGCCTGACGTCTGCACATAAATTAGATGACAGACAATGTCCTGGACTGAGGCCTTGAGAGGGCCAATATGTCTGGGAAGGCAGTAGTGCGCAAACCTTTTCAATTAGGCTCAGGTGGGGGATACCACAATGAGAGTTAGGGATGTCTGCCAAAGCCTGTGAACCACAAATGGAAGAAAAGAGAGGTGGAAAAGCGTAGGCAAATATCCTTAACCAATTTATCCATAGTGCATTGCCCAGGGACTGTTGGTATGGGAACCTCGAGGCGAAGTTGGAGTATTTTGCATTTTCGGTGGTGGCAAAGTGGTCTGCGTCTGGAAACCCTCAGTGATGGAAGTATGAGAGTAGGACTTGTGGGTGGAGTTCCCACTCGTGGACTTGTTGCTGCATCCCGCTAAGCAGGACTGCAAAATGTTTGTCCATTCCCGATACGTACTCCACTAGTAGATGGACTCTGTGATGAACTGCGCACTGCCAAATGCTCTGGGCTACTGAGGACAGCTGCAGGGAGTGAATCCAAACCTGCTTCTGTAGGCAGAAGATAGCAGTGGTGCTGTCTGCGCAAATGAGGGCTACCTTATATTGGATGTAAGGGAGTAAAGCCTTGAGGGCTAGCTGGATGGGCAGCAGCTCTAATTACTTGAACAGCCTGTTGATTAGGTGTTGAAAGCCCTTGCATGGTTACGTTTTCAAGGTATGGCCCCCATCTAGTGAGGGAGGTGTACGTTGTGATGGTCAGCTGCACTACTGGGTCTAGAAAAGGCTGGCCGTACAACAGGTTGCTGTCATTCCACTTCTGCAGAGTGGTGAGCGCAGCCCTAGATCAACACTAGATCCTAGCAGTGGCCCACTGCTTGTGACCACTGACTAGTTTGGTTCTCCTGTAAGGGGTGCATATGTAACCTGGCTTGTGCAACTATAGTGATACAAGAGCCCATCATGCCGAAGAAGCGCATTACCTTCCTGACCATTACCTGACTATCTGGATGAAAAAGGGGGAGCACTGATTGGAACCTTCCCAGTGACAGAGTTGAGTACCACCCTGAAGGGGCTGGAGGTGGGACTTTGTGATGTTGATGATAAATCCTAGAACATGTAAGAGGTCTTTGGTGACTTGTGTGTGAGCTAAGCACTGCTGTTCCATTGCACTCTTGAGCAGCAAGTTGCCTAAGTAAGGGAAGACATGAATAATGTTCCTCCTGAGATGCGTGGCTTGACACTTTGTGAACACCCTATGTGCTGTGGTTACCCCAAAGAGCAGCACCTTGAACTGATAATGCTGACCACTTACACAAACAAAATCGGGATGTGGTAGTAGGTGTCCTTCAAGTCAAAGGTGGTCATGAAGTCACCTTGCTGTAGTAGAAGAATGACAACCTGGAGTGTCACCATGTGGAAGTACTCTGACAGGATGTATTTGCGGAAGGGCCTGAGGTTGAGAATGGGCCTGAGGGACTTGTACTTCTGGGGAATGAAAAAGTACAGTGAGTATACACCCTTTGCGCGGTGTTGGTGAGGCACTAGCTCCACGGCCCCATTGTGAAGAAGTGCCTGCAACCCCTCTTGAAGCAGACTCCGATGGTCTGAGGAGAGGGTGTGTTTGTGGGGTGGGATGTTTGGTGCTGTCTGTATGAGCTCTAGACAATAACACTTGTCTGTGATGTTGAGACCCACTAGTATGAGGTGATTTCCACCCACCAAGACAGAAACTCCTGTAGTCATCCCTCAACAGGTTTTATGTGCTCAGGGGGAGGACAAGCAGAGGCAGCCCCTTTGCTGGCTGCACCTCTTCCTTTGCCCCTAGAGTTATACTTATAACCACCTCTGTAGTGGCCCCGAGAATAGGTCTGCTGCTGCTGTTCTCTGGAGACAGATGTTAGAGGTAAAGGTAGATGTCTCATCGTGGTATTTTTAGCACCTCTGTATCAGTGTCCTTCTTTATCTTTTTGAGCATTTCGTCAACCTGCGGTCCAAAGCAGTGCTCACTACTGAAAGCTGCTATACTTCTGGCTTGAAGGTGGAAACATGCAACCCGGTGTGTCAGCAAAGGAGGACACTGAAATTATAGTGCCTGCAGCAATGAGTGCATATCAAATATTGGTGTTTGAGACGAGCTTACCCTCTGCCACAAGTTTGTCCACTCTTCCTGTACTGGTCCGGAAGGCGCAAGAGAAGCTCCTCCAGATAATTCCAGTGTACCCTGTCACACTGGGAAAGGGAACCAAAAGAACTGGCAATTCTCTAGTGTGTGGCAGACTTGGCAGCAAAGCACTTTCCTGTTGCATCTATCTTTTTACTTTCCCTGTTAGGAGGTGGTGCCCTGGGAGTTGGTACACTTGTGGGCGGTGTGAACGACAAGGGAGCCAGGTGGAAGTTGGCCCCTGTTGTGAACAGGGTCCGAAGGGCACGCTATATATATTTTTAACACCTCTGGGGATAATAACACTGGCCCTTTAAGTGCTCGTTAAAGTGTCATGAGTGGGCTAAAGCATTTCCTTAAGAATGGAGGGGTACTGCATGGAGCACTGGGTGGAGAGAGGGTCTACAGCAAGAAATCATCATCTTTCGGTAGCTGTGCATCTCGACCTTGTGATATGTGGCCGCCCTTTGGGGGACCCCATGAGAGGAAGTAATGTTATTGGGCGGGAAAGGCTTTGCAGGGTACGGGTTAAGTGGAGAGATACAAGGAAGAGTAGGAGGTGGTCTAGCACCTCCATCGTGCTGCTGAGGTATCTTAGGCACAGACTCCAATGGTTGGGTAAGGGCCTCCTCAAGGGTCATACAAAGGTTTGCCTTAAGGGAAGGTTGAGCAAGAGTTCGACCAGTCTGTGGGTGTATCAGGATCCGCTTCTCGTGGGCATCAACCTTATCCTAAAGGCATTGTGGGATGGACTGTTCTTACTCCTGGGAAGCAGAGAAAAATGGTGCCCTGGATGCCAGGCATTTAGGCAGCAAAGATGGCCACAGGCCTGGTGGCACCGAAGTGGATTTCAGCTAAGAGGGCTAAGAATCAGAAGATCGCTTCAAGGGATCTTTTGACCCTGGAGTCAACAAGGCTGTCAAAGCTGAATGTTGTGGCTTCAGACCTGGGCTCTAGAAGGGCCCGGGTCCGAAGCAGCATATCAGTGCTAACCATGTCTTTCTGGCAGTGGTGGACCAGAAGCCTCCTGGGGGGCTTCTGGGATCGAAGCTCGACCCCATCAAGGTTGGTGCTTAGCCTCTAAATGATGCCAGGGATGTGGAAGAGGTGGTAAGTTATTTACTCATGGCAGCCGTCTTTGAAGGATGATTGTGGTGAAACGGCAGCTCTTCCACTTTGGTGTCAGAGCTGGATCTCTCTTCCAAGATGAATACTTGGACCTCCGTGATAGATGTCTGTGGCTTAAGGTTCAGCTTCGACATCCTGCTCGCCAGAAAGATCCGGAGTGTTATCACCCTAGTGATTCACCATAGAAGCAGATGTGATGCATGAAGCCTAACAGTAACGCAAGTTCTCTTCATTATAGAATGCGTAGCACGTAGAACAGAAGGTGTTGTCATGCTCCAGGGAGCAACAGAGGTTACACATGTGATGGAGGCCTTTCCAAGGATATTTAGCACAACACTATGGGCAGTACCTGAATGAAGTTCTTTCTATTACGGATGGAGTATTCTTGAGTGTTGAACTACAGACGGAGCCAGGCATGGAAAGGTCTTTGTGGAATATGCAATGTGCAACATTTCAAGATTAAGGGCCTGATTTAGACCTCAGCGGAGGGATTACTCCGTTGCAAAGGTGATGGATATCCCATCCGCCGAAATCTAAATACTATAGAAAACAATGGTATTTAGATTTTTGCGGACGGAATATCCATCACTGTTGTGACAGAGTAACTCCTCTGCTGAGCTCAAAATCAGGCCCTAAGTGACAACTGCTTACACCAATGAGTGTAGAGGATCCGAATGGGCCCAGTGACAACCCTACAAGTAGTAGACCCGGAGCTCGGTGAGACATGTTAGAACCCAACAGCGGAGAAAAGCGGTCTAAAAATGGAGCCGATGCCCATGCACATTACTAGTAATAGGTGGAGTCATTATACCTTGTGACTCAGACTGCTTCAGAAAAATACAATTTGCAAAGGTCCAAAACTAGATGGCAGGGGTATGCACAGCATGTGAAGCTACAGCTATACATGCGACAACTAAATATTTCCATTTTGTTTCCTATTTTGTCCCTAATGTTATTTGCTGCATTTATTTATTTCTATAAGAGTATTGCTGTACACATGACTGGCCATGTGGTTCTTGATATAGTCCAAGGCTTGGTTGGAGTACATTTGAGTCTGTTTTGCCTCTATTAAAGCTGAAGTGGAGTAGTACAATTAGAAGTGTATTTTGTTAATAGAAATTATCTTACTATTTTGTGAAAGTTTTGTATTAACAAGTAAGTACCTCTTTAACTGCTCCTTCAATTTCCATTAACCGCACCCAATTTACAGTAATAATTCTCAATTTTCCAGCCTTTCCTACTTGTCTCCCACATTTACCATATAAATGTATACTTATGTGAGCAGAGATCGCTACACAGGTGGTGGAGAAATCCATACAGAAATGGAAGAGGCTGAGATTTCTGGCCAGAGGTTTGTGAATTGCATTCTGTGTTATATAAGTAGTGCTATTGAAATACTTCTTATGCACTTCAAAATGAAGCTTGTAAATTGACCTTATAGTGTACCTTATTTATATATATCAGGCACTCCGTTCTGGGAGTTTACATGGCACAATTAGGAGTGGCAGATATGTAACAATATATCAAATAGGTTTCTCTATATCATGGCAAAGACACTTTTCCTTTCCATTCGTTACGCACTGCATTTAAGCTGTGACCCAGCCAGATCACAGTGGTGCTCCTAGTTGCCATACATTTTTGTCATGCAAGTGGGTGATATAAATACACTCTGCAGCCCACAAATGACATTAAATTCCACACCACTGGTGTAATTTCTCGGCCATTTACCCTGGCTTTATAGGAAAATTAAACGACCACTGGGGTAAAACCAGTACTGTTTTAGAGCAAGAGCACAAGCATTATTCAAATGAAAAGCTGTGTCTCAGTGCACCACGTTCTAACCCCAGCAAAAATAGGTTCCAGAAAAAGGCGCAAAATGCAGGGTGAGCATTCAGAAAAGGCAGACTCCCTACACAGAGCCTATGCAAAATGCTGTGACAGTCAACACTAGCTTTACTATGTCACGTAATATGCCTACTATGTCACAGAAAAGGTTCAGTATTGACAGAATATGGTTATATATGTGCCGACGAACAAACAATGGAGTCAGAATCTTATTGGATTTCTGAGTACAGATACCTTATTTACAGAGTTTCAAATAAGATTCAGTGTAACAAAACAAATTTGGAACATAATCTCTACATTTTGTCCAATAATTACTTGATTTTGCAGCTCACTGTATAATGTTCACAATAATTTTCTGAATAGTAGTTTGAATACCATTTACAGAGTGGTTTTCAGAATGTTTTTAAGAATGTTTATACATCTTTTAAGAATCCACATAAATGCATTCATACATTCTTAAAATAATTTTGTTGCCCTTAGTCAAAGCAGATCCTTAAGCAACAATTGTCTGAACAGAAACAATGATGAATAATGAGATAATTAATATGATAATATGAAACATGTTGAACAAGTTACTTACCTTCGGTATTGCCTTATCTGGTGGAGACTGCCTAGCCGCAGATTCGTTACTTTAGAATATTCCCCAGGTGTCAGACCGGATCTGCAAGATTTTGACTTTTGAGCAGTACCCCTGTGCGCCAGTAGGTAGTGTCATTGAGCTCTGAGTCGTCTGTGCCAGAACTGACTTGTGCAGTACCTATATAGGGTGCCACCCTGTCAGATGACATCAGTTACTTTCATGACAACAGGAGTATGGAGCCACAATGAGAACTGACTTCTGGTGTGAGAAGGTGACAAGGGTGTCCCTTAGACTGCAATTGGTTTGCAGAGCAGGTAGGATGGGAGGGCGGGTAAGGAGTATGCGGCTAAATTGAGTCTCTACCAGATAAAGCATTACCAATGGTAAGCAACTTGTTCATTTGATAGAGACTTCTAGGCCTAGATTCCTTACCTTAGGATAGATACCCAAGCAATACCTCCCAAGAGGTGGTTCTGCAATTAAATCAGAAAGTCCTGCAGGACTGAATGAGCGAAGCGCCAGTCACGACAGACCTGAATATCCAGGCAGTAGTTGGCCTGGTGTGTGGTGAGTTCCTAGGGTGTTATCACCTTATACCAGGTCCAGGTATCCCCTATTAGTGAGGTGTAGTCAGTGTCTAGGAAGCCAGGCTCTCTAGAGGTAGCTGTAGATGAGCAGCTAAGACTTATCTAGGAGACATGCAACGCTTATGCAATACCACTTTATTCACACAGCACTTACACACTTGAAAGAACTACACAGTGTTACAAAAATACAGGTCCTTTATTATGGTAACACAAATACCAAAATACTATTTAGGCAATACCCCACCTGGAGGTAAGTAAACACACCATTATAGACACATTAGAAGTCAGTGATTAGCATAAAAGGCAATAGAAAACAGTGAAAACAATAGTAAGTACTGAAGGCCCCGGGGGGACCAAACCATATACTAAGAAAGTGGAATGCGAAAGTTGGGCCCCCACCCAAGGAAGTGGAATCGGTAGAGGGGTGCTGGAGGAACTAGGAACCACAAAAGGTAAGTACCTGGTTCTCACCAAACCCACCAAAAGGACTTCAGAAGAGGACTATGCAATACCCAGACAAGACTGCAAGAAACCAAAGGTGAATCCTGGTAGAGAAAGACCTGTAAAGGGAGGTGACCAAGTCCAGTTCACATTGGAGTGTCCGGTGGTGACAAAAGCCACTACCCACCCGTCTGTGGTTGCAGGACCAGGTCGATGGTGGACGAAGACAGTCGGCAATGCAGCACTGGAGCAGCTGAAGAGTTCCTGAAGTGATGCAGTCGATGTCCCATGCTGGAAGAAGGATTGCAGTCGGTCAGTGGTGTGGAAAAACTACCAACAAGCCTTGGCACAGGCAAATGAAGTGGAAGAAGAAATGTGGAGCTGACGGGGACCAGCAAGGTCCAGGAGGCCTCAACCCGTGGAGGGGAGTCTTGAGTGACCCTCAGCAGTGAGGAGAGTCAGAGGAAGAGGAGGAAGCCCCCATAGGCGACCCACAGGCAGCAAGCACCAGAGTCGCGGTGAGGCCCAGGCAGCACACCATTGCAGGAGCAGCACGCAGGGAGCTGTGCTTCCCAGGGAAGAGTGCTAGGGGATGGGCATAAAGGGAGCCTGAAGATCCCTTTGAGGAGATGCCAACAAGCCTTGGTAGCTGCAAGAGACGCAGTGCATGGGGGTACTGTCCTGTGTGGAAAGGCATGGGCTTACCGACCCCCAAGGTGGACAGCTGGTAGAGAGAACCAAGGGGACCACTCCATACCACCACCCATGATGCAGGATCCATATAGCTCTGGAGGAGAAGAGTTCTACGCAGCCAGTCATCATTGCAGTTGGTGCCTGCGGATGTAGGGGAGTGGCTCTTTCAACCCAAGGTAGATTCCTTCTTACTTCTCATGCAGACTGAAGACTTGTCACCCTCAGAATATGCACAGCTGGGGAAATGTTGCAGTTGCTGGAAGGAGCCGTGGAAACAATGTTACAATCAGAGTCGTCACTGTGGCTGCAGATTGTCGGTTCCTGGAGGGTCCAGTTGCAGTCCCAGTGACCAGAAGATGAAGTAAACGATGCAGAGGAGTCCTCCTGGAGACTTGCACATGGAATCTGAGGACATACCCAAGAGGGAGACCCTAAATGGCCCCGGAATGGGGATTGGTCACCTAGCAGGGTGACCACCTATCAGGAGGGGGCTGTGATGTCACCTGCCTTATCTGGCCACTCAGATGCTCCCAGTGGCCTCTGCCCATCTTGGATTCAAGATGGCAGAATAAAGTGGCCACCTGGGTGAGCTGTGGGTTCCACCCCTGAGGTGGTTATGGACAGGGGAGTAGTTACTCCCCTTTCCATAGTCCAGTTTTGCACCAGAGCAGGGACCGGGGGTCCGTGGACTGGTGCAAACCGGTTTATGCAAGGAGGGCACCAAATGTGCCCTTCAAAGCATACCAGTGGCTTGGGGAGGCTACCCCTCCCAAGCCATGTAACACCTATTTCTGCCTTCCTGACCTTGAGCTGGTCAAGCAGCAGGAGAGCAGAAACCTGTCTGTAGGATGGAAGCAGCGCTGGCTGCCCGGGAAAACCCTGAAAACTGGTAGGGGTGAAGCTAGGGGTTCTCTAAGGAGCATCCAGAGTGCATGGAATCATACAACCATTAATGGCAACAGTACTGGGGTATGATTCTGACATGTTTGATACCAAACATACCCATATTCAGAGTTACCATTATGTAGAAGGATATATGTAGTGACCTGTGTCCAGCACACAGGTAAAATGGCTTACCCGCACTTATTCAGTCCAGGAAAATGGAGCTGGAGTTCGTAGGGGCACCTCTGCTCATGCAGTGGTGCCCTCACACACAGGTTTCTGCATCCTGCCCTCTGGACTAGGAGGGCCTACCATAGCGGTGACTTACAGTCACCTGGTGCAGTGACCTGAATTGAAAGGGTCCATGCACCTTTTCATGCAGGCTGCAATGGCAGGTCTGCAGCCACATTTTACATGGGCTCCCACGGGGGACATAATACATGTGCAGCCCATGGGGAACCCCTGATGCCTCAATGCCCTGGGTACCTGGGCACCATATACTACGGACTTATAAGGGGGCACCAATATGCCAAATGTGGGGTGTGTGAAGTCCCAAGTAACCAAATTTAGAGGGAGGAAGCACAGTCACTGGGGTCCTGGTTAGTAGGATCCCAGTGAACACAGTCAAAACATACTGACATCAGGCAAAAAGTGGGGGTAACCATGCCAAAAAGAAGGTACTTTCCTACATTAGTGTTTGGTGAACATGTGCAGGGATGTCCATGTTGCAGCCTGACAGATATTCAGGACAAGAACACCGCGCACTAATGCAGTGGTCACCTTGGCTCTAGGGGAGTGAGTCTGCAAGCCCTTAGGGGGTTACTTTTTGGCCAGTATGTAACAGATCTTAATAAATAGAATGATACATCTCAAGATATTGGGTTTCTGCACAGCCTTCCCTTTTTTAGCTCCTACATAGCCTACAAACTGTTAAATGTCCACCGGCACTCTTTAGTGAGGTCAAGATAGAACAACAACACTCTTCTTGGGTTTAGGTGGTGGGGTCTCTCCTCCTCTTTGGAGGGATGAGGCAGAGCAAAGAAGGTAGGCTGAATGATGCTGTGGCCTCCATGGAAGGGAGTCACAACCTTCGGAAGGAAGGAGGCAATTCGCTGACCCTCCTGGCCAATGTTATGACAACTAAAAAAGGCAATTTTAATAATCAATGGCTTAAAAGAGCAACTGTGCAGATGCATAAATGATGCACACATCAGAAAGGTGAAAACATTGACGTCCCACTGAGGCATTATGAATGGCGTAGGGGGAAACATATGTTGCATGCCTTTAAGGAACCTAGCCACAACAGGTGACTTAAAAAAGGGAAGGTTGGTCCTGCAACAGCAGAAATACAGAAATGGCAGAGAGATAACCTTTCACTGTGCCTAGAGCAGAGCCTTGCTGGGCCAAAGATAAAGCAAACAAAAGAACCATGAATAAGGGTGCAGAAAGGGGTCAATGTTGCGGGAAGCATACTATGACACAAACTTATCCCAACTGCAGAAATATACTGACTTGGTGGAGTCAACATCTGGCTGCCAGAATAACATCACAGACTTCGGGAGGAAAGTTGAAAGCTGTCAACTATCGCAGTTGAATTTCCATGCAAGAAGGTTAAGGTTGCGCAGTTTCATGTGCAGGACCCTCTCCTGTTGCTGCGGCAGAAAATCCTCTCGAAGATGCAGCCTAACTGGAGGACTGATGGTCATGCTCAACAGCTCAGGATACCAGACTCTCCGTGCACAAACCGAACTTGGGCTGGTCGTTCCTGATTTTCTTGAGAACTCTGGACAGGAGTGGTATTGGTGGTAAGGTGTATAGGTGGCTGGAGCTCCACTTGAAAATAAAAGCACCTCTGAGGGACAGTCGCCTTGGAAACTCCAGTGCACAAAACTGCTGGCATTGCACATTTTCGGCAGTGGGGAACAGAGCTAACCAGGCTCTCCCCACTGCTGAAAAAGAGCTTAAACCACCTCCGGATTGAGAAGCCATTTGCGATCTGCTAGGCATCTTTGGCTGAGTTTCTCCGCTCTGTCATTCAGAGAGACCACCAGGTGCTAAACCACCAGGGAAATGCCCAGCTGTTCCAGCCATGCCAAAGTTGCAGGGACTTTTAACAGAGGGTCCATGAGCCCACCCTCGTTTGCTGCAGTACCACATAGAGGTGGATTATGGCCATGAATACAAGTTCCAGCCTTCCGCTGATCAAAGGAAGAAAGCCTTTCAATGCCAAGATAATCACCCATCAGCCTTCACTGCAGATCTTTTGCAGTTCCCTCTGTGATCTGCCCCATGTTGGAGAGATTCCCCTGATGCTGCACCCACTGGGCCTTCATGTCAAACTGCAGAGCCCACATGCGTGGCATGAGTAACAAGCAGGATGCAGGAGGCCATGAGGCTCAACAGCTTCAGAGTCAGTCTCACTGAAATCCATGATAGAGACTGAAACATTGGAGTCATAGCTTGAATATCCTGGACTTGCCGCTTGGGAGGATAAGCCTGAAACTGTACCATGTCCAGAATGGCTTATATGAAAGGGAACACCTGAGAGAGAGTCAGGTGTGACTATGGCACGTTGACAGTGAGCCTCAGCAAGTTCAGGAGGTTCACCATAGTCTGAAGGTGGGAGAAGACTGCCTAGAGACAGCCTGCCTTCAATAGCTAACTGTTGAGGTAGGGGGAAGACTAGAAGCCTTGACCTATGCAGATGTGCTGCAACCTGCGCCATCACTTTTGTGAACACCCAAGGGGGGCTAGTAAGGCCAAAAGGGAGCACGGCAAACTGAAAGTGCTCCTGGCCTATCACGAATCACAGAAAACGTCTGTAGGCAGGCTGGAGGGAGATGTGGAAATATGCATCCTGCGGTCCAATGCTACCATCCAGTCTCTCGAGTCCAGGGCAGACAGGACTTAGCCAAGTGTGAGCAATTTGAACTTTTTCAGGAAGAGGTTAAGAAGATGCAGGTCTACGAGAGGACAAAGACCTCCATCCTTCTTTCGCACCAGAAAGTAGCAGGAATAACAGCCACAACCTACTTGATTCAGGCACCCCGTCTATGGCTCCCTTGGCCAAGAAAGCCTGCACTTCCTGACGGAGCAAGGAGAGATGGTCCTCTGTCAGCCAAAAGTTAAGTGGGTGGCATGGGTGGCTGGGTAGTCACAAAGGGGAGGGAGTAGCCCCTTTTGACAGTCTCTGGGACTCAGATCTGATGTCACTGGCAGCCAGCGGGGCAGGTCATGGCATATCCTGCCTCCCACTGGGTGCCCATGATGGTTGGGGGGGCAAACGAATGAGGCTTGGAAGCAGTCGGGGGTATGTGTGTAATGACTTGACCGCTGGCCACCTATCCCACATTGCCTGTGGAATCTATGCCCTCTGCCATGAAAAGGCTGGCAAGCCTTTTGGCTGAGGTGGCGGGTGGGGGTGAATGGAGTCCCCTTCCTTGGCCACAAAGGGAAAGAAAGGGGTGAAAGGAGGACTGGGGTGGGCAAGGGGCCTCAGACGAGCCCAAGGTCCTGCCGTAGCTCTGCTGTCCTTAAAGGGCTCCAGCACTGAGTCTGCATTCTCTCCAAAAAGGTGAGAGCCATCAAAGGGCATGTCCATAAGGGAAGTCTGGACATCCCATGAAAAGCCAGTCATTCTCAGCAATATGTGGCACTGCAAAGCCACCGGCAATGAAATCGCTCTGCCTAGCGAGTTGGTTGTGTCGAGCTCTCAACTTATGGCTGCATCTCTCCTATCAGCAACAGCCTAACTATGGCTTTAGCCTCTTCTGAGACCATAACCAGCACTTGCACAAGTGAGTCCCATGTTGTATGGGAGTAACAGCCCAAAAGGCATGCAGTGTTTACTGACCGCAGTGCTAGGCTGGTGGAAGAGAACATTCTCTTACCAAAGGTATCCAGCCTCTTGGATTTCCTATCCAGTGGCATGGTAGGGAATGTATGGGGGTTAATTCTGGATGTGGAGGCTTGTACCATCAAGTTCTCTGAGGTGTTGTGCTGGTTAAGGAAACTGGGGTCCCCAGGAGCAGAGCAATAGTGGAGGACAATTGACCTATACACAGGAGTCTCTGTGAGAGCTTGGACCAGGCTCAGAGTAGGACAGCTGTAAGGGCTTCATTAAAGGGTAGTAAAGGGTAAAAAAAAGGGTAGCACCACAAACGCACATTTGCCTGTGACAGGCTCCACATGGTTTGAATCCAGCCGGTTTCTTGGATGACATACCTCACACCAGGAGAAAAATTCTCTCATAAACAACTGAAAAATGTTGAAAAGTACAAGTTACTTACCTTCGGTAACGAAATATCTGGTAGAGACATATTCTAGTTGCAGATTACTTACCTTTGAATTTCCCCAGGCGTCAGACTGGATCCAGAGATTTTTCTTCGAGCAGTACCTCTGCGCGCTGTCAGGTGTTGTCAGTCGACTCCGCGGGCGTTGTTGGCGTTGTGCTTGCCGTGATGACGCTGTGGTCGTATATAGGCGCCACTCTGGGGTGCTGACATCAGTTTCTTTTCACAACTTTCCAAACCACTAGCGTGGAGCCATGAAGAACACAGAGTGGTGTGCCAAAACTAGGGCCCTTAAGGGGAAGTTCCTGTCCCTAGAAATCAGTTCGTAGTCCGGGGAGGATGGCGGGTCGGTAAGGAATCTGCAACTATTATATGTCACTACCAGATATTTTGTTACCAAAGGGAAGCAACTTGTACATCTGATAGAGACTTCTAGTTGCAGATTACTTACCTTTGAATAGACACCCAAGCAATACCATCCCTGTTGGTGGGCTGTGAACCAAGATCACACCAAAAAGACCTGCAGGACCGAACGGCCAAAGTAGCCGTCCCTTCAGACCTGATTGTCTAGGCAGTAGTGTTTGGTAAAAGTGTGCAGAGATGCCCACGTTGTTGCCTGGCAAATATCCAGGACTGGAACACTCCGTGCTAGCGCTGTGGTAGCAGCAATAGCTCTGGTGGAGTGAGCTCGAAATCTTTCGGGGGGTTGCTTTATAGCCAGAGCGTAGCACATTTTGATGCATTGGAGTACCTATCGTGAAATGGTCCTCTTCTGCACCGCCTTCCCCTTCTTTGCACCCACATATCCCACAAAGAGTTGATCACCACCCGGAAGTCTTTGGTACGATCAAGATAGAACGGCAACGCTCTTTTTGGGTCCAGACGGGGGAGTCTCTCCTCTTCATGAGAGGGATGTGGGGGTGCATAAAAGGTGGGTGATGGAGTGTCCGACATGGAAGGGTGTCACTACCTTAGGTAGATAAGAAGCCCTTGTGCGAAGCACCACTTTGTCAGGATGTATGGCAAGAAAAGGTGGCTTAGATGACAGTGCCTGGAGTTCACTAACTCTGCAGGCAGAAGTAATGGCAACTAAAAAGACAATCTTTATAGTTAAGAGCCTTAGAGGACAGTTGTGAAGCAGTTCAAACGGGGTACACATAAGGTATGTTAAGACCCTGTTGAGATCCCATTGGGGCATGATAAATGGGATAGGAGGAAAGAGATGTGTGAGGCCTTTAAGAAACCTCCCATCTATGGGAGATTTAGATAAGAAGGCTGATCTGGTAACCTCAAGAAAGCAGACATAGCAGAGAGATATCCCTTAAGAGTGCCCAAGGTGGAACCCTGCCGGGCAAGGGAAAGAATAAAGAGAAGAACTTGAGAAAGAGAAGCAGATAGAAGATAGACAGAATTGTCGATGCACCATGCCACAAATTTCTTCCAACGACAGGCGTACACAGTTTTGGTTGAGGGACGCTTGGCTGCCAAGATAACGTCACAGACTTCGGGTGCAAGTCAAAAGACATCAACTGTTGCCGCTCAATCTCCACACACGAATCCCCAGAGTTGACAGGGTCGGGTGGAGGACCCTCCCCTGCTGCTGCGACAGAAGATCCTCCCGAATGGGCAGTCTGATCGGAGGAACTATGGCCATGTTCAAAAGCTTGGGATACCAGACTCTTCATGCCCAGTCCAGAGCCACCAGTTTTACTTGGGCCCGGTCTTGCTTGATCTTCTTCAGAACTCTGGGCAGAAGTGGTATAGGCAGAAAGGCGTACAGAAGGCCTGAATTCCACTTGTGACAAAAAGCGTCACCTTAGCAAGTGCCGCCTTGGAAACGCCAACGCACAACACAGCTGACATTGCGCGTACTCTACAGAGGCAAACAAGTCTAACCAAGGTTCTCCCCACTGCAGGAAGAGACCTTGTGCCAACTCCAGATGGAGTCGCCATTCATGGTCGACCGCGCATCGTCTGCTGAGTTTGTCTGCTCTGGCATTCAAGGAGCCTGGCAGGCGTTGAACCACCAGGGAAATGCCCTAATGTTCCAGCCAAGTCCAGAGGCGAAGGGTCTCTTGACAAAGGGTCCACGACCCCACTCTGCCTTGTTTGTTGCAATACCACATGGCGGTGGTGTTGTCTGTGAACACCTGCACTGCTTTCCCCTTGAGGGAGGGAAGACAGGCTTTCAATGCTAGTCGAATCGCTCGGAGCTCCAGATGATTGATATGGAACCAGGTTTCTGCCGGAGACCAGATGCCTCTGATCTCTGCCTCTCCCATGTGGCTACCCCATCCCAGGAGTGACGCATCTGTCACGACCGTAAGATCTGGAGAGGGATCTGCCCTTGACCCAATCCTGATTCGTTAATCACCACTGGAGGTCTTTCGGAGTCCCTTCCGAGATCTGGATCTTGTTGGAGAGATTCCCCTGATGCTGCGCCCACTGGAACTTCAGGTCCCACTGCAGTGCCCACATATGCCATCTGGCATTTTGAACAAGCAGGATGCAGGAGGCCATGAGGCCCAGTATCCTCATAGTCATTCTCACCGAAATCCAGGACAGAGGCTGAAACATCAGTATCATAGCATGAATATCCTGGACTCGCTTTTTGGGAGGATATGCCCAAAACTGCACTGTATCCAGAACAGCTCCGATGAAAGGGAGCATCTGAGAAAGAGTCAGGTGTGACTTTGGCATGTTGATAGTGAACCCGGTGAATGCAAAAGGCTTGCCGTAGTCTGGAGGTGGGAGACGACTGTCTGGGGCGAGTTCACCTTCAACAGCCAATTGTCGAGGTAGGGGAAGACCGGGACCCCCATCCTGCGCAGATGAGCTGCCACCACTACCATCACTTTTGTAAACACCCGAGGGGAGCATGGTAAACTGCAGGTGCTCGTGAACTACCACGGATTGTAGGTAATGTCTGTGGGCCGGCAAGACGGGAATGTGGAAGTATGCTTCTTGCAAGTCCAACACTACCATCCAGTCTCCGGGATCCAGGGCAGTAAGGACTTGAGACAATGTCAACATTTTGAACTTCTCCTTTTTTAAGGAAGAGATTGAGGGACCGAAGCTCTAATATAGGCCAAAGACCTTTGTCCTTTTTCGGAACCAGAAAGTAGCGGGAATAGCAACCACGACCTACTTCTGGCAACGGAACCCTCTCTATAGCTCCTTTGGCCAAAAGGGCTTGGACTTTCTCGTGGAGAAGCGCCATATGATCATCCGATATCTGATTGTATGAAGGTGGCATGGTTGGAGGAGATGTCTTGAACAGGAGGGAGTAGCCCCTTCAGACAATTTGAATGACCCACCTGTCCGAGGTAATGGATTGCCATTGGGGCAGGTGATGGCATACCCTGCCACCCACTGGCTCCTGATGTACCCGCGGACTAGGGAGGCTTGGAGGCTGAAGGGGGGTGGACTGGGGGACCCGCTGGCTCCCTGATCCCCGGGGGAGTGGGATCCCGCATCTGCGGCCGCGCAGGGGCTGTATAGCATGCTCGGGTCGGTGGCCAGGGGAGAAAGGACGCAGTTGGGTGCCCCATCCGTAGCCACAAAAGGGGAGAAAGGCGGACTGCTGGGGTATAGGTGCGGGCGCAAGGCCAAGGGACCGGGCCGTGGCTCGGAAATCCTTAAAGTGCTCGAGCGCCGAGTCTGCCTTGTCTCCGAAGAGACGTGTGGCATCAAAGGGCATGTCCATCAAGGATTGCTGGACATCCCCTAAAAAGCCAGATGTTCGCAGCCAGGCGTGGCATCTCAATGCCAACGTCAATGCAACTGATCTGCCCAGAGAGTCGGTCGTGTCCAGTTCACAACGAATCATGAACTTAGCTGCATCCCTCCCATCTGTTACGGCTTGGGAAAGGACAGTCCGGGACCCCTCCGGAACTGCAGGCAGCACTTGCGTTACCGTATCCCAGAGAGTATGGGAATAGCAGCCCAAAAGGCATGCTGTTTTCACGGACCGCAGAGCTAGACTGTTGGAAGAAAACAACTTCTTCCCCAGATTATTCAGTCTGTTTGATTCCCTTTCCGGGGGTGCGGCAGGGAATGTGCCAGACGAAGAAGCCTGGATGACAAGGCTCTCAGGCGTGGGGTGTTGGGTGAGGAATTTTGGGTCTGACAGAGCAGGCCGATGGCGGCAGGCAATCGTCCTATTCACAGGAGCCCCTGTGCTGGGTCTGGACCAAGTACCCAAAAGGACATCTGTCAGTGCTTCATTAAAGGGTAGAAGGGGCTTGGAAGAGGAAGACCCCGGCTGAAGCACGTCGGTTAGGATGTTAGGCCAAACCTCCACTGAAGGTAGCTCGAGGGCCAGGACCTCAGCCGCTCTTCTCACCACTACAGAATAAGAAGCACCCTTCTCCATAGCCATGCTAGGAGGAGAGAGCATACCAGTGTCAGGGGAGATGTCTAGACCACTGGCATCACCCAATCCTGCACCTAGTCCATTTGGGGGTCAAGCTGGTATTCTTAAGGGTCCAGTGTCCCCTCCATACCGACAAAAATAAGGGTCTGGATCAACCCTGGGCCCAAGAGAGCCCATAGAGAATGGAATCGGCGTCATTCGACGACATTCCAGCTCTGGGCCATTGGGTATGAGGATGGGATCGATGTCGATTGTGGGCCCAGCCGGCGTAGGGTGCGTTGATGTCTGACCTGACTCCGGGGAAGATCGCCGTGGCACAACCGGCGTCGGGACGGATCCGCGATTGGACCCGGAGGCGCCCTCCGGAGCCATGGCTGAAGCAGATGGCTTTGAAACCGAGGGAACCCCAACCAACTCACCTGAGCCTGAAGGCACCGAAGATGGGTCGGACCACCCAAAAATGAGGCGCATGGCCTCATAAAATTCCTTAAGTTTAGCAGGGGTGGCTCCGGCTCCGGAAAGTCGGGGAAGCATGAAGCCGACCCAGACGAAGGCTCTATTGACGGAGACCTAGAGCATCAACTCTCTTCCTGCGTCTTATCATCCGATCGATGGGGTGAAGTCAAAGAACGCTTGTCCTTCTTCAACTTCTTCTTTTTGTGACCCGAATGTCCCGATGACTTGGAGGACGAGGAGTGGCGGTGACTCCGCGGCCGCTCTCGAGACCTTCCTCTAGAACGGGACTGTGAGCGCTGCGGAGTCGAGTGTCTGGCCACCGTGAGCTTTAGGGACCGCTCCCTCAAAGCTTTCGGGTTCATGGCCCGACACTCGGACCACGACTTCAGGTCGTGATCGCACTTCAGGCACCAAAGACACACGAGGTACCGATCCGTCACCGACATAGTTATGTTATCTTATTGAACTTGTAAAGCGCATGGCTACCCGAAGGCCTCCCAGCGCTGATGGACCGACACCTGAACTGGGAAAAGGAGACCGCCAATTCTAGAACAGCCAAGTTTTCAATGCCTTTCGAAAATTATGTTTGTGACTTGTGAGTCGAAGCCTAAGGGGGAGGGAGTTCCACAGTTTAGCTCCCAGATAGGCCATCGTAGCACCACCCCATCTAGCTTTATTGACTCTAGGTAGGTTGGCCAAGGCTGCCGATGCTGACCTAAGGTCTCTATTAGGCTTATAGAAGGTTGAAAGAGTCTTTAACAGAGAAGGACCTCTGTTGTACAGAGACCTATGAATACAGCATAAAGCCTTGATTTTTATGCGCTGTTCCACTGCTAGCCAATGCAGAGAAACTAGTGCTGGTTTTACAGAAGTGCTCCTAGGAATGTCTAATAGAAGGCGCGCCACCGCATTTTGTGCCACCTGCAATTTATTTTTCACATAAATGGGAGAGCCGAGAAATAGTCCATTACCGAGTCAAGTCGGGACAGTATAATCGCCTGAATGATAAGCCTATTTGCAAGAAATGGAAGACCTTCCTTAAGAGTCTCAATAGTCCAAAACAAGTGGCCAAGATGTTTCTAGCATGCTGTTCCAGCATAAGAAGGGGATCTAACCAAATTCCTAGACTCTTAATATATTTCTTTGGGGAGGCAGCTTGGCATTGTAAGATTCTTGCCGAGTCAGGGCAGTGGCCCAAGATCATTACCTCTGTTTTATCACCATTGAGTTGAAGCCTACTATCCGTCATCCATCCTGAGATTGCCAGTAGACAGGAGAACGATAAAGAGCCCTCCAAGGCAGAGTTGGCTGAAAAAGAGACCACCAATTGGGTGTCATCTGCATAAGAGACCAGTGACACTCCGAAAGATTCCACCACCTCGGCCAAAGGAGCCATACATATATTAAATAGCGTGGGGCTGAGCGATGAACCCTGTGGCACGCAGCAGCTGTGGTAGAGTCTATCCGAGAAGACGGATCGGTCGAGGACCTGGAAAGATCTTCCCTCTAAGAAAGAGGTAAGCCAAGAGAGGGCTAAACCCTCAATTCCGATTTCCTTCATCCTTTGACCCAGCACCTGCTGATCTACGGTGTCTTATAGTTCGGTGACAGAAGTCACAAGCCTTGAATCCGGTCTTGCGGGACATCCCTCGAAGCATCCACACACTCGTCAAAAACTTCGACAAAAGTACTGAGGTAGGTCTTTCCAGATCTGCACGTAGGCTGGCATGGAAAGAAAAGAACTGACATCAGCGCACTGGGGTGGAGCCTATATATGACCGCAACACCATCACGGCGCGCAGGACGCCAACAGCTGAGGAGTCGACTGACGCCACCTGACGGCATGCTCGAAGAAAAATCTCCAGATCCAGTCTGACGCCTGGGGAAATTCAAAGGTAAGGAATCTGCAACTAGAAGTCTCTATCAGATAAGCCAACCAAAAGGAGACTGAGGGGTAGCTCAGTCCGGATCAGAGCTATCTAGCATGGAAATGAAAGGACTGACGTCAGCTTGCTGGGGAGGTGCCTTTATAGGTAATGCGCATGTCAGTTCCGTTGCTGACGATGCAGAGCTAAACAATTGCACATACCAGCACGCAGGGGTACTGCTCAAAAATATTCCGGATCCAGTCTGAACCTGGGGAATATTCTAAGGTAAGGAATCTGCATCTAGAAGTCTCTATCAGATAGGTGCTTTACAATGGTGACAGATGATCCTACAGAGGAAAAAAATACCATCAATTGACACTTTTTGGTCTGATCTGTACTTACTATCTAACAAAGCAAACTGGTTTATAGAGAAAGGTATCTAAAGAACACAAGGCTATCACTGTCCAGTATTTTTGCTCCCCTCCTAATGACTTTAATACCTGTGCTGTTTATGTATTATATGAACAGCAAAAATGGATTGTTATTTTTATCTAGGACAAACCGTATATAATTTGTAATGTTTGCCTATTATTTTTTTAACCTGATGAAGCAATCACTTATTCAATAAATACATGTTGGCTACAATGGTTCACTGACAATTTCACCAATGGTGATTTCTTTATAAATGTAATTAAGATTATATGATATTGAATCAACTCTGATCTAGTTTCACCGTAGATAGTCTCCGTACAGACATCACTGGAAAGGTCACAAGTTGATCTTATTGCAGCTGCAATTAATAGAGTGGCATAACACGGAGGATGCCTTTACACATAGAAAACCCCTGTTAACTTCAGTGTGAGGTGAAAAGAGATATAAAAGTCAAAAGAGTAAATGAGTTAACAATAAAAAAACAATATTAAAATCATATCTTGCTTTATTATTATTCTCAGATATAAATTACAGACACATTCTCTAAAACGATAAAGTGACATGCAAGAGATGCATATAAAACATATAGGATATTTGGTGTTAAGTACTTTTGGTTTATATAAAGGCACTTGCTGTCCAAAGACTGGAGGACTGCTTAAGAAAGTGTCTCAGAGAAGGGAGATCCCAATGCTCTTGTTAACTTTGACATCTGGTTGGCTATGGCCAGAAGTACCTCTGAAGTATCCATTTGAGTGTAGAAAACCTACATTCTGTTCTCATTATGATAACTCCTAGGACGCGGGTAACACTGAGAGGAAGAAGCGGGCACTGGCAGTGCAGCTAATGTAGCACAGTCCTTTCAGAGGGAAATGAAAACATTTTTCTAAGGTGACAACTACTGGCAGAATTGGGTTTCCATTAACATAATATGACCACTGAGAAGGAAAGCCAAGTAATGCTGTATGAGAAGGGGTTGGTGCCACCAAGTTAGACACTGTCCACTGACTTTTCATGGAGATCATTTTGCTGTTTATGATTTTCTGCCTGGCATAGTAACCAATCACCTTTAAAGACATTCCTGGTTTGCGTCAAAATATTTTTTTTCCAGGAGGTCTCAAGGTTCTCAGGAGTCAGCTGCGCCGTCCTCGCCTTGATATACTCAAACTTTCTTTGAGCAATCAACCTATTTTAAGTCTTTAACAAGAAATATGCCATTGTGGAACTTTCTTTACTGAGGATAAAATGAATTACCAGATTTTTAGAAAATAATTAAATACACATTTCTTTGTTATATTTGAGTTAGATTGGTTCCCTCTGTTGTTATCTATTCTGTAATAATGTGTTGACTCTGTGGCTTTCTCCTTAGTTAACATAACTACAGTTTTTTAATTAATTGTTTTATTGTAATTTTATTGTAATTATTATTGCATGTTTATTAATATAAATGCACCTTTCACATCAGCCCTAACACCCAATGTTTAGGTGCTCTACCAGGGTACATTAGATCTGCTATTTTATTAAAACATACCTAACCCTCTTGTCTGACCTGATTTGAATGCTCGACCTCCCTGTTGCAGCTCAGAAGATGTTGTGCAAATCATTCTAAAAAAAGGATGGCCTGGAAGACCTCTACAAGACACGAATTGATGACTTCCTCCATTCCTCAAATGCATGCATAATGAGCAAACATCAACATTCAACACCAAAAGAACAATAATCATGACCTGTGGGTCCAAACACCCTCCTACTGCCATATGACCCCAGGAACTCGTGACCCCTCTAATTACATCAAGAGGTGAGAAACCTAGGAGTATCCAAGAATTCAGACTTATCCTTGATATCATATATAAAAAAAAGGTCACAAAAAACATTATCTACATAATTGTAACACTGTGGCACATCTTTCCTCACACTTATAATCTCCAAGCTCGATTATTCCAACAGTCTATACCTCAGCACCCAGTTTCATCATATGCAAAATATAACTAATCTAAAATGCTGCGGCAAGACTGCTGCTGTAGGACTACTTGTCCACCTCCACCCAAGCGGACACATGACACCAGTGCTGCTAGCACATCACTAGCTAAATGTAGCTAGATGAGAAATGTCCAAGGCACTTTGCATCGTACCCAGATTCTCCCAAGGAAAAGGACCAATATAGCTATAAATTATATAAATTCAAGCATTACAAACAAAATAGGACACTGCACTCCATGCTTGTGCCACGGTTCGTCATACTGTCTCGCTATAAAAAAAAATCCATAGGAGGCACCGCTTTTTCAGGATAGGTCATCGTCAAACTCTGGAACTCACTACCAGCCAAGATTTGAAGCATCACGGAGCACATACTGTTCAGAAACAGAGGTTAAAAAAATCTTGTTTCCATATAACTCCACCCTTTATAAACCATGAGACAGAACTTGGAACAATAATTACTCCTTCAGGTTTAATCCACAGTGTACACTGTAGAGATATGGAACAGCCTGACCAGCACACAACCTTCTACGTCCAGATAAGTTATAAAGTGCTGACTTGTGTCTAGCCTTGGTATTATATAGTTATGTAAGTTCCTACATAACCCTACTGTCCCTTGCTAATATGAATAGCATACCAACCAGGGGATGTGCAGTTGACTGTCACTCAAAAAGACTGCATATTAATTCCTTTTTGCTGCTTGGCCCTCTCAGACTCCCATCAGACAGAACTGCTACAGATCATATGTGTCACCCAGTTCTGTACCAGTGCACAACAACCAACAATCCATCATCAACTGAACAGCCATGGAATAGTTGCAGATATGGGCCACATACTGCTGACCACCAGCATGATCTAATTTAGTCCAATACTGCAGGTTCCAGCTAACTACATGTTATGACCTCTCCTTAACACCTCACAATGTCAATCATATATGGGATGATGATAACAAGTGTCACCCCAGTAGTTCTCTTGACCATCTCTTATTCCAACATATACCTTCTTGGGATCCTAAAGGACAGGTTACTTACCTTCAGTAACGTCTTATCTGGTAGAGACATAGGCCCTCATTACGACTTTGGTGGTCTTCACAGAAGACAGCCAAAGCTGCGGGTGCCACCAGTGCTGGCGGTCTTCTGCCCACCATATCACGGGTACTACTGGATTACCGCCACACTTTTGGTGGTAATCTAGCAGTAGTTGTGCTGGCGGGTGGAGACGCCTGGGCCATTCCACCAACGGCCCCGCCCTGCCAGTGTCACTCCACCAGCCATATTATGGGAAATAATACGGCCTGGAGGTGTCCTGCTAGCAGGGCACTGCCGGCGGGGGGTGCGCCCCTTCCTTTTCCCTGCCGGACGACCTTCTTCCTGGACCGGGGAAGGTGATAGTCCGACAGGGGGAGGGGGTGGTGTTGTGTGTGCATGTGTGAGTATGTGGTGTCTGCGTGTGTGTATGAATGTGTGTATGCTTGTGAGTATGAGTGTTGTGGATGAATGAGTGCTTGCGTGTGAGTATGCGTGTTTGGATGGGTGTGAGTATGCATGCTTGAATGCGTGTATAAATGTTGAAGTGAATGCGTATACGGATGCGTGTGAGTGGATGCATGCATGTATGTGTAGGTGAATGAGTGTATGCGTGGTGCGTGTGGGTGTCTTTGCGTGTGCATGTATGTAGATCCCTATGTCAGAAGGTAGGGTGGGTGGTGCTGTTTCAGAAGGGGGGAAGGGGCGCTGTGGCTAGTGGGGGGGTCTAGTGCTTGCTTGGTCATCTACCGGTGACAGGGAAGAAATCCCGTCACCGGTAGCCTTTCTGCTTTTGTTTTCGTGGCGGTTCTACAGCCACGGAAACCATGGCGGAAAGGCGGCTCCTAATACCGCAGGTGGTCTTCTGTGGGCCGCAGGGTCAGAGATGCTCATCTCTAGCCCGGCGGCTCACACCGCCCTGGCGGTATGAGTGGAGATGTGGCGGGTTGGCAGTGGCCAACCTGCCACGCTCATAATATGGTGGTCTTCAACGCCAGCCTGCTGGCAGTGGGACAGCTGCCTTTACCCTGGCGGTTTGAAGACCACCAGGGTCATAATGAACCCCATATTTTAGTTGCAGATTTCCTACCTTTAAATTTCACCCAGGCGTCAGCTTGATCCGGAGAATTTTCTGAACAGTATCCCAGCGCCCCATTAAATGGCGTCAATCGGCTCCGTGTCCATCGTCGCCTGCGCTTGATATGACATCAGGGCTCATATATAGGTGCCACCCCGGTGTGCTGACGTCAGTTTCTTTTCACAGCTTTCCATACCAGAAGCTCATAGTCATGAAGAACACTGGTGCATCAAAACTGAGGCCCTGAAAGGGGAGTCACTGTCCATAGATATCAGTTTGCAGAGCTGGGAGGATGGGTGGGTTGGAAAGGAATTTGCAACTAGAATATTTCTCTACCAGATAAGGCTTTACTGAAGGTAAGTAACTTGTTCATCTAATAGAGACTTCTAGTTGCTTATTTCTTACCTGTGAATAGATACCCAAGCAATACCATTCCCAGAGGAGGGTCTGCAAGCCAAGATCACACTAGAAAGTCCTGCAGGACCGAACGAGCAAAGCACCCAACCCTACGGACCTGACTGTCCAGGCAATAGTGTTTGGTGAACATGTGCAAGGATGCACATGTTGCCGCCTGACAGATATCAAGGACTGGAACCCTATGTGCTAATGCAGTGGTCGCAGCTGTGGTTCGAATTGAGTGAGCACACAAGCCCTCTGGGTTGCTTTTTTGGCCAGAGCGTAGCAGATCTTAATGGAGAGTACGACCCATCTGGAGACAGTTTGCTTCTGCACTGCCAGACCTTTCTTCACACCCACATTACAGACAAAGAGGAGTTGATTGTCTACCCAGAACTCTTTTGTACAATCAAGGTATAGCGCCAACGTTCTTTCCGGGTTCAGGGGATGGAGTCTCTCCTCTTCCTTAGAAGAATGAGGGGGTGCGTAAAAAATAGGCAAGGTGATGAGTTGGCCTGCATGAAATGACGTAACCATTTTTTGCAGGAAAGAGACCCTAGTGCTAAGCACAACTTTGTCAGGGTAGATAAAAAGGTAGGGCGGCTTAAATGACAATGCCTGCAACCTACACACCCTGCAGGGAGATGTAATGGCCACAAGAAAGGCTGTTTTCAAAGTGAAAAGCCTGAGAGGACAGTCATGGAGAGGCTTGAAAGGAGTGCACGTCAGAAATGTCAAAACCAAATTTAAATTCCATTGGGGCATAGGGATGGAAGAAACATAAGTGTAAGGCCTTTAAGGAACCTATTAACAATAGGGGACTTAAACAAAGAAGGCTGATCAGATAACATCAAAAAAGCAGATATTTAAGACAAATAACCTTTGAGAGTGCCCATAGCAGAGCCCTACAGGGCCAGAGAAAGTATAAAGAACAGGACTTCGGAGAGAGGGGCAGAAAGAGGGTCAACAGACTTATCTGTGCACCATGCAACAATTTTTTTTCCAACAACAAGTGTATACCGCTTTGGTGGAGGGATGCCTGGCTGCCAAGATAATGTTACAGACTTCGGGTGGAAGGTCTAAAGCTGTCAACTGTCGCCGCTCAATCGCCACGCAAGAAGGTGGAGAGTGGACAGGTTCAGGGGAAGAACCCTCCCCTGCTGCTGTGACAGACGATCCTCCCAAAGGGAGGTAGGGGAAGAAAGCATGCCAGTATCTGGTGAAGTATCCAGTCCGCAGGTCTCACCTAAGTCTGTACGGCAGTCTATAGGCTCTTGGAGCTTGTATTCTAAAGGGTCCAACAACCCTTCTCATTTCTCACTGTAACCTAGCCCACAAGAAAGGGACTCAGGATTCAACATAGGAGGCAAGGCTCCTGCCAGCATTGGAGTCGGTGTTGTACGACGTCCATCTGGCTCCGTGTCAGAGTCAGCAATAAGAATTGGGAAGGTGCCGCCTGTAGGCGTGGGGAGTGTTGGTGTTGGGACCACATCGGGGAAGGTTGGGTGGTATGACTGATGCCGGTCTGGATGCTGGACTGGATCCATGGGTGCTGCAGCCGCAGAACCTGAAGTGGCCCCTTCCAACCGCGAAGTGCCTGAAGGTGCTCCTGCGGAGTCTAGATGCCCAAAAATGAGGTGCATGGCCTCAGAACTGATGAAGATAGACAGGGGTCGCTCTGGCTCCCGGAAACTTGGTGAGGCGCGCAGTTGGCCCAGGAACAGGTTTCTCAGAACGAGGCCTAGAGCACAGATGCTCCCTCATTTCATAGGCTGACAGATGAGGAGAAGTTAAAGAAAGCTTCGCCTTCTTGCTCTCCTCCTTGTGCCTCGACTTACCCGATCATCCGGAGGACTTGGAGTGGGACGAAGATGATAGAAAACTCTGTGACCGCTATCGGGACCTTTCTCTCGACCAGGACCTCGACTTGTTCAGTTGAGTGTCAGGCTGCCATCAGCTTCAGGGACCGCTCCCTCAAAGCCTTTGGATGCATGGCTCAACACTCAGAGCATGACTCTGGGCTGTGGTCGCACTCCAGTCACCAAAGACAAACAAGGTGCAGATCCAACAATGCCCGATGACACAATCCGCAGGACTTAAACCTGGCCTTCCTCAATGACATCCTTGACGCACCAGTAGTAGAAAAATTGGAAAAATCTTCAACAAAAGTCAAAAAGTGACTGAGGGGTAGCTCTTTTCGGATTGACGATAGCTGGAGTGGAATGAAAAGAACTGACGGCAGTGCACCAGGGTGTTGCCTATGCAGGACCAGTGATGTGGAGCCGATCGACGCCACCTAACAGCACGCAGGGGTACTGCTCAGAAAATTTTCCAGATCAAGCTGAAGCCTGGAGGAAATTCACATGTAAGGAAACTAGAAGTCTCTTTTCAGATCATAAAAATCTCATAATGGACAACTATTCGCGGCAACAAGCTTAGTGGACTGATCATAAGAAATACCATAAAGGGACGTAAAGAGCTGATCGATGCTGCCGGCTTATTAAAAACCATAAACCATAAACTTGGCACTTCTTTCACTCTCTCACGTCTTTACCCATTGCACTGCAAAGTGCTGCGTATCATAGCACGTCATTGCACCTCTATGGTAATCTCGCACAAGTAAATACATAGGATCAAAACAAAAACAACATTCCAACCAGGCACCCTTAACCGCTTAGGTGCGGGCGTCGGCCACTGGCCGACGCCCACACACCCTCCCTGGTGCGGGTCACGACCAGTGGCCGACACCAGGAAGGGCATTAATAAATCCTCGGGTGCGTCGCACCCGAGGATTTATTTATTTATTTTTTTCTTCCCTGGGGAGACACGGAAGCTACTGTGTCACCCCCCGCCCCCCACCCGCCCCTTTGTGACGTCAGCGCGCCGCGAGGCGCGCTGACGTTGCAAAGGTGTTTTCCCCATCAAAGCAGGAAGCAGCCTTGCGGCCGCTTCCTGCTTTGATGGGGAAAACGGCCTTTTACACGTTCGGGAAGGCCTCGTAAGAAAGGGGAGAGTCTCACCTTTCTTACGAGGCCTTCCTGAAAGTGTTTCCTGGCCCCCGATCGCAGCACAGCTCAGCTGCGATCGGGGGGGCCAGGAAACACTTTGAATAGGCCTTGTAAGAAAGGGGAGACTCTCCCCTTTCTTACGAGGCCTTCTGAAACTGTTTCTGGCCCCCGATCGCAGCACAGCTGCGATCGGGGGCCAGGAAACCCCACTAGACACCAGGGATTTCACTTTTGGGGGGCGGCCCCCCCCGGAAAACGGGCCGCCCCCCCCCGGCATAATTTTTTTTTTTTTTAAAAGGTAGGAGCCCCCTGGGGGGGGGGGGGGCGCGATTGTGCCCCCCCCAGGGGATTTTTTTTTTGTTTAAAAAAAAAAATAAAAAAAAAAAAAAAATGAAATGACAGGGGGTCGCCCGTGGGCAGGGTGACCCCCTGTGGGGGCAATTTTTTTTTAGATGTTGTAGGGTTTCCCTGGGGACCATTTTGGCCCCCAAGGAAACCATACAACTACTAAAAAAAAATATATGTATATATCTATGTATATATCTATGTAGATAGATATATCTAGGTACATGGATATATCTATAGATATATCTATGTAGATATATATATGTATATATATATATATATATATATATTTATATATATATATATATATATATATATATATATATAGAGGTAGATCTGTATCAAAGAGATTTATAAAGCGCGCTACTCACCTGTGAGGGTCTCAAGGCGCTGGGGGGGGGGAGGACGGGGGGAGGGAAAGGGGCTGGGAGGTTCACTGTTCAAAAAGCCAGGTTTTGAGGCCCTTCCTGAAAAGAAGTAGGCTTTGGGTCTTGCGAAGGTGGGTTGTGAGTGCGTTCCAGGTTTTGGGTGCAATGTAGGAGAAGGATCTGCCCCCGGTGGTGGTGTGCTTGATGCGGGGGACAGAGGCGAGAGAGAGGTCAGCTGAGCGGACGTTTCGTGTGAGGGTGTGGAATGTGACTCTCGTTGTGGTAGGCAGGGCCTGTGTTGTGGAGTGATTTGTGTGCGAGGATGAGGATCTTGAAGGTGATCCTTTTGTCAATGGGGAGCCAGTGGAGGGATTTGAGGTGTGGAGAGATGTGTTGGTGTCGGCGGAGGTCGAGGATGAGTCGTGCTGCTGAGTTCTGGATGCGTGTAGTTTGCGCTTGAGTTTTAGAGTGGTGCCGGCGTAGAGGGCGTTTCCGTAATCAAGCCTGCTGCTGATGAGTGCGTGAGTGACAGTTTTTCTGGTCTCTGTGGGGATCCATTTGAATGTTTTTCAGTATACGGAGTTTGTTGAAGCATGAGGAGGTAAGAGCGTTGATTTGTTGGGTCATCGAGAGGGAGGAGTCTAGGATGATGCTGAGGTTGCGTGCGTGGTTGGCGGGGGTGGGTGCAGGGCCTCGCGTGGTGGGCCACCATGGGGGGTCCCAGGTGTTTTTGTGTGGGCCAAAGAGGATTATTTCGGTTTTGCTTGAGTTGAGTTTCAGGTGGTTGGCTGTCATATATATATCACTTTTGTCAATATGTGTGTGGTTTCCCTGGGGGGAGAAGGGTCCAACTTGTCTAGTGGCAGTTTTAGTGCCATAAAGAAGCGCAGAAGGTTTATATGCCTACTGCAAAGAGCACATCTATATTTTATGTAAATCGCTGAGTACATTAGTAAAGTCTATGGAGAGATGAAGGGCACTTTTGCTGGGTGGTAATGAGGGAATCCGAGGAGGAGGGAGTGGGAGCACCAATAATGATTGTTGGACTGGGCGCAGGAGATGCTAAAGACTGTGACGAATGGTATGTGACAAGGTGTTTTTTGAGTGTCTTGAAAGTACGTGCTGATTGAGGGAAGAAGCGCAGGTAAGGTGGCCTCTACTGTTGCACGTATCTCACACACACCATCGATTTTGTGACTGTCTACGTAGGCTAGTGTTTTAGAGCAACAGTTTAGCCAATAGCAGAGATGGCATCTTGATGGATGACTGCTGCCTGCACTCGGGTTATAGAGGACCGCTCTGACATAGGATCAGAGACTGAGACATCAGATACTGAGACAGCATCTGAGGGATAGGACAATGGCGCAGACTCTGGGAGTGATTTTTCAGTCAGAGGAGTCCCATTCGAAAACTCCTCTTCCAGTACATTATGAGGGAGGTGATGAGGACAGTCCTGCTGTCCCTTCGCAAGCTGTTCGTGCAACTGGGTAATAGTGGGTTAGGCCAACCCAGAGAGCAGGTGAATGCGGCGGCAAGCAGAGAGAGAGTGCTCTCTTGGGAGCTCACCAATTTAGTTCAGCCCCAAATTCCACCACCCAAATCATATTGTGGAGACATCAAAATTGTCTATGGCAAAACAAACTGGTTTTGTAAGGCAGGCACCTGTGTTTTTGGTCCTGGATTCGGCGGCCATATAGAGAAACACACTAAACCCAAACATTTCTGGAAACTAGACATTCGGGGGAGTCCACAGAGGTGTGACTTGTGTGGATTCCCCAAAGTTTTCTTACCCAGAATACCCTGCAAAGCTGAAATGTTGAAAAAAAACTCTATTTTTCTCGCATTTCTGTCACACAAACTACAGGAATATGCTGGGATCCACAACATTCCTACCACCCAGTGACTCCTCACCTGTCCAGATAAAAACACTACCCCACTTGAGTGCCTACACCTAGTGCCTGTGTCAGGAATGGATCACCCCAGGGTCAACAACTGCCTCACGTAAGGACCAACATTGACCGTTGTGTGATCTATTCCTGTCGCAGGCACCAGGCCTAACCACACAAGTGAGGTATCATATTTATCGGGAGACTTGGGGGAACGCTGGGTGGAAGGAAATTTGTGGCTCCTCTCAGATTCCAGAACTTTCTGTCACCGAAATGTGAGGAAAACGTGTTATTTTAGCCACATTTTGAGGTTTGCAAAGGATTCTGGGTAACAGAACCTGGTCCGAGCCCCACAAGTCACCTCATCTTGGATTCCCCTGGGTTTCTAGTTTTCAAAAATGTGCTGGTTTGCTAGGTTTTCCCAGGTGCCGGCTGAGCTAGAGGCCAAAATCCACAGGTAGGCACTGTATTCTATGAAAAAATGTGATGTGTCCACGTTCTGTTTTGGGGCATTTCCTGTCGCGGGCGCTAGGCCTACCCACACAAGTGAGGTATCATTTTTATCGGGAGACTTAGGGGAACGCCGGGTGGAAGGAAATTTGTGGCTCCTCTCAGATTCCAGAACTTTCTGTCACCGAAATGTGAGGAAAACTTGTTTTTTTAGCCACTTTTTGAGGTTTGTAAAGGATTCTGGGTAATAGAACCTGGTCCGAGCCCCGCAAGTCACCCCTCCTTGGATTCCCCTAGGTCTCTAGTTTTCAGAACTGCACAGGTTTGGTAGGTTTCCCTAGATGCCGGCTGAGCTAGAGGCCAAAATCTACAGGTAGGCACTTCTCAAAAAACACCTCTGTTTTCTTCCAAAAATTTTTATGTGTCCACGTTGCGCTTTGGGGCGTTTCCTGTCGCAAGCGCTAGGCCTACCCACACAAGTGAGGTATCATTTTTATCGGGAGACTTGGGGGAACGCTGGGTGGAAGGAAATTTGTGGCTCCTCTCAGATTCCAGAACTTTCTGTCACCGAAATGTGAGGAAAACTTGTTTTTTTAGCCACTTTTTGAGGTTTGCAAAGGATTCTGGGTAACAGAACCTGGTCCGAGCCCCGCAAGTCACCCCTCCTTGGATTCCCCTAGGTCTCTAGTTTTCAGAAATGCACAGGTTTGGTAGGTTTCCCTAGGTGCCGGATGAGCTACAGGCCAAAATCTACAGGTAGGCACTTCTCAAAAAACACCTCTGTTTTCATCCAAAAATTTGGATGTGTCCACGTTGCGCTTTGGGGCGTTTCCTGTCGCAGGCGCTAGGCCTACCCACACAAGTGAGGTATCATTTTTATCGGGAGACTTGGGGGAACGCCGGGTGGAAGGAAATTTGTGGCTCCTCTCAGATTCCAGAACTTTCTGTCACCGAAATGTGAGGAAAACTTGTTTTTTTAGCCACTTTTTGAGGTTTGCAAAGGATTCTGGGTAACAGAACCTGGTCCGAGCCCCGCAAGTCACCCCTCCTTGGATTCCCCTAGGTCTCTAGTTTTCAGAAATGCACAGGTTTGGTAGGTTTCCCTAGGTGCCGGCTGAGCTAGAGGCCAAAATCTACAGGTAGGCACTTCTCAAAAAACACCTCTGTTTTCTTCCAAAAATTTGGATGTGTCCACGTTGCGCTTTGGGGCGTTTCCTGTCACAGGTGCTAGGCCTACCCACACAAGTGAGGTATCATTTTTATCGGGAGACTTGGGGGAACGCCGGGTGGAAGGAAATTTGTGGATCCTCTCAGATTCCAGAACTTTCTGTCACCGAAATGTGAGGAAAACTTGTTTTTTTAGCCACTTTTTGAGGTTTGCAAAGGATTCTGGGTAACAGAACCTGGTCCGAGCCCCGCAAGTCACCCCTCCTTGGATTCCCCTAGGTCTCTAGTTTTCAGAAATGCACAGGTTTGGTAGGTTTCCCTAGGTGCCGGCTGAGCTAGAGGCCAAAATCTACAGGTAGGCACTTCTCAAAAAACACCTCTGTTTTCTTCCAAAAATTTGGATGTGTCCACGTTGCGCTTTGGGGCGTTTCCTGTCGCAGGCGCTAGGCCTACCCACACAAGTGAGGTATCATTTTTATCGGGAGACTTGGGGGAACGCCGGGTGGAAGGAAATTTGTGGCTCCTCTCAGATTCCAGAACTTTCTGTCACCGAAATGTGAGGAAAACTTGTTTTTTTAGCCACTTTTTGAGGTTTGCAAAGGATTCTGGGTAACAGAACCTGGTCCGAGCCCCGCATATCACCCCTCCTTGGATTCCCCTAGGTCTCTAGTTTTCAGAAATGCACAGGTTTGGTAGGTTTCCCTATGTGCCGGCTGAGCTAGAGGCCAAAATCTACAGGTAGGCACTTTGGAAAAAACAGCTGTGTTTTCTATAAAAAAAATAGGATGTGTCCATGTTGTGTTTTGGGGCATTTCCTGTCGCGGGCACTAGGCCTACCCACACAAGTGAGGTATCATTTTTATCGGGAGACTTGGGGGAACATAGAATAGCAAAGCAAGTGTTATTGCCCCTTATCTTTCTCTACATTTTTTCCTTCCAAATATAAGAGAGTGTGTAAAAAAGACGTCTATTTGAGAAATGCCCTGCAATTCACATCCTAGTATGGGCACCTCGGAATTCAGCGATGTGCAAATAACCACTGCTCCTCAAAACCTTATCTTGATCACATTTTGGAAATGCAAAGGTTTTCTTGATACCTCTTTTTCACTCTTCATATTTCAGCAAATGAATTGCTGCATACCCAGTATAGAATGAAAACCAACTGCAGGGTGCAGCTCATTTATTGGCTCTGGGTACCTAGGGTTCTTGATGAACCTACAAGCCCTTTATATCCCCGCAACCAGAAGAGTCCAGCAGACAAAACGGTATATAGCTTTCAGAAATCTGACATCGCAGGAAAAAGTTACAGAGTAAAACATAAAGAAAAATGGCTGTTGTTTTCAGCTCAATTTCAATATTTTTTTATTTCAGCTGTTATTTTCTGTAAGAAAACCTTGTAGGATCTACACAAATGACCCCTTGCTGAATTCAGAATTTTGTCTAGTTTTCAGAAATGTTTAGCATTCCGGGATCCAGCATTGGTTTCACACCCATTCCTGTCACTAACTGGAAGGAGGCTGAAAGCACCAAACATAGTAAAAATGGGGTATGTCCCAGTAAAATGCCAAATTTGTGTTGAAAAATGTGGTTTTCTGATTCAAGTCTGCCCGTTCCTGAAAGGTGGGAAGATAGTGATTTCAGCACCAGAAACCCTTTGTTGATGGCATTTTCAGGGAAAAAACCACAAGCCTTCTTCGACAGCCCTTTTTTCCCATTTTTTTGGAAAAAACAAAATGTTCACTGTATTTTGGCTATTTTCTTGGTCTCCTCCAGGGGAAACCACAAACTCTGGGTACCATTAGAATCCCTAGGATGTTGGAAAAAAAGGACGCACATTTGGCGTGGTTAGCTTATGTGGACAAAAAGTTATGAAGCCCTAAGCGCGAACTACCCCAAATAGCCAAAAAAGGGCTCAGCACTGGGGGGGAAAAGGCCCAGCAGCTAAGGGGTTAATGGTGCAGGGTGCTACGAATGAAGGCAAGAACTTCAGCGTCCCACAGCGTTTCAATACAATTCTCATACATCTTTTGATCTCTTTCACGCTCTAGAAAAAAACACACTAAAGCAAAAAATAACTAAATTAATGCTCTTACAGGGACACCTGCTGGCAGGAAAAAGAAAAACTGATGAATTAAACAACCCTGTGAGAAGACCTTAACATTGGCCTAATCTTGATCGACATATGTAAACTGGGGCAACGAGTGTGGCTTGAGTAGGAGCCAAGTACAATAGCGCCTGCTTACTCACAAACAAGATTTGTTTGAGAAATTTCAGGAATAATTGTAATTCGGAAGTGCTTTATAACTAGCCCAAAATAAGTGAAAGCAGATTCTCATTGAAGAATGTTCAAAGCAAACAGTCTCTTTTCTGGACTGGCCTGTCGCACAATCTCTGAATGTCATACTTTATATATTCTCCTTAAATCTGGGGAGACTGCCTCTTCTTTTTCGGAAAGTTTTTCCATTTCATTCATGAACTTCGTCCTGAGCCCACTGCGGACAGATAAAACTGCTCCATTTTGTTGGTATAACAAGTGACCAGGACGACACAAGTCCCATAGACTTCGAAATGAATAGATCCAAAGCAGGAAGACCTTTCGGAGCCAAGCGAGGGCGGGCCTCTCTCAGTGCCTTTTAGGAATGGGGCTACTATTCACGGGGGCAGCTTTAAAGTTGTTGGCGAGTTGTTCTCCTCACTAAGTGACAGGCCTGAAGAGAGAAAAAGAGAAAGGGGTATTCACGTGAGATTCTGATATGGAAATGAGAGACAGAAACACACACAAGACAGTATGACATCCAGAGGACTCCGAATGAGGCACTGCATAGTCAAGTCAGCCGACAGCCCAAGTGCCCGATTACTTTGTTATAGTCTTCATTAATATGACGATGAGCTTCCACCTCACAGCCCTTATTTAGCGAGGCTCTCTCTGCCTCAACCAGGACAACCCACTTCGTTGCATTATTTCTTTTGCTGAAAATAGCGAACCTCTAGGAGAGGGCGTGTTACCTTTCTGTTCATGATAAACTACATTAGTATTGGTCTACAGTGCCTAAAATATATATATATATATATTAGATACACATACACAAAAGGTGAATGTTTTTCTTAAGGGCATACCATCTGCAATGCTGAATGCCAGGGCCAAATACCAAGGTTGTCTACTTTTTATTTCATCTCACACCTCTCTTCCACCATCCTTTCCTTTTTCTCATTTTACTTTAGTCTTATTGGTTCTTCCCATCCCTGCTTTCCCCTTTGTCACTGTTTTCCATTTTTAATCTTCATATTCTTTTCTAGCGTTCTCTCGTCTGTTTTGTAACAAAGTCGTACTTAGGATTAAAAATAAGAACAGCCCACCAAACACTAGTGTCAATGTCCACCACCTGCACAAATTAAGCACTGACCGTCTCCCTCCTATATCCAAGTATCTGCTGAGTGGTGAAGCATATAGCTGGATAGAAGGGTGTAGAATCGTGAGAAGAGGCCCCTATTATGAGTAACGAAGATCACCGGTGAATAATTGAGTCATTACCTTCTCGTATAACTTCAATAGCAGAGTCCTTAACTAAAGAGGATACAGAGCTGAATTTATTTCACACAAAGAATTAAAAGCAAATATCCACAGCACTCTGGAAACAATAATCAGTTGTGAAGGAAGAAATCAGGAATATAAAAATAACTGATGCACAAAGGCAAACTCCAGAGTAAGGGTTACATAAATTTGGTAATGCTGAAAAAAATGTTAGGGGTAACCAAATTGCAAACTCCAAATTCCTGGAAGGTACCCCCTCTATATTCTATTAAAGATGCAAACATGTCCCCAGTGGAGCGAGCTTGAATCCCTGCAGAAGAGGAAAAGAAGATATACCATAACCGTTGACAATCGCAGACTTATTCCCGAGAGCAACGGCGTAAGGAGATTTCTTTGCTTTCCCCACTGGCCCAGAGCTAACAAAAGATGACTTTTATGGCACAAAGCTATTGGTTCTATTTAAGCATAGCAGGACTGCTTTATGTACATCAAGGAGTGCACAGACCCACTCTTTGCCAAGTTGTGGAAATATGAAAAGGTAAAGCAGGACCATTTATTGTTTCATAACATACATTCATTGTCCACAACAGCTAGAAAAAAATAAGTTACTTATCTGTAACTGTAGCTCTCCAGTATTGGAATCTTTCATAGATTCACATGCTTGAATCATTCCCCATAGTCAAGAGGGGAGTCCCCGGCAAATTATAATAGCAATGTAATGTAAAACCCAATGCATTAAGGTCCTTAGGCCTTCACTTTTGGAGACTATCTAAGTCTGTTTAGAAAAGAGACCACAAATAGACCTCAGACAATCAAGCTGTACCTCCCTTTAGAACACTCCTGTGAGAAGCTCCAGCTCCACAGATTTTCCCAGGCACAAGTGTTGGGGGATCAGTGAGAAAGAAAGGGATATCTATCTATCTATCTATATAAATAATTATGGTGAACTTCTCAGGGGCGTGGGAGGGTCACATGTGAATCTATGAAAGATTCCAATACTGGAGAACTACAGTTACAGGTAAGTAACTTATTTTCTTACTCCAGTATTGGAACTTTCATGCATTCACATGGTTCAATCAGAGTAGTAAGCAGTAGTAAAGCACATTGTATTTTGAATATACATGTGACAATTGACAAAATGTATCAATACAGTTGCGAAACAAGACTTTAGATGTCGCATATTCATTAATAACCGTATGATATTATATAAAAGCACTCATAGTAAACAGTGTGAAAACTGGGATGGAGAAAAAAGAGAGAACATGATAGCTCATCATTACTGGAACAGATGTCTTAGTTCTGTCATCCCCAGTGCCACATCACCTTGAGGCGTTGCTTCTAAGCAGTAGTGCTTTGTAGAAGTGTGCATGTACTTGCAGGTGGCAGCTCTGCAAATGTTCTGGATGGGCACACAGCAAATAGCACAATAGATGCTGCTACAACTCTTGCTGAATGGGCATGCATGGGTCCCTGTAGAGGCTTCCTTGCAGCTCTGGGGCAGAAATGGATTGAGCTAGATATCTACCTATCAATCCGTTGCTTGGAGAGTGGTTGGTGTTTCCTAGAGGTACTGAATGCTACAAATAGTTGATTGGACCAAAATATTTGATTTTATTCAGATAAAATTTGAGACATCTTTTGATATCCAAAGAGTGAAGGGCCTGTTCCCCCAGTGTGGTAGGATTCTGCAAGTACAACTTTAGGACCACTGGCTGATTAATGTAGAAATTATGAAGGAACTTTGGGTATGAACTTTGGATTTTTTTCATAGTATTACCCTGTCTTCCTTAAACTGCAAGAAGGGATCCTGTATGGTGAAGGCTTGGATCTCGCTAACTCTTCTTGCGGAGGTAAGGGGGAGAAGAAGTGCAACCTTCCATGAAAGAAGTTTCAAGTCCGCCCTGTGTATAGGTTTAAACGGATGTTTCATTAATTGGGATAAAACTATGTTGAGTTGTCAAGATGGAGGAGGTGGTCTGGCTGGCAGGAAAGTTCGGAAGAGTCCTTTGATGAACTGTTTGTTGATCCTAGTAGTCTACAACGATGGTAAGTTTTCTGATTGTCTATAACGGGATATTGCAGCCAAGTGAACCTTAATTGAAGCATGAGCCAAACCAGTTCTCGCCAAATGGAGTAGGTATAGAAGAACCTGCTCCGGTGATGATGAGAATGGATGTAATTGAGCATGTTTGCACCATAAGCAAAATTCTTTCCATTTAAGACGGTAAGTCCTGTTTGTACTGTCTGCTCTGGCAAGAATGTCTCTACAGTCAGGTGAGATGTCTGAGTGCACAAACTCATTGTGCTCTGGAGCCAGGCTGTCAAATGAAGTGATGCTGGATCCGGGTGTAGCACTTGAACCCTGCACATTGTTAGTAGGCATGGTGTTATCAGCAGAGGGATGCTAGGACTCTCTTATAGAAGTAGTTCTGGGAACCAGTGCTGGCGAGGCTATGCAGGGCTATCAGGAGTATATTGCAGTGCTCAGCTTTGATCTTGGCTAGGAGTCTCGGAATTAGGGGAATGGGAGAAACGGCATAGTTGGCATATATTCCTGACAATGCCATCATAAAAGCATTCCCCCATGAGCACAGATGGTGATGCCATCTTGCAAAGAATTGGCATTTTGCATTCTGGGGAATGGCAAACAGATCCAGGTTAGACTTGCCCCACTGAGCGAAGACGTGGTTGAGCACGCTCTGATCTAAATCTCATTCATGGTTGGATGTTGTGAACCTGTTGAGAGAGTCTGCTAGCACATTTTACTTCCCTGGTATGTGCTCTGCCCGCAGATGCACTCCACGGGGGATGGACCAATTCCAGATATGCTGCGATTTTTGAGATAAGAAGACCAGTGACAGATGCGAAGTCTGTATCCACCAAGACAATGTTGTGATCACAGTCTTCATAATCCTAATTGTATCATTGAAGGACCACATGGACTGTGTCCAATGACTGTCCAGTTGTTCCTGAAAGTGTCACATTTTGAGACGGCAGAATGGAATAAGAGGGATTCAGGATGACATCATCCTTAACAGGAATTTGAAGAGGCGAACAGAAAGAGATTTCCTTCTTTGAACCGATTTGGCCAAGGTGATCAGTTTTTGCTGTCTTTCCTTTCTAGGAGCAGCTTTGGTGAGTGACGTGGCTAGGACTGCCCCCAGAAAGGTGATGTTTTTAAAGGATTGTAATGTTGACTTCTTGTTGTTGATAGTGAGACCTAATTCTTCGAATAGTGGTATAGAGGCTGCTATTGACTTCTCCGCCTGTGCTATGTACAAGGCTTTGCTCAGCCAGTTATCCAAATACGGGAATACCTGATGCTTTTGTTTTCTCAGGAATGCTGCAACTGGAGCTAAATATTTGGTGAAAATCCTGAGGGCTGATTTCTGGCCAAATGGGAAGTGGAAGTGATTTCCAGGTACCGTAATTTTGAGGCACTTTCTGTGGGACGGATGGATCGGGATGTGGAAGTATGCATCCTGGAGATTGAGAGTGGCACATAATCTCCTGTCCTGGATTTAAAAATGAGAGAATATCGGGTAGAGTAATCATACAAAATGACTGCTTCTTGAGTATATGTGTTCAGCTCCCTGAGGTCCAAGATTGGACGCCACTCCTACCAGACGAGAAAGAAACTTGAGTAGAAGCCTTTGTTTCTGCCTGAAACAGGAACTTTTTCTATTGCCCCCTTCCTGAGCATTACCAAAACTTCCTTTTTGAGGAGATGTAGGTGCTTTTGAGTGTGTGGAAGAGGAGGTCTTGCTGGTGGAATTTTCAGAAACTCTAGGGTATGGCCAAATTGGATAAGGTTCAGCACCAATGGATCCAAAGTTATTGCTTGCCATCAGTGATAATAACGGGAATTCCTTTCTCCTATTTTCGGAATGGAGGAAAGATCGGTAGCTGGCAACCTTATAAAGTAATTGTCTACGGCCTATGATATGCTCTAGTTTTTTGCGTGGGCCTGCTAAAGGGGGCCTGCGAAGGCTGTCTCTGCAGATATTGAGGGCAAAAGGACTGGTAAGAAGAGGAGTAAGCTGGGTCCCTATATTGCTGGAAACCTCCTCTGTAGAATGGAAACCCACGCCCTGGGGTGCCCCGCAAAGGCTGTTTTTTAAATTTAAAGATTCCAAGAGATTTGGCCATGTCTGTGTTGGTCTTGATAGCCTGCAGGGCATTGTCAACGTGCTTGCTAAAGAGGGCTTCCCCATCAAAAGGTACATCAAGAATATTGTTTTGTACCTCCGGTCTGAATGAAGTCGCATGAAGCCAACCCTGCCTTCTAAGAACAGAGGCTCCTGCTAATTGTTGAAAGGCAGTAGTAGCAATGTCCACCGCACAATCAATAACCTCTGCTGAGGCTCTTTCCCCCTTCTGTAGTATTGTTTTTGCTTCTGCCTTGGCATCTTCTGGCAACTGGTCCAAGTAAGGTGTGATGTCTGCCCATAACTGCTTGTCGTACCTGCCTATAACAGCCAAGAAATTTGACTCCCTGACTGTAAGAGAAGGCATCGAAGGAAAACGTTTTCCGATGTTATCAAGTCTCCTCCGTTCTTTGTTGGGGGTGCAGAGATTGGAGCCGAAGGGTTCTTGGACCTGCGTTGGGCCGCCTGAGTAATTACTGAGTCTGGCTTGGGATGACCCGTCAGACAGGCTAGAGTGTCCTCTGGTGCTCTGTATTTTTTGTCTAGGCTGGGTAGGACTGCAGTAACTGTGGCAGGATTCCTCGTCACCTTGAGGCCTTCATCCCATATATAGTTGACTATGGGCATGGATTGTATGCTTCTTTGGAAGGGCTCCTTAAAGTCATAAAGGAAGCAGTCCATCTTCCTCGTCGCCATAGGCAGTCCAAATTATTTAGCAGCTTTCTCCAGTAGATTATGGAATCCACGGATGTCCTCTGGCGTGAATCCACTAGTACGGGAGAAGGAGACAATGGTGTGGGTTTAAGATAATCACCCCATTCTGTAGTGGCATCCGGTAACTCTCCATCCTCTGTCATCATCAGAGGTTGATGGATCTTGCAAAGTGGCTGTCTGAAGTGTATGTCTGGGAATCTAAAGTAGAGGTAAACCTGCTGGAGTAGGTGTGGAAGGCGGTGGTACTGGTAACATTGTTGGTATCAGCAATTGCTGTGGATCTGTGGTAGTCTGTGGAAACTGCTTCCTACAATGCGCTAGCATTAACTGTAAATCTGATATGAGGGATCCAGGTATAGGGACCATCCCTTCCTGGTATAAGCATTGCTCCTGAGAAGTGTAAAAGACTTGAGGATCATACACATCAGACCCCTACTGATTGTCATTGTCTACTTCCTGGCAATCTATGTTTAACTCAGATGGGCTGTGGGTAGCACTGAATGGCCCTTACTCATCTGAATTGTCCTCCTCTAGGAAATGTGCTGGAATTAAGGGTGACACTTTACTAGGAGAGATGTGGGATGGTGTCAAATACTTGATTTACCCAGGTTTCTTGTTTTTCTCTGTCACTGACGGTGTCGGCGACGGTACCGCCGACGGTGTCATCAACAGTGCAACTTGTGGCGACGTAGTGGGTCCCATCGACGAGGCGATCGTCCTCGATGGAGAGTGCAGGTTGATGATGGCATCGTCGTCGCTGCCATCGATGGAGGTGAAGAGATAGTTATTTTCAATCCTGATGGTCTGATTAAAGGCGCCATCGATGGCAGCGTCGGCTTCATGTGAACGGTCGAAGCACCGCAACCTGTGGAGGCAGTGGTCATAGTATTGGTCGCTGCCGTAGGCGCTTTCGCTGTCAATGGTGTTGACGATGAGGGTCTCATCGACGATATTGTATCATTGATGTTTTTTCAGAAGGTTTCTTGAATGTTGAATCTTTAGAGGTAGTGTAGAGGGTTCAGAAAAAGCCTTTTTGCGCCATTCTGAAGAGGCAGAATGCTCTTTCCTCTCCTTGTGTTAAGATGAAAATCTTCTGTGAGGAGAACCGGAAGGATTACAACCTTTATAAGACCCCTGTGAGGTCTTTTGTTAGGCCTTTTGCGGCTGCTCACTAGAGGCACGAGGGTGAGGTGATCAGTCCCTTTTATGAGTCTTCCTTGAGAACGTAAATGATTCCTCACTGACAGATCCAGAAACAGGATCCTTTCTAGATTTTAATTTCCAGAGCCAAATGAGTAGCCTGCCCTCTTTGTCTTTGAGAGTTTTGTTAGAAAATGTTCGTCATACCTTGCAGTCCTTCGCTGAATGGTCTGGGTGAAGGCAATATATACAGTTCTTGTTGGATCTTTAAAATTAAGGGGGTCATTCTGACCCTGGCGGCCGGTGGCCGCCAGGGCCACCGACCACGGGAGCACCGCCAACAGGCTGGCGGTGCTCCCACGAGCATTCTGACCGCGGCGGTTCAGCCGCGGTCAGAAGCGGCAAGTCGGCGGGCTCCCGCCGACTTACCGCTGCTCGGGGGAATCCTTCATGGCGGCGGAGCGCGCTCCGCCGCCATGAGGATTCTGACCCCCCCTACCGCCATCCTGTTCATGGCGGGAAAGCCGCCATGAACAGGATGGCGGTAGGGGGGGTCGCGGGGCCCCTGGGGGCCCCTGCCGTGCCCATGCCTAAGGCATGGGCACGGCAGGGGCCCCCGTAAGAGGGCCCCGCAAAGTATTTCAGTGTCTGCCTTGCAGACACTGAAATACGCGATGGGTGCCACTGCACCCGTCGCACCTTCCCACTCCGCCGGCTCGATTACGAGCCGGCATCCTCGTGGGAAGGGAGTTTTTCCCTGGGCTGGCGGGCGGTCTTTTGGAGACCGCCCGCCAGCCCAGGGAAAAACTCATAATACCCTCCGCGGTCTTCTGACCGCGGAGCGGTATAATGGGGGTGGAATTCTGGCGGGCGGCCTCCGCAGCCCGCCAGAATCAGAATCACCCCCATAGTCTTTTATTGCCACAGGTTTTGCAGGCTCTGAAGAGACTCTTTGTCTCCTTGTTTCACATGGTGGGTGAAGCCAACAAATCAGATACTACCCAGACCAAAGTATGAAGCAGGAGATTTTAGCTGTTAGAAGTAGAATTTTGGGAAAAAAACTTCAGAAAGGACTCTGAGAAGGTGTGACTGAGCAGAGCTCAGTGGAGACTCCCTAGTATGATGTGCGGTAGAAAATCTGATGGACTAGAGCTTCTCACAGTAGTTTTTCTAAAGGGTGGTACAGCCTGATTGGATGAGGTCTATCTTTGGTCTCTTTTCTAAACAGACTTAGATAGCCTACAAAGGTGAAGACCTAAGGGCCTTAATGCACTGGGTTTTACATTATATTATAATGTACCAGAGACTCCCATCTCAACGACGAGGAATGATTCAAGCATGTGAATCTATGAAAGTTTCAATTTAGGTAAGTGGATAAACCTTTCCCTAAAATCACGTTGATGACATTCTTGTGGACATGCACTCAGGTAATCTCATTCACCAAAACAGCTTCATATAGTTTATCAAATGCTAGCAGAGCCTAGTGAATGTGAAAGAGCTATCACCACTTAGAGGACTACTAACTTTTGACAAAATACTCTTTCCTGAACTGACTCATTCACTAATGTGACCCCCTATACCAGGTGCCTATTACCTGTTATGAGGATAAGAGCCAGAACAGAAAAACAGAGCTCTCCCTATGGCGATGTCTAGCTTAAAACTACCATTACAAAGCTAGACTGATACACAGAAACAAACTAGAGAAGTGAGACTTACTATGCCAGGCTACTATAAGTCCTCAAAAGAGACCAACAAAACAGGAAAGGGCAAGGCAAGGGAGTTATGCGCAATCATGGACAGTTGAGGTTGGACTCTCAGTCATGTTCTACTTCTTACACATTATAATTTGCTTAATTTGACTTAAACCACTGCCACTTTAGTCACAAACTCACCTCAATGAAATTAACCTGAGGGTTTAAGAATGACAGTAACAGCCAGTCAAATTTCCTGAAGTTTCTTTTGATTTAAGTACAACTTCAAACATCTCTGCAAATCAAAAAAAGGCAGAGCTTTCTCTTCTGCACCTGAAGGGGTTGAGAAGGAAGCTTTGGGCATGCCATTGAGATGGAAGGCTGTCGTACCTTTGGAGTGAAATGCAGATTTGTGCATAATATCACTTTGCCTACAGGGAAATAAAGGAAGAACTCTTTCACTATGAATGCTTGAACTTCGCTAACTCACATGACTGATGTTAAATCGAGGAAGTAATGCTGTTTTCCATGGCAGGAATATAAGACTTGCCCAATGGATTGGTTCGAATGGGTTCCACTTCAATTTTGATAAGACTATGTTAAGTTCCTATCTTACAGTTGGACATCAAGTTAGTGGGAAAGCTCTGAAAGAACCTTGGACAAATTCTTTAAGGTTTGTAGGTGCACCAAAGAATTAGCAGCTGGGAGCCAGACTGACTCTCAACATGGATGTGAAATATACTTAAACTGATGTGTACCTCGGACTAGCCTACATTGTGCTAACTCCAGCAAGAAGTACAATATTTGGTGGGATGGATGGAAAAAGAGTGATGGCTTTTAGCAGAATACCAGATGCGGAACCTTTTCTATTTTGCCTTGTATTTGTTGTTGGCAGATTATGTCCTCGTGTAGGTGACAATGTCTTTAGACTCAGAATACAAAGTGTACAGAAATGAAAGTCACCTCTGCAAGATTAAGCAGGTCTGTGGACCAAAATTGTCTGGGTCAGGTTAAAGCAATCAGATTTAACATATTTCACCTGACCTTCGGGTTCAAGAACAAAGGAGGGAAACAGTAGGCATATGTCCCTGACCACAGAATCAAAACACATTCCCCCACATTCTGTCTACAGTTGTCTCTAGCATACGTTTGCCATTTTTTTGTTCATTTAAGATCTGATTTTGAATTCTCCAATGTGTTGAACACTTTTTGCAGTGTCTTGTTGTTAGGTTCTTATTCAAAGCAGACCTGCTTGTGCATTTGAATCCCAGAAGACCTTCTGCTTGCATTTGTATTTGACTGGTGCATGGTCCAAAGCCACAACCATTGTTTTTTTTCTGAAAGTGTTTGTGAATTGGTTCCCATTTCTTTTTTTTAAGGACACCATAGATGGTGTGCTGCCCATCCCAAGCGGCACACATGAGCCTTGTGTGGAGGGCAAGAAAGAAAACACACCTCATTTACTGGAACTGAGCTCCAAAACGCTGATGTGCAGATTCATCTTTAGTCTGAACCACAGCTGTTTAGCAGTTAGTTCTAGAAGATGTGCGCTACTTCTGTCCAACAGCGCATCAATGGTCACAACATGTCTGGTTTGTGGTTCATAAAAAGAAAGGCCCATCCCTGTGTTGTTCCTGGACATCTACCAGGGTAGAGATGACCTCTTTTTCAATGTGATTCGAACCTGGTCCCTCATGGAGCTGAAGGCCTGGATCAATGTATTTTATTTCAAATATTTTTTACACACTATACATTGATTATTTTATTAACTATGTTAATTTTCAATTAGCAGTTTTTTAATTTACATTTCAAATTATTTGTAAATTATTTAACTGTTTTTTTCTTTGGGTGTGCTGGGTCAGTTAGGGTATTTGACAGGTAGTGGTTTTTAAGGGTATATTATTAATGTTAATTGTTTTATACATTAATTATGCAATTTTATATTTGTTAATATTTGTTTACGTTAATTTTAAAGAAAGTAAATGTAGGAAGCTAGTCTGTTGTGTGGGAAGCACCTATTCTGTTATCACCTTATACCAGGTCAAGGTATCCCCCATTAGTAAAGAGTAGGCACTGTCTAGGAAGATAGGGCTCTCTAGAGGTAGCTGTGGATGAGCAGTCAAGACTTATATAGGAGACATGCAAAGCTTATGCAATACCACTATATTCACACAACACTAGCACATATGAAAGAACCACACAGTGTTACAAAAATAAAGGTACTTTATTAGGGTAGTACAAATACTAGAATACTAATGGGCAGTCCCCCAACTGGAGGTAAGTAAACACACTATTATATACACATTAGCAATAAGTAAAGACAATAAAAAGCAATAAGCATTGGTAAACGTAATAGGAAACAGTGTAGGCTCTAGGGGAGGGCCAAATCGTATACTATAAGTGGAACGCAAGATACTGTCGCACACACCAAGGATGTGGAGGAGCTGGAGGAACTAGGAACTCCAAGAGGTGAGTACCAGAGGGACCCCCAGCGACAAGGAAAGCAGAGGAAAGTACCTGGTTCTCCCCAAAACCAACAGGGGGACTTAGGAAAAAGATTATGCAAGACCCAAACAAGACTGGAAGAACTTAAAGGTGGATTCTGGCAGGGAAGGACCTGCAAAGGAATGGGACCAAGTCCAGTTCGTGATGGAGTGTCTGGTTGTGGCAGGAGCCACTACCCACCCTTCTGTGGATGCAGGACCAGGTCGACAGGGATGAAGAAGACCAGCTGTGCAGCACAGGCGCTGAAGAGAATTCCCTGAAGTGATGCAGGTGATGTCCCACATCAGCTGTCGGGTTGCAGTGGGTCAGTGGTGCAGGAAGACTACCAACAAGCCTTGGCAAATTCAAAAGAAGAGGACAACAAGTTGCAAGGCTGAAGAGGACCAGCAGGGGCCAGGAGACTTGACCCAAGGAGGGGAGTTCGGGGTGACTCTTAGCAGCCAGGAGAGTCACAAGAAGAGGAAGCCCCCACAGGCAACCCACTGACAGCGGTCACAGCAATAGCAGTGAAGCCCACCCAGCATCCCTGAAGAGGAGCCCCATGTCGCAGACGCAGCAGAGAGGAAACTGTGCTTGGCAGGAAGAACTGCTGTGGCCGGGGCTACACAACGCCTGTAGATCCCTTGGAGGAGGGGCAAACAAGCCTTGTTACCTGCAAGAGTCGCAGTGCACAGTGGTACTGTCCTGCAAGGAGAAGCAAGGGCTTGTCTTCTCCCAAGTTGGATAGCTGGCAGAGAGGACCAAGGAGACCACTCCAGACCACCACCTGTGATGCAGGATCCACGCAGTTTCGGAGGAGAACATATTCACGCAGCCAGTCATCGTTACAGTTGGTGCCTGAAGATGCAGGGGAGCGACTCCTTCACTCCAAGGGAGATTCTTTCTTACTTCTTGATGCAGACTGGAGACTCATCAACCTCAGAGGATGTACAGCCGGGGAAATGTTGCAGTTGCTGAAGGAGCCGGAGAAACGATGTTGCAAAGCGGAGTTGTCGCTGGTGCAGCAGATTGTTGTTTCCCGTAGAGTCCAGTTGCGGTTCCAGGGGCCAGAAGTCAAAGCAGAGGTTGCAAAGGAGTCCTGCTGGATTCTTGCATGTTGAATCTGAGGACCCACCCAAGAGGGAGACCCAAAATAGCCCTAAAAGAAGGTTTGGTCACCTGCAAGGTGACCACCTATCAGGAGGGTGCTGTGACGTCACCTGCCTGACCTGGCCATTCAGATGCTCCCACAGCCTCTGCCCATCTTGGATTCAAGATGGGAGAATCGAGTGGCCACTTGAAGGAGCTCTGGGCACAACCCCTGGGGTGGTGATAGACAGGGGAGTGGTCACTTCCCTTTCCTTTGCACCCGAGCAGGGACTGAGAATCCCTGTACTGGTGCAAACTGGCTTATGCAACAAGGGCACCAAATGTGCCCTTCAAAACAAACCGGTGGCTTGGGAAGGCTACCCCCCAAGTCTTGTAACACCTATTTCCGAGGGAGAGGGTGTTACCTCCCTCTTCCACAGGAAATCCTTTGATCTGCCTTCCTCTGCCTGAGCTGGTCAAGCAGCAGAAGGGCAGAAACCTATCTGACGGGTGGCAGCAGTTTGGGCTGCACAGAAAACCCCAGAAGACTGGTAGGAGAAATGCTGGGGGTCCTCTAAGGAGACCCCAGATTGCACAAAATGATACAACAAATACTGGCAACAGTATTGGGGTATGATTCCAAAATGTTTGATACCAAACACTGCCCAGGTTCTGAGTTACCATTATGTAGCTGGACACAGGTCCAGTATACGGGTAACATGGCTTCCCTGCCCTTAGGATATCCAGTGTAATGGAGCTTGAGTTCGTAGGGGCACCTCTGCACATGCAGTGGTGTCCTCACACAGGTAGCTGCACCCTAACTTCTGGGCTAGGAGGGCGTACCATGGGGTGACTTACAGTGACCTGGTGCAGTGGCCTGTGGTGAAAAGGTGCATGCACCTTTTCATGCAGGCTGCAATGGCAGGCCTGCAGGCACATTTTGCATAGCCCCCATCTGTGGCCCAATTCATACTGCAAACCCTGGTGCCCCAATGCCCTGAATACCTAAGTACCATATGCCAGGGGCTTATACGGGGGGACCAGTATGGCAACTGTGGGGTGTGCAAAAGTCCTAAGCAACCAAATTTAGAGGGAGAGAGCACAATCACTGGGGACCTGGTTAGCAGGATCCCAGTGAAAACAGTCAAAGCATACTGACAGCAGGCAAGAAGTGGGGGTAAGCATGCCAAAAAGAGGGTACATTTCTACATTACATTCTTTTTATTTTGGAGTTATAGTGTTTATTGGGGGCTGGGACAGGCTCATTTTATTTACCATATATGAGAACTAATATTAATCGATCATTATATTAATTTTTAAATTGTAATTATTTACAACAATTCTTGTTTTTAATTCATTTACTTATTTTTTGTTTTGGGTTGTGAATTTTATTGGGGCATTTGATGCATAGCATTTTAAACAGAATATATAATATTTAATCTTGTTTGATTATTATATTAATTATGTTAATTGTTAAATTAGCCATTATTTTGTGATATCTTAATTTTTTTTAGGTTTTTAAATATTTTTCATTTTGGGTTGTAGTTTTATTGAGGGGTAAATTAATATTTAAAATTAATCTTAATTAAGAATGATTGTTCCTTCAAAAAACATAAATGAATGACTTTTTTGTTTCTGCAATTAATTTTATAATATTATAACCATTTGTATAAATATTGCACTTTTACCAATATGTTTGGCACTAGAGTTACAATGTTAAATCTGACAACCCCGCCCCCTCCAAACATATGCCATCCCCAAAAAATTGTTGGACTAGGGTTAGAATAATAAATCTAAACCACAAAATATATGTACTCTCTTCAATGAAAGCTGAGCTGGAGTTAGAAAGGTAATCTCACTTCCTACCCCCAAATATATTCATTTTCAACAATGTTTGTCAGACTGTAGTTAGACTATTAAATCTCATCCTCCTTTATATTTGCAGTGTCCTCAGTGTTTGTTGAACTAGATTTAGAGTAGGAGTTCTGCCACTTCCAAGCATATATACTTGCCACAATGTTTGTGGATTGGTGTTAGAATACTAATTCTGACTCCCGTTGATTTATATATTTTCCTTAATATTTGTTGAACTGGATTTATTTTATTTTAAATAGGTCTTAATCTATAATGTTTTTATATATATTTTAAATTGGAGATCAATATTTTACATATTTTCAGCAAGTTCATTTTTTAATGTCTGTTTACTGTTTTTCCAACAGAATTGAACACACCAAATCAGCAATAAAAAGATAATACGCCAGCTCCTGTACATTCTGTATGTCAAATATATGTTTTATATGTTTGTTTTTTAATATTATCAATTTTTTTTAAGTTATCTGCTTTTAAACTTTTTATAAACATACCTTTTTGTTATATTTCATTAAAAAGTTATAATGGTTTAATAATTTATGACTGCGTTTATATTTTGAAAACAAATGTAATAATATTTATGTGTTATATTGTTTCATTTTTCGTTAAACTATTAATATTATATTTTTGATATTTTAAAAACGTTCTATTTATATACAAATTAAATGCATGTATATATTAAGATTATACATATTTATTTTTATAATTGTTTAACAGATCAGGTTACATGCATTTTAGGAATAACCAGTAACTTCATTATATGTTTTAATTACATATTTTATAAATATAGAAGTTTTTAAATATATAGGGGGTCATTACAACCCTGGCGGTACAGGACCGCCAGGGCTGAAATGAAGGAAGCACTGCCAACAGGCTGGCGGTGCTCCCCTGGTCATTCCGACCGTGGCGGCAGTGCCGCGATCGCACCGCCGGGGCCGGCAGTTTCCCGCCACAATTGCCCCAGCGGCAGTAATCCGCCACCTTGATATCTTGGACTACAATACTATTGTCATTATTTGGAAACTTTACATTATGGGTATGCAAAGTCAATATTCTTGATGTCAACATGTAGATGTAAATAATGTTGTACTACAATGTTTTTAACTACAGACAATTCCAAGAACTATTTTTAACAAGTAAACTGTGACAGTTGGTTGATTATGAATTTGGGCTGCTAGAGTCGATAGGCTTGTTATTCTTTCTTGTAAAGTTTTGCTTTCCCTTATGCAGATATGCAGTGCTGCACCTAGGAACTATATTGTCCAAGATAGCTGTAATGTTAATTTGTCCTTATTTAAAGTAAGGCCTAGTCTCTTGACCAGCTGCAAGCAAACTTTGGTTGAACATTTCATGGAGCTGAGGGAATTGCTTTGATCATCAAGTTGTTGCAGTACACAAGTACATGGTGTTGCAGGGATCCTAGATTTGCAGCCACTGGTGCGATACAAGTCCTGAAGATTTTCAGTGCCAACATGAGGCGGAGGGAATGCCTGTAACTGGTAATGATTCTCACCTAATCTCACCTTGAATCACAAACATTTGCAATGCTTCGGATGGCTAGGGATATGGAAGAAGGCATCTTGGAGATCTACAGCTGCTGGCCAGGGGGGCCTGCACTGCACATGCCCCCTGTGGTCGCCGCACTGGCTTTCCACCAGCTTTTTCAACATGAAAAGGCTGACAGAAAGTGGGGTTGTAATCAGCCAGACGGTGCTTAGTTCAGCGCTGCCACGGCTGGTTACAAGCCCGACTGCTGTCAGCCTGTCGGATACTATGATCCTGGCGGGGACAGAGATCTTTAGGCAGGTCTACCAGCCTAAGTTGTAACTGGGTGGTTGGAATACCAGGAGTGGGCGGTCTGACCCTCAACGCGAGTGTGGCGGTCATCGGACCGCCACACTCGTAATGAGGCCCAAAGGACCTACATGGGCCTTTTATATAGAAGAAACGGAGTGCAAAAAATTGGTAGTGTGATATTTTGGCCATTGTGGAAAGGTACCACCACCATAGACAGGAAAGAGGCATAGGCAGGAGTGAAGCTCCTCGTTTGGGGTGTAACACCACCCAATAAATGTTTTGTGGTGTCTATCAGATTTCACCTGGGATTTTTGCTTGAACACTGACAAAAACCGACATACACACTCTCCCATCTCTGTTTTGAAAGACCAAAAGAATTTGATTATTTTATCAAATATTGTGTTTCTCTCACTTAGTACCACTACCAATCCGCATTCCTCTTCTGTTCCACTGCCTCTTAAGCCTCTATCATGCACCCTGTTTGTCCTATAATGTGTTATAACATTATATACCAGCATCAATGTTGGGAAATCTAAAGTTCACATCCTCCAATCTTACTGACCAAGCTATGCCCCTGGGCATAGGTGCAGAAAACCAGTTTGTCTGAGAATAAATTGGTGTATGAAAACGGCACAGAGAGTGACTGAAGTTCGCTAACCAGCAATCTCTGGGTCCCACAATCCCATCATGAAGTTTTCATAAGTTTGAGCAAAGGAAGTCCCTAAGGCTGTACCATGCTTTTGTAGGTAATAGGTGTCAATAAAAATGAAAGCATTGTGATTCAAACAAAAATCAAGCACTTCAAGTACCATATTTGGAGTGTTTAATATAACTCATAGACCTTGTTCTTAGGAAGTAGCTACATGCATAAACCCCTTGTGAATGTGAATGCTGAATGGATGAGCAGAGAAAAACTACAATAGCTGAAACACTATATTCCCTCTGTTATCAAAGACCTTTATAATGATCTCCTGATCCTCCTGTAAGCCCTTGACAGATTGCCACTGTTTGATAGTCGTATTAATAGTCTTAGGATTGATCTGATTCCTAGCTATCCAATTTCATTCCTCTATCATGATTTCCTGAAATAAGCTTGTTTCTAGAGGATAACTGTGGACAGAAAACAGTGTGTGGTTTATAGCCACGTTTGCCAGCTGTGACCATATCTATGCTGCCAGATATTTCACAAAGCTGTAGGTCTGACATACATTTTTGAGAATCTTAATTATAACCATCATTGCTTCTTCTTCTAAAGCGCTCAATGCCAACAACACTGGCATATCCCTTGATTAAAATGGATGGCGGTATTTCCTCGTGATCTTTTGTTTTCCTTGTCTGAGTGGCAAAATGCTTCTTCAATTTTAATTATCTTACAAGTTTATATAGGTCAATTCTAATATTGGCTAATATTACCAACATCCAAACCAATTTCTAGACAGAATTATAAACTTTTATTGAGTACTCTGTAATTATCCTCTGTGGGTTTTTTGGGTGACAGATTTATTACTAGGTACCCATTATGTCCACTATTCTTCTATTTGATTCTCCTTTTCTTTTCCCCCCTCTGCCTCGCTTTGCTTTTCCATTTCTTTTACTTCTCTGAACTGTGTTCCTCTGCTTCTCCTAGTTGAGCTTTATCTGGCCTTCTGCCTGGTACACATCTAAATGAGTCTCATCTCCCCAGAAAATCCGAATTCGAGGAACAGGGGTCTTAATCTGCAGAGCTAACTTCTGAGCTAGCTTTAGTTTCAGATATCTCCTTATGTTCCAAAGCTGTTTCAACAATACCTCAGTTTCTCATGGAGACAAATCTCCTAGCAAAGGTATAGATTCTTCCATTTGCAAATTTATCCCTATTGAATTTTTCCGCCTTTCTCGCTTACACTTCAGTTTCATGTTTTTCAACTTTTTCTCGATGAGCTCCAAAGCATTTCTAACGCCATCATATACTTTATATTTTTTCAAATACCACTCCATCTTTTTGATTCTTCTGGCAGTTTTTTACAACTTTCTTTCTGCATGTTTCATTTTTTCATTATGTCTGGATCAATTTGAAGGAGCATTCAGTAGTGAAATATTGCCAGCTCATTAATATGTCCTCATCCAGATCACTTAATGTTGGCATTATTAAGATTCCTTGTGGCAGTGTTGGCAGCCAATCAGATCCCAGAACGAGATCTGGATGGTTCACGGAGCCTTCGCGTCCCTATATATATATATATATACATTTGTTTTCTCTTTAATTTCTCAAAAAGTACTGAACAGATTTACACCAAATCACAAATGGTTGCTTTCTGGACTGCCAAATTTGGTGCAATTCTGTCAAGTGGTTCGGGTGCTATTCCTGTTCAAAATCCCTATGAAAAAACGCATAGGGAAGAAGCGTTTTGGGATCTCTCCTTTGTCCTGGCCCCCGTTTGAGAGAATCATCCCAAAGCTTTCGAGACAGCAGCTGAAGTGAGCACCGTATTTTTTGGGAAAACTTCATGAAGGTTCATCAAATGGCGGCAACGTTATTCTCAAAACAAAAATTGCTTTTTCTATAGAAACTAGGTCCTAACTATAACTACCTAGTGGCGACCACTACTAATGTATATATATATATATATATATATATATATATATATATATATATAATATGTTACTTACCTGTAACTGTAGTTCTCCAGTACTGGACACTTTCATAGATTCACATGCTTGAATACTTCCCCGTCGTCGAGATGGGAGTCCCCGGTGGAATATAAAACCAGGCCTGAAGATGTAGGCACACAATACATGAACTAGGCCTCAATACAATAACCCTTCATAGTTGTTTTGTAAAATAGATCCAAACTCAAACTTGAACCAATCAGATTGCCTCACCCCTCTAGAAACTCCTGTGAGGAGCTGCCTTCCCTCAGATTTTCCGAGCACAAGTGCTGAAATAACCCAGCACACAGATAAGAGAGAAGGTGAGCTCCTCCGGGGAGGCGGGCGGGCCGCATGTGAATCTATGAAATTGTCCAATACTGGAGAACTACAGTTACAGATAAGTAACTTATTTCTTACTCCAGTATTGGAACTTTCATAGATTCACATGCTTGAATAAGAGTAGCAAGCAGTAAGTAACACATTTTCTGTATCAAGAAATACTGTCTATCTCAATTATTATAAAACAGTGTCATTAGACAGTTACATGCAAAGCAATAAAATAATGCTTTAAAACATATATGAATATGCAAGAAAGGTACGTCAATAATAACCAGAAAATATGATTAAATCAGAAGCGGATGGAGGGAAACAAACAGCTCACCTTATCTGAACAAATGTCTAAGAACTGTTTGACCCACCGCAGCATCATGGAGCGTCTCAGCATCCAGGCAGTAATGCTTCGTGAAGGCGTGTGTTGTCCTCCACATGGCTGCACGACAGATGTCTGGAAGGGATACCCCAGAGAAGAGTGCACAAGAAGTGGACACAGCTCGGGTAGAATGGGCACGAACTTTAGTGTTCAGAGGTCGACCAGCTTTCTGGTGGCATAAGGCTATGGCACTAGAAATCCATCTAGAGATGGTTTGTTTAGAAACAGAAAGCCCTCTCCTGGGCGCACTAAATGCCACAAACAGCTGACTAGACTTTCTGATTGAGGAAGTCCGCTGCAAATAAAATTTAAGGCATCGTTTGACGTCCAAGGAATGCAGTGATCTTTCTGACCAGTCTGGGTCTGCAGAAAGAAAGTCTTTAGAACTACTGGCTCGTTAATGGGGAAATCAGTTGGCACTTTTGGGATAAATTTCGGGTCTGTCCGTAGGATGACTGTGTCGTCTGTAAATCTCATAAAAGGCTCTTGGATGGTAAAGGCTTGAATCTCGCTTACTCTGCGAGCGGATGTTAACGCTAATAGGAGTGCTACCTTTCAGGTAAGATACTTAGGGCCTCATTACAACCCACTGCCAACAGGCTGGCGGTGCTTCCCATGGAATTATGACCACAGTCGCACCGCCGGGACCGGCGGTTTCCCGCCACTGTGGTCCTGGCTGTTGTAATCCCCTAGGGCAGCGCTGCTTGCAGCACAGACCAGGGGATTACGAGTCCCCCTCCCCACAGCCTTGTCATGGCGGTATGAACCGCCATGAAATGGCTGGCGGAAAGCATCTGGCATGGGCAGTGCAGGGGCCCCCTGCCATGGCCCCATGGAGCTTTTCACTGTGCATATCAGACAGTGAAAAGTGCGACGGGTGCAACTGCACCCGTCGCACCGCCGAAACACCGCCGGCTCCATTTGGAGCCGGCTCCCGTATTGCGGCCGACATCCCTGGTGGGCCGGTGGGCGGAAACTAGGTTTTTCGCTCGCCGGCCCAGCGGGGATGTCGAAATGGCCACCACAGGAGTGCGGCTGCATTGGCGGCCGCGCGGCAGATACAACTTGGCGGGCGGCGCTTGGTACTGACCAGTGCGGAAAGAAAATAACTGATATCAGCGCACCGGGGAGGCACCTAACTTGTCATGCAACACCATATCTAGTATGAATGCCACCAATAACAAACGAGAGCTGACTGATGTCACCTAACGGCACCCAGGTGTACTGCTCGAGAAAAATCTCTAGATCCAGACTGACACCTGGGGGAAATTCTAGGGTAAAAAATCGCGAACTAGATGTCTCTATTTGATTAAATATATTAATAGGCAAAAATGACCACCAATAAAGTGGGATGGAGCCGACAAGCTTTCTGAATTGTTAATAAAAAAAGCAAAAAAAACACAGTTCCAGCACATTGATGGTCTATAAAACAGCTCTGATTAAATTTGTCAATAGGTAAGATTGGCCACCAATAAAGTGCAATGGTGAGGCCAATCTACCTGGTTCAGTATTAAACAGTAACATCAGCCACAATGTAATTTCATTAATCATTAATAAATGGTACTGACCAATAATAATGTGCAATAGAACCCACATTCTACCTAGGACTACTTTTTAGAGTACTCTGTTAAAATGAATCAACAATTCGCATACTGATAATCTTTTGACCATAATTAAATTTTGTTGATTGGAAATAATGAAAAACAAAAAAGTGCAATGGTGCCTTTGATCCACCTAGATCATTAATAAACAATAATCTTTCAGAACATTGTGCTAAAAATATACCAACAGTTCACTGGTCATAGTAACCTTTTTAAAGTCTTGACTGGCCAGGCCGTCCAATGGTATTTTCCTCATTCGACCAATGGGAGTTGCATAGCAGGTCATTCCAATTTTAACTGAACTGCTTTCCGTGTTAACGACAAAAAAGTTATCACCATGCAGTTCAACTGTGGGTCAGCAGGATCAAGACCTTTTATTGTTGCCGCTCTACATGTTCACATGCCCCTAGCATTAAAACTTTTTAAAGTAATGTTGCACGTGCTTTTATTAAAAAGGGGCCTATACAAATCAAATGTATAAAATCCTCCTTCTCGGATCCACATAATCTACATGATGCAGGGCCACTATATTTCCAAGATGGTTGGTCCACCAGAGATGTTAGTTGGCCAAATCGAATTGCCATCAGCCTTCTCTTTATGTGCACTGAAAATGTCAGCCATAAGTATGGGACCGGTTTCAATTTGTTATAGTTTTGAAGGACCATCCAGGCATGCAAACTGCTACCAAGTCTGTTTTTGTCATCTAGTTAAGAATGCATTTGAACAACTTTGTTTACGACTTGCCTGAATGTTGAGACGGACAGATTCTTATTTCAGAGCTCTGTTGCATTTATTAGCTTGATTGACGTATATATTTATGATGAGAGGATTGAGGATCTTTTTCCAAGGCTGACTATAAGGAGTTGTTTAATATACTTCTTTGGTTTGACCTGATTTAATACCAGGACTTTATTGTGGTGTACCATCTCCCCAGTGTCTGATGTGCGAGTTAGAATTCCAGGTGGACTTGTTCAGGAGAGGCGGTTTGAGGAAGTCTGAATGCATACTTGGACGCGCTGACCTGCAGTCTGTATAAAAGGGATGCATTTTTCCTATGCATGGCGACACTTGCATAAGCCATGGTTGATAGCAGTTTGGCTGCTATAACTGCCAACATTGGCTTAAAGGAAGGACCGTCCAATTTCTTAGCAAGTGAGCAAAGTGCATAAATCATGGCATTTCCTTACTTTGTCATATACTGTTTCTGTTCGAGGAAGTTTAGTCTGCTGTCTATATACAGTCCCAGATACTTGTAGCTGTTGACCTCCTCTAATGCTGCATTGTCATCGTTTGAATGATGGCCCTGGATGATTCCGAATAATCATTATTTTAGTTTTAGTTGTATTTAGTTCAAGATTGTTGGAGCTGATGTATGTATTTTAACTCAGTGACTGATCTTTGGACTATGGTTAAACTAAGCAACACATCATCTGCGTAGGAGAGGTGTGACAGACTTCAGGGGCCCAGTCATGGTAGATGTGAATATACTTGGTCTGACCTTGGAGATAAATTTGCAATGAACAAATTAAAAAGGAGTGGGTCCAACACACAGTCCTGTTTCAGGTCTTTTTCTGTAGGTATTTTCCTTGAAAGCCTCATACAGTCTTCCACTTTAACTTGTATCCAGGTATGCGTGTACAATTGATCAATGGCTTGTAGCATCCTAGCTGGAATATTCCACTCCCTTAATTTTCTCCACAAGAACCCACGGTCTACATGATCAAATGCTGCTTTAAAGTCTATAAGGCAAAGATGCAACTTTTTCCGGAGACACTTGCACTTGTCAGCTAATAGGGTAACTGCTAAAATATTTGTGGTTGTACCAAACCCTCTTTGGAACCTTGTCTGATTGACTGGGACCAGGTTATTCATGTTTGACCACTCTCTGAGTTGTGCTAGGATTAAAGATACATAGCACTTAGCTTCTAAGTCAATTAGCGCTATGATCCTGTAGTTGGCAGGACTGGACAGATCCCCACCTTTGAAGACTGGATTTATTATTGACCGTCTCCAGCCCGTCGGGATGGTGCCTGTTAATTCAACTTTTTTATATAACACAGATAACGGATTTGCCCAGTTCTCAGGGTCTAGTTTCAAAATGGCCTGTTGAGGGATTCTGCATCATTGCTATGCCCTCTTCCAAGAGATGATTTAGCACAGGTATTGATCATGCGCTTCAGTGAGGTTTCTCTTTAACGTAAAAAAGAAAACAAAATTTCTCAACCACAAATATAGGTAGACTAAAGCACTCTGATGCCTTTTCTATTAGGCAATGAAATCTACAGATAGCAGCTTATGGTGGTGAACTCCTACCTTCTTGCTCAGTACTTGCATAGCTCTGCACTATGAACTGGTTCCAGTCCTCTGTAGGAGACTCTGGTGGGCCTTCTGTATCTGCATCATAATTATTATTATCATCATCTGCATAAGGTTACCTTACATCTCTTTCCAAGTCACCCTGCTCAACAGACATATGATTATCTGGCCCTGCACCCCTTGTCGAACATAGTTCTCCATCACCTTCAGGTGTCTCAGTCAGTACTGGTCTAGTATTGGAGGCTGTGGGGTCTTTACCAACTTTGTCTGCTGTTCATTCTGCTCCAGCTTTGGTGGAACAACTTTGTCTGCTGGTCATTCTGCTCCAGCTCTAGTGGAAGCCTCTTGTAGATGTCAGCAATCATTGCCGCTAAGGAGGTCAACAACTGCATTGGAACTTGTACCATTCTTTCCAAAGGACGTACCCATTCAACCTTTCTTTTTTCTTAACTCTGCAGACATTTGTCCTATATATTCTTGTTGCTCTAAATACTCCTACTCATCATTATCCTCATCTATATACTGAATATTTAACTCCCCTGGATGAGTTGCCTTCCATTCTTATTCAGAGCATTCCTCATCACAGAAGCAAGCCTCCATCTTATCCAAATCCTGTTCATTGTCTTTATGACAGGCGTGTAAGTCATCTGGGGCCAGATGTACGACCAATAGAGATTGCGACTTGCAATTTGCGAGTCACAGTCTCTAATGTACAACAGTGTCTGAGACACTGTTTGCAATTCCCAAATGGGCCGCAAGGGACCTGCCTCATCAATATTCATGAGGCAGGTTGCAATTTGCAACCCATTGTGAATGGCTACAATCATAGGGATGGTGGCTTGCTGGGGTCAGCAGGCCCCCAAGTCTGTGATTGCTTTTTAAATAAAAAGCAAGCGCAGTCTACCGCACTTCTGTTTATTTTGCCCCCTGGTAAGCCATGTCCCAGGTGCATTGACAAAATATAGGAGGCGAGGCACAGGGGGACCTCTCCTAGGACTTATCAAATCCCAGGGACCGCCACCTCCCCAGGGCAAAAGATGTCAAATGAATGCGAGAGTCCGCACTGCCCCACCACAGCTTTGAGGACCAACACCTCCCCCGGGCACTGCCAATTATGAATGCGGGCTGGCTCACTGGGCATGCCCACACCCCGGGGACCAACACCTAACTGGGGCAAAAGTTCTTTAATGAATGCTGGTGGGCCTGCATGTGCCGCAGCCCCGGGGACTGCCACCTCCCTGGGGGCTCAAAAAAAATAACATAGGGGGTCTGTTGCGGATACCCGGCACTGAGGACCACCAACTCCTGGAGGCAAAACACTAGCAATTATGTTGGGTGCATGGACACCCCCCCCCCGCACCCTCCCCCCCCACACAGCCCCAGCGATCGTCACCTCCCCGGGACAATAAGTTTAATATTTGAATATATGATGGGCGGGGTGGTGGGGGGAGACTAACCCCAGGGCATTGCTACCTCCCTGGGCCAATTCATACAATTTATGGAGCGGGAGGCGGCCCCCCCCAGGGCTAAAATAAACATTGGAGAGGGCCATGCAGCATCCCTCGTGGAGCCAGCCCTGGGGGGTGGCAGTACCCCGGGCCATCTCCTGCTACCTCCTGAGGTGACCACCGTCTGGAGGTAGCTGTTTGCTTTTGCTTGGTGAGAACTGACAGCTCCCACGAAGCAAAAACAAATATAAGTCTGGTTTCTACAAGCAGCAGCTGTTAAACAGCTCCCATTTGCAGAAAGCAGAGTTTCCCAGCAAGCAAATATTTGTGCAGGGAAACAGATTAAAACATTGCTCCCGCTAGCAGAAAGCTGCTATTTAAAGCAGCTCCCTGCTAGCGGGAGCAATGCTAGCTCCTGCAGGACCAAGAAGCTGGCTAGGACCGCGTAGGCCTTCAGGCTCCCTCTGCGGTCCTCTCCTGGCGCAAAGCATCTTGCTTGGGTGCCGCTTTGAAGTAATTCTATGAAGAGAGCATGGCAATAACAATAGCCTCTCTTTAGAATGACTTCAAAACGGCAAACAAGCAAGATGTTTGGTTTGAATGTTATAGTTAGGTTTTGATGCATACTTCTGGCCTAGTGGTAAAGCTCTTAGACTGTCACTCACTACGTTGAAGGTTCAAATCCTGTATCTCATGGCATTCCCTAAGGTAGCTGAAACTAGTGCCCTTACCACATACTGCTAATTACCCCACATATTGTAACACGCATGACATCTTTGATAATATCACTGTAATATTTGCAGTGAAGTTTTTGCTGAATAAACTGCATTGTAGGGGAGAGTTATAGTTACTTTAGGGCACGAGTTATAGTCACTTGAAATGACTCAAACTATAACTGTTGAATTTCTATGGTTTTGTACGTTTAAAATGTGAGGCTAATTTTAAAGTCCCTGTAACCTTTGTTTTTTTAATGAATGCATATGAATCTATAAAAGAAATACTGGTGAAAAAGTGCACCAAACCACAAAGTTGTCTCAAAAGCAGACCAATGCAGTCTTATTTGAGGATGCAGTCTTAGTTGAGGGATGCCTGACTGCCAGAATGGTTTTGCAGACTTCTGACAGGAGGTCCAAAATTGTCAACTGTCAGCTGCTGCCGCTCAAGCTCCATGCACAAAGGAGGAGCGTGTACAAATTCAGGTGTCGGACCATTCCCTGTTGCTGCGACAGGAGATCCTCCTGCAGGGCAGCCTGATCGGAGGACCGATGTGTATGCTCAGAAGTTCTTGATACTGTACTCTCAGCACCCAATCCACGGCCATAAGAATGACTTGGGCCCTGTCATTCCTGGTCTTGAGAGCTCTGGGCAGGCGTGGTATCAGCAGGAAGGAGTACAGAAGGCCTGTATTCCATTCTAGATTAAATGGGTTTCAGAGCGAAAGCTGCCTTAGAAAACTCCTGCACACAGAATTCCTGATATTCCACATTTTCTGCGGTGGCGAATAGATCTAACCAAGGTTCGTTGTGGAGGTGCCATTCTTGATCCACGTGGCATAGACTGCAAGTTTGTCCGCCCTGACGTTCAGAGAGTCTGCCATATGTTGTACGTCCAGGAAAGTGTCCTGACATTCTAGCCATGTCTAGAGATGTAGAGCAACTTGACAAAGGGTCCATGACCCCATCCTACCCTGCATGTTACTATATAACACGGCCTTGGTGTTGTCCGTGAACACCTGAACCAGCCTTCATTTGAAGGAAGAAATGTTTTAATGTCAAGCAAATCACTCTCAACTCAAGCTGCTTGAGTCCACCTCTCCCTGATGGCCGCTCCAACCCAGGAGTGACACATCTGTCACCACCATGAGCTCTCAGTGGACAAGAGAGAGGGGTCTGCAGCTGGCCCAATCATGGTTTATCAGTCACCACTGTGGATCTTTTACTGTTCCCTCCAATATCTGTACCTGGTCAGAGAGATTCCTCTGGTGCTGTGTCGTATGGGACTTCAGGTTACACTGCAGAGCCTGCATATGTCATTGGGCATGTTATACCAGCAGGATGCAGGAGGTCATTGGGCCCACTACCCTCAGAGTCAGTGTAACCAAAATCCAAGGTAGATGCTAAAACATCAGAATCACAAACTGAATGTCCTGGACTCGACGTTCTAGAGGATAGGCCAGAAAAAGCACTGTGTCCAGAATGGCTCCAATGAAAGAGAGCGTTTGAGAAGTAGTCAGGTGTGATTTTGGCACATTGATAGTGAACCCCAGTGAATGCAGGAGGTCCGCCATAGTCTGGAGTTGGGTGATGACAGACTGGGGCGAGCACGTCTTCGGCAGCCAGCTGTTAAGGTAGCGGAAGACTGCAACCCCTGAACTCTGTAGATTGCCTGCAACCACTGCCATCATCTTCGTGAACACCCAAGGGGTGCTGCTAAGGCCAAGCGGGAGCACAGCAAACTCAAAGTGCTCTTGGCTCACTGTGAACCGCAGATGACATCTGTGGGCTGGGAGGATGGGTATGTGAAAATAGGTGGTGTGTAAGTCCACGCTACCATACAGTCTCTGAGGTGTTGAACCTGAACTAACGTGAGCATTTTGAATGTCTCCTTCTTTAGAAAGAAACTGAGAGGGGCAGATCTATAGAGTGGAGGCCTCCATCGTTTTGTGACACCAGAAAGTAGCAGGCATGGCAAATACAACATACTTCTGTTGGTGGCACTCTCTTGATGGTTCCTTTGGCTAAAACAGCCTGCATGTCTTGATGCAGCAGGGAGATGTGGTCCTCTATCAGTCAGCCTGGGGGTGGTGGCATGGGCCGCAGGGTTTCTAGGAACAGAAGGGTGTAACCTCCCTGAACCATTTGAAGCAACCATTTGTCCAAGGTGATGGTCCGCCTTCCGGGTAGGTGGAGCTTGATCCTGCCACCAACCGGTTTCCCATGATGGTCATCGGGCATATTGAAGAGGTTTGGAGGCTGCAACTGCTGGGGAGGTGGTGGACTAGGCAGATCTTGGGTTCCATGGGGCTTGTGGGAACCCCATCCGTGGTCATGAAAGGACTGGGGAGCCTGTTTCCAGTGGTGGCTGGGCAGAAATGGACACGGTTGGTAGCTCCTTCCATAGTCGCAGAATGTGTGAAATGCAGAGTGGGGTAGGCACTGGGCAGTGGAGAGTCTCATCTACTGGGTGGTGTCCCTCCTGTCCTTAAAGTGCTTGAGCGCTGAAGATGTCTTATCATCAAACAGGTGAGTGCCGTCGAACAACATGTCCATGGGAGATGCCAGGACATCCCCCGAAAAGCCAGTAAACCTCTGCCAGGTATGACAAAAGAGTGCCACTGATTAAGCAATTGCTCTGCGTAGTGAGTTGTATCCAGTCCACAATTTATGGTGAACTCTGCTGTATCCCTACTATTAGTAATAGCCTGGGTTAGGATGGCTCATGCCTTCTCTGAGACCATGGACAGCACTTGTGCAACCAAAAACCAAACCGTGTGGGAATACTGGCCCACGAGGCACATGGTGTTCGCTGACTATAGTACATGTCTGGCAGAAGAAAACATCCTCTTGCTGAAGGTGTCCAGCCTCTTGGATTCCCTTACCAGTGGTGTGGTAGGTAACACACCAAGATTAACCTTGCAAGTGGAGGCCTGGACAACCAGGATCTCCAGGGTGGAGTGCTGGGTGAAGAAAGTTGGATCCCCAGAAGTGGGGCGATAGCGGTGGGTGGTAATCATCTTGTGCAGAGGAGCCCTTGTGACAGGCTTTACCTATGCCCCGAGCGGGACATTCATTAAAACGAGGAGAGGTTCTGTGGGGTCAACTCCCAGCTGAAGCACCTCTGTCAAAACATTCCTCTTGACTGTCACCAAGGGCAGTATAAGGTCCATGACCCCAGCAGCCTTCCTCACCACCATGAGAAATGAAGCCCCTTCCTCACATGGGGTTGGGATAACCATGAGGATCCTCCCCAATCGTACCCCCTAAAGAGCCTATAGAAAAAAGTAGGCCCTCTCGCCAACTTGGAAGGTCGCATTTCGGCTGGCATCAGAATCCACATTGGGTGACACTGATCTGGCTCCGTATCAGAGCCAGGTATAACAATGGGAATCGGAATTGTGCCTATGGAACTGGAACAGGTTCCGGGGAAGGCTGCAGTATTGGGACCGGAGCGGATACAGATCTAGGAACGGATCCAAAGAACATTACTGGTGCCCTTGGAGAACCGGCTAAAGAGAATTCAGTGAGGGAATCTGCTGAACCCGTGGGACCCGAAGGCCCTCCTGAGGGGTCAGCCAACCCAAATATTAGATGCATGATTTTATAAAACTCCTTTAACTGGGCAGGGGTCTCTCTGGCCCCAGGATTTTCTAATAGGTGTGGAGCAGACCCAGACCCAGGCTCCATGGCTGACAGGAGGGAACGGGCCTAGATCTATGGACCTCATCCAAAAAATTGGACAAGTGAGTCAAAGTCGAAGAGCACTTGAGATTCATGGTGTGATAAGTCGGGGCAGGCCTTGGAGTTGTGTCCAATCTCCAGGCACTAGAAGCAAACCAGGTGGGGGTTTGTCACAGACATTTGCCTATGACAGGAACCACAAGGTTTAAACTGCACAGGTTTTTAGGGGACATCCCTATTGGCACCTTGGGGGCAAAAGCTCAAAAGAGTGACAAAACACTGAAAAAGTAGTTCGAAACATTTACTGATAGCTCTCCCTGTAGCTGCACTGATGGAGCTGAAAAAACAGAACCGATGTCAGCATGCTGGGGTTGTGCCTATATAGGGACTACGCATGGCACTTTCAATGTGGATAATGCCAGTCTGGAGCAGATCGACACGGGCGTGCAGAGGTACTGCTCAAGATTTTCCAGATCCAGTCTGATGCCTGGGGAATATTCTGAGGTAATAAATCTGCAGCTAGAACACTCTACCAAATACAGGAATTACTCAGTGGAAAAACATTAGCCTCTATCCTCTGTGGTGCAGGATGCCGCCAACCCTGAGAGGTCCTCCTATGAGCCAAAGCCTCTACAATCTGTAAGTTGGCCAATATCTGTTGTGGGGTGAAATAAGGGTATAAATTCACCAAAACTGATAAGGGTAGGAATTCACTGAAACAGACTACCCCAGTCTGTTTTGGTGAGTTAATACCCTTATTTTAATTGTGTTGTTGGATCTACAGAGCATCTATCAATTTGTTTAGTATGTATTGCTTGCTCTTTCTGTTTGAGCATTTGTAGATGGTTGTGTATCCTTGCTCTAATACGTCATGTTCTCCCTGTCCCTGTACTAGATAGCTTCTGGTTATAGGTTATCATCACAGAATTCTCATTCTGGGGGCTGGTCTAACAATTTATGACCAGCCCATGCAAGTATGCAGGGGTAAGGTATGAATATTGTACCACTGGCTTTCTGATTAGGATGTGGTGTACCTGGTTCTTTAATGACACTTTCCAACTTAACCTCAATTTGAGGTCTTTTGGGTTTATGCTCAGGTTTGCTGGTCCCCTAGTCTTCTAACAGGGCTTGTTTTTGTGTTGTGGCACTTTGTAGTTTATGTTTAACCTATTGAACCTTTTCCTTTTCCTGGTGTCAGTGTGTTCTGTGTCCTGTTGGTGATGTATTGCTAGAACTCTTCCCAGGTTGTCTACAGAGACAAGTATGCCTCTTCCTGCTCCCTCTACTTAACTCATTTTTATGCAAAGCATAGCATTGAACTAAGAATTAGATAGCCATGGGGCTGATATGTTTTTTAGAACACTCCTCCAGGTGTCAACATGTGACTAGAAACCAGTTGGACTGCAAACACTCCACAAAAACTGAGCAATATTTGAATGAGATGTATTTCAGATAACGACCAATCCAAGAGAAATCACAGGTATGATTAGTGGAATTCAAAACACTCTTCCAAATTCCAGAACACTAAGAAACCATTGATACGTTCAAAAAATGTTATTTTTAAAATCAAAATCCTAGCCTATTACACACAATATAAATTGTTAATCGAGTAAACACTAACAGAATGGTGACTAGAACATTTACTGAAAGTGTGAACAGCAAGAAACAGTCTATCATATTGATTAAATTAATTTTAGCACCAAAAGAAGGCCTAATTCGAGTTTTAGATGGCTCACACCCACATACCTGTTTGAATAGAAAGGCTTTCTATTAAATATAATAGCAAGGTCTGTTATTCTCATCTGTCCTCATGGGTAGGCTGATAAGCTCAGCAAGAGAAGGCTGAATGCCTCCTACTAGCCTTCACAAAGGGTGGGTGATGCGATTCAGTAGGGCCTGTTTTGAATGTGTCACCTAGTACAGAGTCCTCTCTTTACCCATTTTCAATCTGTGCTAAGCTTATATTATATTATTTAGTTGTTGATGAACCTTTCAAGATAAGTTGCTAGCAAAAAAGGCATATGACTCTTATTTATTCTTACTCTGCAAGACTGTGTTTGTTTAAACAACAACATTAAACGAGACACGGTTATCGGCTTTCCAGGAAACCTTGTTCAAAATTTAACAACAACTATTTGAAAACACAGTCAGCTTGAAATAAACAATGTGAATATTTTTGAGCAGACCTGATTATCATGATACAAAGGAAAAGACAAAAAACAAATATGCATTTCACATTAGTTACAAGTTTTCACTTTTAAGTGATGACCATTTGTTAACTCAGAGAGGGAATACCTAGAAAAGTAAAAAACCTAAAATAATCATAACAACACTGTCAGCTGCAGTTTGTGGGAGATCAGGGTTAAAAGAGGCATCTTTGTCAAAGTGCTATAGAAAAAGAAGTAGGACTGTTAGATCCAAAGGAGTCATGGCCTAGCTTGTTAGTGTTCTAAGTTTGGGTCTAGCCTTCTAGTGTGGAACCTCCTTTGAGGGTTATGTTTTCTTTTCTACACCTAGCAAGAGCCCTGGATCAGCTAGGGCCACAAAACCATTCCCACTTCACTGCATAATACATGTTTTCCTCTTCCATTCTCAACTCCCACCAATGTTACCTGGGATTTCTCCATTTGATCCCAGCATATCAGTTCATAGTCTTGATATTCGGAGTGATGACTGCACCTTCTGTCTTTACAAAACTGCTGGGAGTTGTGCCGGCTTCAATGTGACAGTCAGAAGTTAACATATTCCCATTCCTAGGTGACTGACTTGAGAAAGTGGAGACCCTGGCGCTGTTCAAAGAGCACATTTAGTGCACAGTAACACTCCTCCACAACTTGGGTTATACTGTCAATGGACAGAAATCTGACTTCACTCCAACGCAGACCTTAGCAATCATAGGAGCAGTACTTGAGTCCAAAGTTTCTAACTTAGACACAGATCTCAGTTTGAGTCTTCACATGCCTGCTTGGCCTTATGGCCTAATGAAACCTGCTGGTACTAGAAGCAAATGGCAGCTGATGGCTTTCAGTGTGCCTGAGAAAACAGTGGCACCACCATCAAGGGAGCCTCTCGGATCAAGGATAGATCTTTCTATCTCTTCATTTATATATGCACTGGTGGATGGACCCTTCTCCCAACCTTGGGGTGAGTTGCCCCTCCAGCTCCTTACAGGCACAAGCTGCCACAGTCCAGGAAGCCCCCTTGCTGGGTATGGGTGCCCTTCTAAGAAACATGGGACCTTTGAAGGGTGTTGTAGCAGTGTCTGCATATAAATGCACTGGAGTTGCAGGCGGCCCCCCCTGCATTGAAGACATTTTTCCCGTCCATCACTGCAGTGACAATCAGATTCTGTCATACAATACCACCACCATCCATTATATAAACAGAGAGGGCAGTGTGAAACTGTAGACCTTGTGTTGAGAGGCGATTTGTCTGCTGCAATGGACACAAAAAAGAGAATTTTACCAGTAGGGGCTCGTCTTGCAGGCTCCCTCAACATAAAAGTGAACACTTTCAGTCACCTTTTGTTCGAGAACCACAAGTGTGAACTACACACCTAAGTGGTGGAGGTAACATTATCCATATTGGGGTGTCTCTTTGCCATTGCCCAGACCAAGATGTGCCTTCAGTTTGGTGACTTGATCTGCCTCTGGCACATCAGGGGTGGCTCTAGCATGAATTAAAGGCAGTTTAGCTACCTGATCATTTTCATATATCTTCCTGAGCAGCCATCCTAATTTAGGTCGCATTAGGGACACGTTTTCTTAAAGGTTTACTGTAGTTGTTTTCTCCCACAACTTTTATTGTTCCCCAGTGGGATCCAACTTTTGTATGACTTTCTTAATGGCATCTCAATTTGATGTACAGCTGTCTGGTTTGACTTCTTACTTTGAAAGCAGAATTGTTGCTATCAATAACTTAACTCGCGTGGTTGGAGAACATCAGGCCCTCTTAATTCGTCCACCTTTCACATTTTTGTACCTTTATAAGTTGGTCCTCTGTATTTGCCCATTCTACTTACCCAAAGTGGTATCTGCTTTTCATATGAACCATTCTAATATTCTGACATCTTGCTTCTCTCCACCTCATTAGTCAAGGAGGTGGAGCCGTTGAATAGACTGGATCCCAGGGGTTCAGTGTCCCATTACATGGACTTCACTCAACAGTTTTTTGCAGGCTTTGTCAAAGCTAAGAAGGACAAGGTGATGACGAAACATGTTGTGTCATCTTAGAAATCAAGGTCTATGTACTATCCAAGAAGGATCCTCTGGAGCAAATTTGTGCCTACTCTTTTAGGGCCGTGGCTGATTCCTGGGTGCTCATTATTGGTATTTCTGATGGCTGCTGGGTAGCCATGTGGCCATCTTTTCATACATTTGTTAAATATTACTGCCTCACAACCTGAGCACACAGTTAGGGATATTTTTCAAAGGCTGTGTTATACGTCTTTCTTGGCTAGCCAGTACTACTCAATGCCACCTCCGAATGAGGTATTGTTTTGCAACCATCAGAAGAAAAAGTTACATACCTTTGGTATTTATAATAGCTCTGCAGATTACTCACTACCCTCCCTCTTCTCCTTATGAGTTACTTCTGCACCCCACAATGGGGTGAAGAAATAAATACCAGGAACTGACACCAGCATGCTGATTGGCATCAAATATACTTCAGTGTCATCTTGTCTGGTGAATGGAGTGCAGTGTAGCTGCATGGTGCCACCTGGCAACGCTGAAGAGCTGCTGGTTAGGAAAGGTTTCCTGGGCCAGTATGACACTTGGTAGGATATTCATAAGGTCAGGGGTCCGTGGGAGCATCATATATTCACCAGAAATGCCATTGCTGAAGAGAAGAAAACACTTTCTACAGCCTAGAAAAATACAAAGTAACAATAAATGCTGTCAACTACAAGGTTCAAGGTACTCAGCAAATGGGCAGAGTGAGGCCACCGATCAAATCTGTTTTGAACCAAGAAGTTTGGGCAGGGAACACAGGGTAGGGGTCGTTAAGTAACAGTGTTCTGAGTGGCGAGTAAGTCAATCTGTGACGTTAAAAGCACACACATGCCTGAATGCCCTCACACAGTTCATGTCCAACTACAAACAGCCTCAGTGCCTATAGGCATGCATTGCAGAAACATACATCTATGGTTCACAATAGTTACCTTGTGTACACATTTGCATAACCACAGATACCCACACCAAAACATATATATTTCCTGTGTGAAGAACTACCTAAGCATCTTGGATGTCAATGTGTTGTATGTTTATGATCCTTAAGCCCTGTTGGTGGGCATTTGCATCTGTTAGAGTCACTGACCAAAATCTGTGTAGAGCTAAGAGAAACTTCATATGCCCATTAGTTGCACTCCTTGCATGTTTGTATGAAGGGCTGAGTCTGTGTTGCTCCCTGGAAGGGCATACATTTATGGTATATGTTTACAAAATGCTCTATATCTGTACCAGTACAGACAGACCCAACACATAAGGTCTCAGTTTATTAACATATGGTTAGATAATGCAGTATTTGAATTCATCTTCTGTGATAACCTGATTGCAACTTGAAATATTTACATTTAAATCTTTGTAGAGTCTACTCAACCTACCATCATTCTGAGGTTGACAAACTGCAGATTGTTGAGTTTGGGCTATGTTAACTTCAGTAGTGTAGGTAAGTATAATTAGAATGGGAGTTTCAAGACTTCCCCTGTTCAATTCCCCTTCCCAGGGTATTGTGCGTTTTGGGCTAACTCATCAGAGGCTTAAAACCCCAGGAAGCACCAATGACACAGTGAAAATGGCAGCTGTGTACCAAAAGAAATATCTGTGACATAACTAACATAACATGACATACCATGATCCTTTTTTATGTTTTCCTGTCTGGTGCTATACAAAATGTATGACTTTCTATTGCACCTTGGAAAGAACCATCCACATCCCTGAGATACTTGCCTTGATTCCTACTGAAACATAGGGACTAAGATGTGTTACTTCTCATCTTCCAGGAGACTTCCAGTCTTCTTTAACACCAGAGTTTGTCAGCTGGTGCTCCTAGACATGTGGGCTAGCACCCATGCAATGAAGCCCTCTGGCCACAGTGGGTGCCATGTGTGAACATCATGGGGCTCATTATAACATAATTCCCTGGCACTGATAGTGCCTACCGCCATGGTTTTCGTGGCAGTACAAAGGCCACGGAAACCATGGCAGTGGGCAGGGTCATATTGCCGTGGGCGGCCTAGTGACGGCTGCCAGGCTGGAGACTGTAGTCTCCAGCCCGGTGGTCGTTACCGCTGTGGCAGTCGGTGTGTAACATTGTCGGCCAAACCGCCAATGCCATAATATGGCGGTATGTACCACCAGCCTGTTGGCGGTACTACCGCCACTATTGCACCGACCGCCAAGGTCCTAATGAGGGCCTATATGTATCTTAAGAACAATTCCTTATACTGAAAACACTGCCTGTCCCCTGTCATTTCATGTCTGGTCTCTTATAGTGTACACCTTATTTCCAGTGCTTGGCTTGAACATAATTTCCCAGTCTCATGCTTCCACATTCATTGACTCATGCTGTCACACCACATTGCCCCTTCTGACACAACCATTTTTTTGGGCCTGCCCCTCCACCACTGTATGTCACATCAAGGCTTCCATAATGTCACATCTAGTCTACTATGCTGTTTGCTGTGTCTTACCTTCTCTGCTGGACCCAGAACTCTCTGTGTTCAGGGTCCGATCCAGATCCTCTGGAGACACTGTAGGGAGAACATAATAATAGGTCAATGCAGATCTGGAGCACTGCCATTTGTGGGGCATGATCTACTGATGGGGACGCTCTACAACACATATTGCACATAATCCCATCTACCACATTGGGTTTTCACATAATTTGCAGACTGTGTTGCACCAGTTCTTTCTCTCTCTAGATTTAACTTATCCTGACTTTCACATATAAAACAAAGTCTGAAACCTCCTATTTCCCAGTAGGAGTCATGGTGCACTTATGCTAGGCTTTGAGAGATTTCCACACTTACTCTTCCTGCAACTCAGTAAGCCCATCAGACATCACCTTCCATTTCAGAAGAAAGGGGTACTTTTCTGTAACAATTACTAGCCTGGGTATTCTCTCTAGCTATTCAGAGTCAAGGCCTTAAAATACTTTACCAACATTAGGTACACAACAGAAATTGATACAACAAATGCAAGAAGTGTTCAAAATATATGAATTTGGGTCAAACTCTCAAAAGGCAGAGAAGAGTTTCAGACCTTTAGTAAACATTTACTAACATATGTTTTTCACTTATTCATAAATTATCAAAACTACTGCACTGTTGATTTAGATTCAAGGGCTTTCTGAGGATGATACCACTGACTGAAAAATACATTTACTTTTTCTGTTTTTAGTATGTGATTCACCTCAAATTCATATGATCCTTTTAATGCAAACATCTACATTTCAGTAACTTTTTCCTGACAACAGGGTTATGAATTTGTGCAAGAGAACATGCTGGAGAGAAATCCTACAAAAGGGTAGTGGGGTGGATCTATGAATGAGACTGGGAATCAGGAGAGAATAAGGGAAATGGTCTTCTATGGCATGGCATGGCAAGTGGCCGTTCTCTTTCCCAGATGGAAACACAGGAACCACAAAACACAGTGGAGAGAAGGCTTACAAGAGACTGGCCACAGTAATTATTATTATTAGTAATAGGGATGTGGGTGAGGTGAAAAGTCATGTCTATACAACCCTCAAATGTGATCCTCACCTCTTTCCTCCTCCAGGACACCACTGTCCCCGCTGACTGGACGGGGGACACCTGGTGCTGCCTCCTCCCCTGAACGATCGAACCAGCCCTGCCGCCTCTGGCGGAAGCGCTCTCGAGGTACGCTAGCCTTGTCGCCTGGGGTGAAGGAATGTGCAGCTGACAAACGAGAGCTGAGCTTGCGGGTATGCACATGGGCATGGAGGCGGTGTGGATCCAAGGTGATGGCAGCAGTGCTGGCCCGGCGTAAAATGACAGGAGAACTGGGGGCACTGAAGGGTTCACCCCTGGTGCCTGGAAAAGAGGTACAGAAAGAATCAAATGCAAGAATCTGTGTGAAGATTTTATTGTCTACACAAATACCAAATGAATACATGGGTACAGCATAGCACTACAATAGGTAGCACAAGCATCTTTCACACACAAATTAGGCACAACACAACTACTTCATGGATACAGCATTGTTACAAAATGTTGTGTCCCGACTGGGCACTGCTACATAACAGACATTGAAATTGTGTTGTTTTTAGCCTGTTTTCTCTCCACAAGCAAATTTCACTGAATTCTTGTGCTGTGTAAGAGTTCCTGGAAAATCTCTGCTAAAACAAAAGTGTGCAATAAACTATTACCAACTAGTGAAGAAAAATAGTGAGGAAAAATATTACATAGTAGTAAGCTTCAATATATATTTGTTTCAGACTTACATAGAGTGTTAGGTGAAAGGCCACAAGGGTAACACTTTATGTCACAATCACAATGGGCCAGGAAGGATCTTTGGGAGATGGGCAGGACTTCCTACTTAACTTTAATGATCAATTCAAATCTGTCTTCTGTAGACTTGGCCAGAAGTGCAGGTCTTCATACACTACTCCATTAAGCAACCAACCAGCTCAATTCTTATTCTGCTATGACTGCCAGTCATTTCACCACTTAAATCCTGGGGCCATACTCCACTGCACTTCTGGGAGGGTGGGGGTGGGGGTTAGGTTGGTTCAGAGCTGATGCATGCCCCCACAAAAAAGGCAAGGGATCTGCTTTAAAACAGGAGGACTCCAACAATGTGTAAGATGGATAGTCCTTGGCATTGGAGCCACATTTGATCTTGCACTTCCTTTTCTCATTTTCACAAGACTTGTATGGTTTCCTGTGCATAGTCACAGGTGCTCTGCATGCTTATGTATGTTGCTATTGGACTATAGAGGAAGGTACGCTGAAGTTGGTACTATCATGTGCCACAGTCAAATTACCAGCCAATGGTGCAAAATGACTAATGGCTGAAAACAGCTGACGTAAAGATCTGAGGCCAGGCCTTTTTAAGTGCACCTGGTGTATGGAAGCAGAATATCGTTGTCAAAATATCAACTGGTATCGTATCCTAAATACCTTTTACAAAAATACTGCCCAAATGAAGTCAATCTTAGAAAAAATACATTCAATGGGATAATACTTTTTCAAACCATAGATAGAACAAGGTATTTATGTCAGACTATGTCTGACAATGATTTTCCGACACACAATCCCATAGGGATATTGTTGATTGAGGCTTCTGCAAATCTCTATAGTCTGCCTGGACTTGCCCCTCCAATTCTCCTCCGGAGCATAAGAGTTGTTTAAGAGTAGAGCTTATATGACTGAGGGATGGGGCGCCTACAGTTGAGGTCACCTTTGATGAATTTATGTAAGGAATAATAGCTAAACTTGATGCTTTGAATCTCAACCTTTATTGGCTCACAACATCTAGATTCACCCTGGATACCAACATCACCCTCAAGGAACACACTGCCAATAAAGAGAACTTGGTACTAGCTGTGTCTTCTAAAGAAAGTGTAATCATTTAATACAGAAAGCAAATTTGGAATTGCTGTTCAAGCCCTTGTACTCTTGCATCTGGATGGTGATAAGCTCCATGGCCTTCTAGACTCCACACTGGTACCACTTAACAGTATCTTACAAGCTGCAGCACGTCTTATCCAGAGGTGGAAGAAATATGATCACATCACCCCTATCCTGATGAAACTCCATTGGTGCCCTTGCCACCTCATACCATCTTCAAAAAGTAGACTAATAATTTGAAAAATAGAAAAAATAGGGCAGCAGTCCTTTTCCATCTTTGCATCCGGATCTGGAACAACATCCCAGTACCCATCAGGACCGCCCTAATGCTACTCCAATTTAGGAAAGAGTTAAAGACATGCCTCTTTAAAGAACACTACATCACAATGCATTAGTTCACAGATCAGCTACCTCTACTGCCGCTTGTGACTTTATGCTTGTTTTTGACCCTGTACAATGCTCCACTGCTATTGGCTGGATTTGCGCTATAGAAATACTACATGTGTATTACTGTAATTACACTCCGAGATTGTAGGCTGCTTTTTGAGGTTTAATGGTAGGCTGGGTTGCTGTGTCCCAACAACTCCTTATCATCCTGAGCCTCTCTTCTTTACGTAGTCTATTGAGAAACCACTGTAAAGTTAAGTTTGTGTAGTTGGTTTGGATTCAATTAGGATGTTGTAGGGACGCTTTGCTATGTTTTACTTCCCTGGATGAAGCCAGTAGCAGTTAGTTATCTTGTGGAATGAGAAATGCAACACTTTGAACAAAGGATTGTAATCAAGGTCTACACAAAGAGATAAGCTCCTATAGAATTCCATGTCCTGAGCTGCTAGAGAAGCAAGAGCCCTGCAACTAACTGTCCATGACTGCCTGAGTTCATCCGGCTCTAATCTACAAACCCAAGACAACATTATGAGATGAGTCCCCCTCTTGTGACTCTCCACCATGTCCACTGCCATACCTTAACCTCCATTATATGGGTTCCCAAGAAGAACGTTTTTTTCATTTTCAGCAATGTACAGGGGTCACAGAGACCCATGAAGGACTGCAGAATGCAGAATAGGTAGTTATTACTGTACTCAATTGAACAAGATCTACCCAAAATTAGAAAAAAACAGTTTTACAAGGGTTTGCTAAGGTTTATTCAAATCGGTTCAAGATTACTTCACACAAAAACTAGTGCAGGAACTGCAAACAAGGCTTCCTTCACACAGAGAAAAATGTTCTATAAGCAGCAATCAACGCCCTCTACCCTCTCCCACAGGAATTTATACAACACAGGTAGCAGATGTGCAAAATTCCCAGAGAAATGAGGTCATACAGATAACCACTCACCCCTTTCTCTCTGTACATGCTCCATGCCTTCATGTTGTAGCAGTGTCACCAGATTATCTGTGCTTCCCAGCTCCATGGCTGGGACGCGGAACCTGTCACGCCCCACTTCCTTCCGTGGCTTGATAAGTTTCTTCATTTTGTCAGCAATCCAGTTAGTTTTCCTACATGGAAAGAAACAGCAAACACATTTCTGATAGGAAGCAGGAGGCATACACAAAGGAGATAACCCCCAAAATTAATTTGTACATTGGAGTCTATTAAAGGTACCTTGCATAATCCTCCCAGCTGCTGGTTCAATTAAGAAAAAAACATATTCAAACATTTAAAAAGTGACCTTGGGGAAATAACTAAGCAGTGCCATCTTAAAGATTTTTTAGGTGGTGGGCAAGAAATATTTTCGGGCAATCTGTTCAGCACAGCTTTGACTTTGTTACTAATTTTCAGCTATTTTAGGATCTCATGATACCAAAGAATGTTGAATTACACACTAAACTTTCAAAAAATGGAGGACAGATCAAGCTGCCCAATGTGTACAAGGGAAACAAAGCATTGATTTTTGTGCGTGGATCTGTGTTTTGGTCTTGCAATAATAATATTTTACTTGTTATGGAGTTAAGAACCAACCTGTTCCTCCCATTGTGCAAAATATGCAGTAAGAGTGACTTGACGTATGCTTGGTGGACTAGTGCATAAGATTAAAATAAGACAAATGCACATGGTGCTTGAAATTGTACCTTAATTGCTTTATACCAATTATCAAATGCAAATCCCCTTTCATAACTAGCATAAGGAAAGGGCATACATAAGGTAAAGTGATACCTTAGAATCAGAGGAACATATTGGTTGCAGTAGATAGATGAGGTAGTAAGAGAACTATATCTGCATGCAAGGTAAAGAAAGAATGATATGGTTCTTGTAATACAGCAGTGAAGAAGAGAGAAAGGTGGGGAGAGGGGTGAAAGGAAGAAAATTCATGAGTTGAATGTAAAAAAAGTGAAGTACGTGCTTTGCCTCCATTATGGTTCTTTGTATGAATTGGGGGAGGCGTGAACCACTGATCGTCACGCCGCACTAGTGTTGAATCTTAATAAAGCTTGATAAAAACTTTGCTACATAAAGTTAAAGCAACTGGCTTTGTGAATGCTTGTTTTAACATCTGATCATTCTGACCGAGTACTATAAATATACTTCTGGGATGGGATACAATAATATTGACAGTCAAGGCATGGTTAAAAACAAAATTAAACCATAATCAACCATGCATAACAGAAGGATAATCATGGTCTGTCCTTGGTCATGAAACAGGGGTTTGGACCATTTTATGGATATTGAGGCATTATACAAGTCGGATACCATGACTAATTCAGCAATTACTCCATATCTCAAACCCCTTTCCGGAGTAGATTTATTAAACCTCTCAGAGGTCAAAAGAGCCTTGGTCCTCTCGAAGCAGGAAAAAGAGCCGGGCTGAGATAAAGTGCCAGCAGGCAACTATGAGAGTGATCCTGATAGATTGCCTCTCTTTTTATATTAAATATGTAATTTTTACGTCTGGCAATATACCAGGGTCATGATGAAGAGCTGAAATAGTCTCAATATTCAAAAAAAGGTTACACCCGAGACCCAGGAAATTATCGCCTCATTCCATTTCTAGATTGCCTTGGGAACATCTTTGGGAGACTTGTTATCCAGACGCAATAAGATTGGGCTGATGATGAAATCATTTTGACAAGAGTACCTGCCAGGTTCTTTAAAGGTACTTACAGCAGTAGATCAAGCTTTCTGCCACCAATTTATCATCGTGGAATATGTTCACTTTAAAAAAAGACCCTGGCATTCCTCGATTTAAAATTGATGATTATAAACACCCACTGACAGACTAACATCATGACTAAATGAGGTTAAAATCAGGTCTAGTTGAGTATGTCCAATTATTAATATTTAAATACTGTAGCATGCGTTTGTTATGGCTGGGGAGGAAATGAGCCTAAGTATTTCGGTATTACAAATGGCGCTCCGTAAGGTTGCAGCCTAGTCCCTTTCCCTTTTAATAGCTATATAAATGGCATGGATGCTGTCTTAAACGGGATACTGTCTTAAAAGGGACGCCGTTTCACATCCCCAGACTGGACCCAAATCGAGTTACCCTTTCATTGTATGCTGACAACGTAGTTTTATGTTCACACACAGAAAACGGCTTCGAGATGCTCCTGGTAGGGTTTAAAAGCTTTGAACTGAATCAAAACGTACTAATAATGCTAAGACAAAATTACTGGATGTAAAACCCTAAACAAGTAGACCCTAAACAAAATCTGGGAACAAGGTTTTGCTGGAATGGAAGTGCCTTAGCTCAAACCAAGGATGTCGATTACTTAGGTTTCCAGTTCGCTGTGCCTGGCTAACGGTGAACTGTAAGTTGTGCAAAAGGTTTAAGCAGTGGCACAAATTGCAATTAAGGGTTTACAACAGTCAAGGAAATATTTTTCCCACTTGCATCTCAAACATAACATTTGCTTAAAAAGTCTTTTACTGCAGAGGCTTTAAAAGCAAGCTTTTAAGACTACCATTTATGAAAATAATGTAAATTACTAACTACCGTGATGACTGTCATATAAATCTCGAATTTCCAGGGTGATCCAATATGAAATATAAAATGGAATCATCAGAATTACTTGGCTGCCTGTAACTTACATGCAGTGTTTAACAATTAGGTCATTCACATTTCTGTCAGGTTTCCAGATGGTCACACTTCATTCTCACACCTACTCTCCCCTGGAGGTGTGGCAGCCATCTACAATTTCCAGAGCTGCGACTAGCTTTTAGGTCGCATTTCCCTGTGAATGTCACTCACTGCACTATGACTTTTGGAAGGAAAACTGACAAAACAGTTAAGCCACACAAAGCATGTACGGAAGACCAGACATTACTTGAAATTTGAAGATTTTCTTTAATCTGTGGTGGGAGCAACAGGCCTTGCCTTGGGAGATGATCAAGGAAAATGGGAAGTGAGCGGGCAGCTACAGAGCTGTTGTCTTGTTGCTTTTCTGTGGGATTCTAAAAGTTTTTGCCAGAAGTTATATGCCTGAAAAGGAACTGGGTCACTGCTGAAAACTTTGGGCAGAGAAAGCACAATCATTTTTGCCTGATTCATTCAGAAGTCTTCACCTTCACCAATCACAAACCTGCCTTACCCTTTAAATTCCTCTACTTGACCCATTCTGAGAAGACAGGCTCCTTGATCCTAAGAAGAAAATATAGATTGTCTAAGACCCATACCTATGTGGAAGAGACTGTGGAGAGGCTATATCTCAAACCCTGTCTTTGATTTGTGTGGCTGAATGGCTGCTCTGTGTCCTACGGATGCTGCACTTTTACTCCCCCAGGATAGAGGGGTCCTGCCTATTGAGTCTGCTTCCCCTGTGGAATGTTTGTCCTGTGGTGCAAGAGTGCAGAAGGTCTTCAAGGCAGATGTTAGACAGTAGCTGTAACTGGACATTTCTCCTGTGTGTAGTGGGGAAAATTCCATGCTTCCTGTGTCTCAGGCATGGGGTCAAAAACGTTTGAAACTCTGGACTCAGTTGTAACTGGATATTTCACTATGAACCTGAACCGGTTGTGTAACAAAACTGGAGGGCCGCTCCTGCAAAGTAGGTAGAGGGGGCCCTCCCTCCCCGGACCATCACCTACCACTTTTGCTGAAGGGACCCCCTGGAGCTCGGGCCCTCCTGCACCACAGGAGCCTGCAGGGGCTTATGTTACGCCACTGACCTGAACTGGAATTGTAGAGCGCTTTCATGCAATCTAAACCCATGGACTGGCATCAAAGAAGCCTTTGAAGAAAGTAAGAGGACTTTTTGAAATCCAGAAAAGAAGTTACAGTTTATAATCAATCAAACAATCAACCAATCAATCAGATATTTGTATAGTGTGGCTTATCAACGGGGGGGGGGGGTCTCAAGGTGCTGGTGGGGGGGACACGGATCAGTTGAAAATCCAGGTCTTGAGGTCCTTCCTGAACTGAGCCAGCCAGAGGGACTGACTGAGGTGAAGCACCAGCGTGTTCTAGGTCTGCACGGCGAGCTAGGAGAAGGATCTTCCTCCAGCCGTGTTCTTCCGGATCCTAGGGATGGTGGCAAGGGGTAGTTGAGCACTGCGGGGTTGCCTAGGGTGTGCGTAGGAGAGGTGGTGGTTGAGGTAGGCAGGTCAGATGTTGTATGGGGCCTAGTAAGAGTGTGTAAGCATTTTGAAAGTTATGCGTTTGTTGACAGGGAGCCAGTGTAGGTCTCTCAGGTGGGCAGAGATGTGGCTGTGGTGAGAGATGCCCAGGATGAGTCTGGCCGTGGCGTTCTTTATTCTCTGAAGTCTAGTTTGAAGTTTCCTGTTAATGCTGGCATAGTGTGTTGCCATAGTCAAGTTTGCTGCTGACAAGTGAATGTGTGACTGTTCTTCTCGCGTCAATGGGGATCCACTTAAAATTCTACCGAAGCAGGCGGAACGTGTGGAAGCACGACGATGAGATGACGTTGACTTGGCGGGCCACAGACAAGAAGTCAAGAATGATGCAGAGGTTGCGTGCGTGGTCGGTGGGAGATGGGGCAGTTCCAAGGGCAGTGGGCCCTCAGGAGTCTTCTGAGGCAGTAGGTGTGGGGCCCAGGATGTGAATCTCTCGCTTATCCGAGTTGAGCTTGAGGCAGCTGTCTTTCATCCAGTCAGTGGCTGCCTTCATTTCGTTGTGAAAGTTGCTATTGACTGTTGATGGTTCATTGGTGTGGGAAAGAATTAACTGTGTGTTGTCAGCATATGAGACGATCTTGAGCCCGTAGTGTCTGACGATCTTGGAAAGCAGGGTCATGTAGACATTGGAGAGGGTGAGGATCAGAGAGGAGCCCTGGGGAACTCCACAGCTGGTTTCCATCGGTTTTGAGGTGAAAGGTGGGAGCCTGACTCTCTGGGGTTGACCGGTGAAGAAGGAGCGGATCCATTCTAAGGCTTTGCCACAGATGGCAGTGTTGTGTAGTCTGGTGCATAAGGTAGTGTTGGAGACGGTGTCAAACGCAGCAGAGAGTTCGAGGAGGATGAGGGCAGCTGTTTTGCCATAGTCCAACAAGGTATGGATGTCATCTATGGCTGCTAGGAGTGCGGTTTCGGTGCTGTGGTTGCTTCTCAATCTGGACCGGGAGGGATCTAGGATGTGGTTTGTCTTGATGAATGTCTAGTAAACAATTAAGCTTAGATCAAATTAATCTCTGCAGTAAGCCTCAGACTCTCTAGGCCTGAACACAGGAACAAAACCTTAATATCATGATCATATCCTCAATGTCCCATGCTCGCTCTGGGGGGAGAGGAAGAGGGGAATCTTTGAACGCCCCAATGTTCAGAATGGCCCCTCTAAAGGGAATCCTCTGTGCTGGCCAAGGGTGGGAATTTGGCCTGTTGATGGAGAACTCCGGGGAAAACAGCAGTAAGATAGTCATCCACAATAAGTCCGGGACTGACTGTGATGAGCCCGCATTTAACAGTTTGCAGGGTACAGGAATATGTGTACACCAGACAAAGAGGGGCAGGGGACTGTGGCAAGGCCAAAGATGTGGCCGAAGGGCAGGACAGTGAACTGGACACGTTCCTTCCACACAAAGCACTGGAGGACACATAATTGGAATTGTAGGATGGTTACATGAAAATATGCTATCTTCAAGTCTAAGGACACCATTCAATCCCCAGGTTCTAGGATAGAACAGGACCTGGATCAGAGTGAGCATTTTGAGTTTGCCCTTCTGCTAGAAGGTTTTCAAGAGTCAAAGGTACAAAATCGCCACAAGTCCTCCCTCTTTCTTTAAAAAAAAATATTTTTATTGAGTTTGCAACATGTGAACAAAAAAACTTTAAAAGTCACTGTTGCCCTCACCTTTGCAAGCATAGAAGTGTCCCATACACATAGGAATTGAACCACATTACCTTCACCTTCCCTCACCAACCACCTCCTACGGACAGGCGCGTCTGTATACTCCCTTCTGGTCCAGGTTAAATCTACACATCTAAACCCTTGAACCTCCTCTATTGGCTCCATACCTTCTTCCATTTTGTGGGGCACCCCTTGTCCTGCATATACCTGTTTTTCTGCCATCATGCACCAATCCATGTCCTCATCCCAGGCTTGAAAGTCCTGTGCTTCTTCTGACCCCCAGCTTCTGGCAAAGTTCCTCTTAGCCACTTCCAGTCCCACCATTAGCAGCAGTTTGATAACCTGCGACAGACCCTCGTTCCCCCCCCCCCACAAATTGAGTATCGGTGTTACTGTCCACTTTTGTTCCAGTTGCACTATAGAGGACCTGTCCAACTGCTACCCAGTAGGGCTGTATTCTCACAAGACTACACTTTGTTCAGGAAATCTACCTTTCTGCATTCCCTGCTGCACCCAGAGGAGCCCACCCTCCCCATTTTATAGAGGAACACCCTGGTATAGTATGCCCTATGTAACAATCGTAGCTGCATCAGATGGAACCCAGCCCTTATAGCTATCACTTTCTGGGCCTGGAGTGCCTCTTCCCACTCCCAATCTTGAAGGGGATTGGCATCTCTTTTCCCAGTCAATCCTCAGTTTTGTCAACCACTTTCCTGTATATTAGGGAGATTGCCTTCTTAGTCAGCGGCTCCCCCAGTACTCTATCCTCCAGGGTGAGGAGTCTTCAATTGTGTCGCCACTAATGATGTGTCGCTATGGTGTGCCACCCTTTCAGGTAACGGAACACCTCAGTTTCCACCAAACTATATTCCTGCTAAGCGCCTTCAGGGACTTCAGTCCCTGCGCATTACAGATGTTGCCCAGTGTGGATATACTGATCATGTCCCATGGGCTGAGGCATTCCAGTCTGCCCACCTCCCTCAGAGCATCACTAACTCATAGTGGTGTAGCCTGAGTCAGTTTCTACCCCAGTCTAGGTAATTCATGGCCTGTGTCCAGACCCTTGCAATTGTGTGTGTACGTTGTGGGAGTCGACTGCACTGTTGGTGTCTGTATCGGGCTGCTAGGTATCCCCGCACTGCCCATCGCCTGCCTGTCAGCCCGTAATGCAAGCTCTGGAATACAGTTTTCGGAAAACTGTCCCTGATCTGCCTATCCTTTAGGTACCAAGGGTCCAAAGCCTTCCCCCTCCTTGCTTCGTTTCTGTGAATCTCCCCCAGTACATGTGTTCTGTCAAAAGATAATCGATCCTTGAAAAGGCACGGTGCCCACCAGAATAAAAAGTGTATTGTCTGTCTAGGGGATGGAGTCCCCTCCAAATATCCAAAAGCCCTATAGTTGCCATAAACTGCGCCAAGGGGCTTTCCTATGTCCCTACCTACCTGGTGTGTCTGTCTGTCCATTTATCCATCATCAAATTGAGGCCCCTCCCAACACCAGTATCCCCCAGAGGCAGGAATATTAGCAAAAAGCTCACCTCACACAAGGTTGAGGTATGCAATTTAGGTAGCACATATAGCGAATAGAAATCCACCACCTCCCCATCCCAGGTACCTGTGCGGGCCGCAAAGTGGCCTTGCGCATCACTTCATTTTAGTCAGAATTAAAGCCTGTATGGGCCAGAACTCTGTATCCTTGTCTCTCCAGTGCCTTACAGGAGTTGCCTTTTAAATAGGTATCCTGCATCATCGCTACAAGTCCCTGTCTTTTAAGATAGTGTGATCTTTCCACTCTTTATTTTCCTTACCATACCATTTACAGTCCAGGAAAGTATTTTTGGTTTAGTGGTATGCACACTTAGGCTTTGGTTAAGTGGTACGCACCCCCTCTAGGGCCTGTCTCCTGGAAGGCAGAGTTCTCTAAGAGCAGTGGGTACCATCTACTTGGCTGTCTCTGAATAACCCTAAAACCTCCGCCAGAACTTCTCTCTCCCCACCGCACTGCTTAGCAGGACCCCAACTTCCTGCTCTTTTAATATGCAGAGTGACTGTCGTCCCCAAACTTCCCAAACACTGAGAGGTCTAGCCATCAGACATGCCACTTGCCAAGCACAAACTACCCCCCAAATAAGTTCATAGTGCTTCTCTTCTGTGACCCAGTATCAAAGTCTTGCATTACCTTATGTTAGGCCCCCAGCAATACTGGTTGCTGCCATATTTGCTCAAGTCAGGAGTCCTGATTCCTCAGCAGCAAGGCGTCTTAAGTCATCACTTTAGGACCTAGCTCTCCCGAAGGACAGATCATACATCCATCCAGCACCGTGGTTCTCTCCTCACTCCTCCTCATGCAGGAAAGCCTCACGTTAAACATGGGGTCCTTGCGCCATATCTCTTGTGATAAGATTTCCTTGAATGTGTGTGAGTTTCCTGGACTGTCGCTCTCCTTATATGTTTAATCTGGCACTTCTCCATCTCGCCTGTTTTCAACCGTCAACCAGATGGTGTGTTGAAGTGCCACGTTTTTCCTACTGCTATCACTTGCAATTTACCCAGAAGGAACATCATGAATTGCAGTTCCCTGTACCTGAGGCAGTGCTTTACTTCCTCAAAACTACCTCATAGTCTTTACACCCTCAGGATAAAATTCGGAAAGAGACTTACGGTCGCATTCTCGAATGGTAGGCCGTCCCTCAATATTGCCGCCTGGAGGTCTATGTCCCGATCTCTATGATTGAAGATGTGCGCAATGATTGTGCGTGGTGGTGCACCGAGGTGTGGCAGGGGATAGGGGGCCCTCTGTGCTCGTTCAATTGAGAAGAACCGCCTCATGTTGCACTACCTTCCCTTCTCCCTCCTGATCTCCTGTCCAGTGGGGCCCCACTTCCTGGCCTTGGCCGCCTCTTCTCATAGTGGGACACCAACAGCTAAGGCCACACCACATCAGGTAGGCCACAGCTGACTGAGGAATCTGACACATCTCGCCCCCCGCCAGGCAGTCAAAACAGGTCCTGCCTCTCCTCATTTTTCTATCTCCAGAGAGCTCTGTATGCTTTAGCCCACCTCTACATGGGCCGGGTGTTACTGATGAAAGATAATATATTGGATATCTGGGGGATTATGGCTGTGGTGGCAGAACTCTTACAGTGTGGCCATCTTGCTAGGCGGATGGCCGCACTCCCCCCGAGTATGCTGTCTGTCTTGGGTACCAATCCATAACAGGAGTAGCACCCTTAGCCACTATCCTTCTCCAGGACTCTCACTATGGTCCCTTTAGCCAGCAATGACTGAACCTCCTGTATAACGATGGAAGCATGGTCTACTAATCTCTCCATTGAAATAGGGAGAAATGGAGGTGAAGATGAAAGAAAGGGAAGGGCATAACCTTTACAAAAAACCTGCAAGCCCCACAGGTAACTGCTTACCAGCAGGGCAGATAAAACGACTGTGCTCCCTATTGGTTGCAGGTGACTCCTAAAGGGGGAGTGGCTTGGTGGCAGTATCAACAGGAAAGAGGAAGAGGAGGACTTGACATATTGTTGATGGCCCTATCCTCTGCCACCCCCATGCCACCTGACGCCCCAAAATGGATGAACGGTTGAGATTATTGCCTGTGGTTGCAAACTAAGTGCTGGGAGGAAACCCCTTAATTTCTGGTGTTGTAGACAGAAGTGGTAGTCAGCAGAGAGAAAGATGAAAAGAATGTCCCAAAACACGCCTATCTTTGACCCACTTAAAAGCTGGAACCGCCATTTTTCCAAACAGTCTGGAGCCATCAAAAGGCATATCCACTAGGAATGATCCCAAGGTGTAAGGGGTGCTGGCACTTAGTTTTTTGCTGTTTCCAAGTCACTAGAAGTCTGATGTGGTCTGGAAAGATGACTTTCCAGACTGCATCACAATAGAGGACCAGCAGTCACTAATATTTGATCTACAGACGAACACCACCAGCAATTGGGCAGAATGCCGCTTTTTGGTAGGCATAGCCCTGCTGAGAGAAACCCTGGGTTGGATTAGACAGATTAGCAGGTTTCCTCCTTTTTCAACTCTCTCTAAATACTACCACAAACATGATAATAGCCTTGCAAGAGCCTCAGGTCTGCGTGTAGCAATGGGGTGAAATGTGTTGGCTGTGGTTTCTGAAACAAAGAAACAAGATTGAAAGAATTCTACAAGCAACTTGACTGTTTCATTATACCCACTCAACAAAACAAATTATGTTGCTAACTGTATATTCTTTCATTTCTTGATCTGTGCAGAATATAATCATGGAAACGACAAATAACCAGTTTCAAGTGTCCCCTACCCCTTAGTAAAATTGTGAGGAAGAGTCACATCAACTTGGGGGCATTGGGGCAAATTCAGATAAGGCAAATAACAGAATAACTGAGTGTTAAGGCCCATAGTCTACCTGACATCATACCCATTATGAACATGTGCATACCCCGAGTAACCTGTGGTGCACATCAAGATCTGATGGCGAATCTATCAGTCTGAGCAGCAGGGAAGTCATTCAAGTTCACTTTGCTTATGCTTCGATGTTTTGTTGTTTGTGTTTGGGTACTATGGCCGGTATCAGGTTTGTCAACTGACCGGTGGAGAGATGAATGTTTTTTATCTTTTGCACTTTGTGATTTCGGTTGTGTTGTACTGTTGCTGCATGCCCTCCTACTTGCGGAGGGCACGCTCACATGGAGGATTTTATCTACTCCTACACAAGGGGGTTGGCTGGTATGTTGTCCCAATTAGATGATGGGCAATGGGATCATCCCCCAATTTCCATGGTTTCATCTTAATCTATGACAGACACGGTTGATAACAGAATACCATGCTATAATTCTATCACATGGAATGTACAGGATTTAGCCACACGGATTAAGCAATACAGGGCCCACGCATATCTTAAGCGCTACGATACGCACATTGTTATAATACAAGAATCCCATCTCATGATAACTGAAGTATGCAAATTGTGCTCAAAATGGAGGGGCCAGGTTTACGGTACCACATCCTCAGTGTTTGCCAGGGGAGTGCTCATAGGGATTGCTGCGGTGTACCATATTAAGCCACTAGGCATATATGTGTTTGTAGAGGGTCACCTCGACAGCTCACCGCTCGCACAGGTGGGTCTTTACACTCCAAATTCCAATCAGTCTGAGTTTTTTTAAGGCCTTTCTCCAGCACTATTAACCGACCCACAAACCCCTAGTTTAGGGGGTGGGGGAATTTTAATTGTGTGGTAGCTATTGCCCTTGACCAATCTATACCCCCTTTGTGCTCTGCTCCCTGCATCAAATTATCCTAACACCTTAGAACTTGTTTGGAGCCCCAACACCTCCACGACATATGGTGCACAAACCACCCAATGGTCTGGGAATTCTCCTTTTTTTCACCAATTTATAACCTACATACACGGGTAGACTTAATACTTGGTACGGATGAACTGATCACCTCTATTACCCGAGCAAGATATCTAGCTTGCACCTTGACAGACCACTGCCCGTTACAGGTTGAACTACAATGGGGAAGACCCATTCCTACTTGGTGGCTACAGCCCAAAGCGCTACAAGACCCTCCCCCCTCACCCTCCACCCCCTTCAGGTCAGATTTATCCCATTGCATACTCCAATATTTTACAAATAATAAGGGCTACCCACCCCCACTAGAGCGATGGAATGGGAAGCTCATAAAGTGGTTGTCAGAGGACACTGTATGTCTGCTTCGTAGGGTGTTCAACATACTCTCACCAAGGAAGCAGCCTCTTTGAAGCCCTGCTTACAGGAGTTGGAACAGGAAGCAGTGGGTAACCTGGAGGGTGCCACACGTCTCAAGGACATGCGTAAACTATATAGAGAGGAGAAGGTACACTTTTGCCTCCACGATTATAGACAACGTCTATCTTTGATTCATGCAGAGGGCGACAAGGCGGGCAAGCTTCTTGCTTGGTTGGTCAAAGAAGATCATCAGCCCACATGATAGGGGCACTGAAGAGTAGAGATGGCAGGTGCTCAATACACAGTGGGAGATTAACACCGAAGTTTGGAACTATTATCGTGCCCTCTATTTCCGTGGTTCCGAACTATTACCATGCAGAACCAGTTTCTACCCTAGATGGGACACTCAAATTCCTACAAGGCCTTCATCATGCCCACCTCACTCTCCTCCAATGGACTGATTTCGATGCACCCATCCAATTAGAGGAGATCAAGCTAGCATTGTTGCAAATCGGCAGGTGGTAAAGTAGGAAGTTCATCACCAAGGAGCATTTGTGTTCCAAAGCCTGAGCTCCAGCCGAGGAATCAGCATTCCGTGGTATGCCCAACAGTGAGTTTTTGTCCTTTTCAAACATCAGATTGCTATGGCATGGAAAGCCCCAACGGCGCTGGACATGAAGCAATGGCTGCGGTCCCTGTTGTTGTGGGCTCGAGCCGAAGCCAATACACTGTAAGCATTACACAACAGGGGCCTGTTGAAGACTGGGATGGGATGTTGAGATACATATATTCTTAATAATGTAGAGGCTAGGAATGACAATTACCTACCCTGAACGACAAGAATAGTCCCCAATCCCTAATGGCCCACAGCCTGGAGGGGCGATACATCTGCCAACCAGAGTTATTTCATCTCCGATATGGAGAACTGCTGATCTGTTCCGAATTGCATTAAGGGCAGATTGCCATCTGCAATACCTAGGGTGGGTAATCTCCTCATAATAGCCTCAACCCAGCCTACCCAATATTTACTTCTCCTTGGGACACACAATCAATTTCTTATGTTTCCTGGAGTATCCTGAACAGCTTCTGTTGCCCCCCTATATTGTTTATTTACCACAATATACTTTGGAAGCCATACTGTAGTAATCATATTGTATTCTCGAAATGTGTTTGATCTACGCCCTCTTAGAAACACTTCAATTTATGATACTTATGTGCACACGTACAAGTTTGCTGTTCTTCTGCATGTTTGCTTTGTTGTATCATGGGTTAAACCAAAAGATATATAAAAAAGAAGGGACAACCATACTGTGCTCTGCAGATTTCAGCCAAGGGGACTCTCTTGGCCAATTCTGAGGTGAATGACTTGGCCGTGGTGGAATGAGCCCTAATGCCCTTGTGTGGATCTTTATGGGCCAGAGAACAGCACATCCTAATGTACAGAAGGATCCACCTAGATAAGGTTCTCTTCCATAGAGCCTTTCTGTTCATATTGCCTGCATATCCCATGAAAAGCTAGTCATCCGTTCTGAAATTCTTGGTGTGGTGAATGCAAAAACCTACCGTCTTTTTTGGATCCATCCGGTGCAGCCTCTCTTCCATGGTTGGATGTAAAGGGTGGAAAAGGAAGGAAGGTCAGGTGATGGAATGGTCCAAATAGAACAGGGTCATGACCTTGTGTAAGAAAGCAGTTCTGGTCTGAAGGATTAACTTGTCATAGAAAACAAAAGTAAAAGGAGGATGAACATTCAGCATTTGCAATTCGCTGACTTGGCTTACTGAAGTTATGGCATCTAGAAAAATACAGTTTAAATAGGCAATAACCTCAACTGGCAACTGTGATAGTGCTCAAACAGAGACCTCATCAGAAAAGGCAAAACCAAATTAAAATCCCACTGAGGCAAGACAAATGGAGTTGTAGGTAACAAGTTTGTAAGCCCTTTCAGAGATGCAAAACAGTGGGCAATTTAAATAGGGATGACCGGGCAGGAAGGCAGAAAAAAAAGGGACAACGCTGCAAGGTATCATTTAGCAGTTCCCACAGCCATATGCTGTGATTGCTGTAAAGTGAACCTAAGGATGTTGGACAAAAGGGTTTTAATTAGATCTACATTGTTCCTAGCACACCAAGTGAAAAACCGGTTCCACCTTGTGGAGTACATTGTCTTGGTCGAGTGACGCAAACAGAAAAAATATCTACCACTTCTAGTGGTAGCTGGATGGAAGTCAGATGTCCCTGCTCAATCTCCAGGCATGAAGGTAGAGGTTCTGGCCTTTGGAAGCATAGCCTATCCCTCTGATTTGGAGAGAAGGTCCGCCCTGAGTGGAAGATGGAGCAGGGGACTCAAGGAGATGTGCAGGTCTGCGAAACACATCCTTCTCAGCCAATCCGAGGTGATGAAAATGACTTGGGTCCAGTCTTGGCACAGCTTCCTCAAAACTCAAGGAATTAAGTATATGACATTAGTGCAGCTGAAAGTTCCACCTCAACCTAAATGCGTTCCTCAAGGTTCAACACAACATATACTGGAGGGCACAGCTCTGCTGACATTCAGCATTTCCGGAGGAGGCAAATAAGTTCACTTGAGGAGTGCCCCATAGGATGAAGATTCCCTGGACTACCTCTGGCAGGAGAAACCACTTGTAATAAGCAAGATAACAATGGCTCAGGCAGTCAGCTCTGACATTCAGAGACAACAGCAGGTGGCTGGATGTTAATCAGATTCCTTGACGGTGTGCCCAAGACCACAGCTTCAATGCTTCTACTCAAAGGGGTTGGTACCCTAACCCCGTTTGTTAACATCGCTGTCATATTGTCCACCAAGATCTCTACGGACTGACCTTGGATGAAAAGGAGGAAGGCCTTGAGTACCAGGCAAATTACTTGCTGTTCCAGGAGGCTGATGTCAAGCACCTGCTCCTCTGAAGACCAAAGGCCTCTGAACTCCACATCGGCCAGTGCAGAGCCATTATATGCCAATGTGCATGTGTGACCAGGAGAATGCAGGAAACCAGATGACCCAGCAGGCATAAAACCTTCAGGACTGGAATTTGTGCAGCCAGTGAAAAAGATGGACTACTTCTTGGATGTCAACAATTTTCTGAGAGGCGAGGAAGGTGCATGTAGTAAGACTCCAGGCAGATACCATTCAACTTCAGGTTTATTGGGAGAGCACACAATTACAGGCGATCATCTCATGTGCTTTCACAACTGTCCACTCCAACTGTCCCCCACCAACATTCTCTCTCTCTCCCTATATTCTAGCCCCTATCCTACCCTGGTAACATAATGCAGAACAAGGGCAATCTAGATACCACACATCTTCCCCCTTAAATAAAAATAACCAAAAAACATTTATTGTTATCCTAGTTTTTATCCTACCAACATTCCCAATTTGTCCCAAGCAATATATTCAATGTATATACAAAATTACATAACTATTTTTGCATGAACATGTTCAAAAACAAAGATATGACAATTGAAAGAACAAGTGTTTAAATAATAGGTCACTGGAAAAGGTGCAGGAAGAAATCACCCAATCACAAAATCCTTTACCATGGAAGGAACTGATACCACTCTTCTTCCTGATTGAGTAGCGATCTCAATATTGTTATTTCCATCTGTGCTTATAGGGTTGTCATCCAGTTGAACACCTACACCCTCTTTCACACTGCAATCAGACATCACATTGCCACTGCAAGCCTCTCTCTGACTACCAGCAGCACCACGACTGTGGTCACAAGATCTTACACTATCACTACCATTTTCCCACAACCAAGTACTATTTATTTCCATCTCTTCATTTCCTCTTCCTTTATCAGGATTCCAACTCATGATTTTATTACACTTTGACAACCTACTATGGTACCAGATCTTTCCATCTCTCACTTTTGCCGAACACTTACACACTACTACCACTGATAGTGGTTTGGAAAACCTGCTGGTTCCTTTGGTGACCTTCCTACACAACTTCACTGGCACCTAGTCCCCTTTTTGCAAAACCACGTCCTTCACACCATGCTTTCTGTCAAGGTACTCCTTGTATGTCTTCCCCAGTGGTTCCCAACCTGTAGTCCGGGGACCCCTGGGGGTCCAGGAAGCATCCTCAGGGGGTCCGCGACTGCTTAGAAATGTAAATAATATGGACAGATTAGGTCCCTAGCTTTCAGTAATGACTTAGTGGGGGGGTCCCCGAATTCCAAAAATGATTCAGTGGGGGTCCCCGGGTCCCAGTAACGATAACGTGGGAGTCCTAAAAAGTCAAAAGGTTGGGAACCACTGTTCTAAGCTAAATCCAGGTTGTTCTTACCTACCTCGGAGGAAGCTTTCTTTTGTAACTCAGAACACAACCAAGTACTATTATCCTTTGTTAAAGGTTCCTATCCCTTCAACACTTTAAAGAGACTATACCCCATTAAGGAGCAATTCTGTGTGCCGAAACATGTTTGCACAGCTCTTTTTCCCAATCCTTCCCAGTATTGATAGCTGCTTGGACAACTTCCATAATCACCCTGTTGAAGCTTTCTGCTGTTCAATTTCCTGCAGGGTGATTAACCGCTCTATATTTGGGTTTAGTACCAGTCCTGCAAAAAAGATGTTTAATTTCTCTGCAGTGATTGGAGTCCGTTGTCACTCAAAAAGGTTTTTCATATACCCTCTCTCAAGAAATTGTTTTCCAGAAAAAAATTCAAGATTGTTGTATCCACCTAATCATGTACTTCAATTTCTAGCCATTTAGAATACAATCCTAGCATCACCGTAATATACTTCGGTGCACCTTTACCATCCGAAAGGAGACCTAGAATGTCCACCGCTAAATCTTCCAATGGCCTGTTTGGACTATCTCTTACTCCCAAAGGAGATCTGAAAACCATCACAGATTTGTCTGTATTCATACAACTTACACATGTTCTTACAAATTTGTGATCACTAAATCTACTCCTAGCCACCAATACGTGCCTTCCCCCTATTTCTTTATCTAACTATTCCTAAATGCCCTTTGTGCATAATCTCCAAGATCCTTGTTCTTAAGGATCGGGGAGGTATATCTCTGTATTGGAATGCACAATTCATTCCTGAGTTCCCAATATTTCCTATATTTTTGTCAAGACTGTTTCTGCTAGACCAACCTTGCATAACGTACATTTTGACATTGCAAACTGCCTTGTCCTATTCATAACCCGACATCCACTCATTCAGCTCAAAGGCTTGAGCTTCATCATTTACACATGCCACACTGTACTCACCCCAATCATTACAAATGTTTCCCTGCAACAGCAGCAGGGATCAGCTTAAATAATTTGCAAGTTTATTTTTTGTGCCCAAGTAAATATTCCACATTGTTTGTATAGTCTAAAGGTCTGAGAGATTCTCGCTATCCATGGAGTAGCTTTTGCTAAGCTTTAATTAAAGGTTTATGATCAATGCACAGTGTAAACCTTGAGCCTCATAAATACTGTCTGAATTTTTCCATAGCCGAAACAGACCCTAAGATTTCCTTTTCTACAGCTGAGTACTTTACTTCAACAGGTGATAGTGATCAGGAGGCAAAAGACACAGTATTCTCTACCCTTTCCTCAGTTACCGGTGTAAGCACAGCTCCTAAACCCTTGCTACTGGCATAAGTGGTTAGAACAAAATGATTAAAACCCTGGAAAGGTACTACAGTGCAAATATCATCCTTAATTCTCCGGAAATTATTGTGTAAATCCTCATTCCATTTCAATACTTTATTCTCTTTCAGTAACTCTCATATTGAAGGTCTTTTCAGCAAAATGTTCCACAAATTTGGAATAAAACTCGAATAACCCAAGAAATGCACTTATATCATCTTAACAAGTTGGTGCAGGGGCATCTCTAATAGATGAAACAATTTCCTTCTTAGGTGATATATCTGCAACACTGACTTCATAGCCCAGGTAGGTAACACATCTCCTGCCAATGTTACACTTTTTCAATTCTGCTGTTAAACCATTCTTCCTCAGTAGCTCCATCACTTCACATAGCATAACATCATGTTTCTGTTTGTCTTTCCCTATCACCAAGATGTCATCCAGAAAATAAATGACACCTTTTCATTCTTTAAACACTTTGTGCATCAACCTCTGAAACACATTCGTCACAGAAGCCAATCCAAAAGGCATGCAAGCTGTGAGATTTATGCTGTTCCTGTGAAGGGCTTTCTGGCAATAGACGAAGATAAATCATTTGTAGAAAAACAGTGTACCCCTTGAGTTGAGGATAATAACTCATTAATTTTTAGAAGGGGAAACTTCTCCACTACAGTATTCTTGTTGACATCTTGTACATCTACACACAACTTTATGGCAACATTCTGCTTCTTGGCCACAACCAAAGTGGACAGCCACTCAGCACACTCCAGAGATTCAAAAATCCCTTTCCACTCCTACATGTCCAAATCCATGGCATTTCATCCTTAACACTTAATGGAATGCTCTTCACTTCATGATATGCTGGGGTCACTCCCTTCTTCAGTACAATCTTGTGTAAACATTTCTTAAGTTTTCCTACGGTACCCGGAAAGGTATCAGGAAATGCTCTCTTCAATGTTTCCATCTCATCCAATTCTGTTGGTCCCACTAACAACACGTATTCCATACTATTGGGTTCCAATGCCCCTTGATCAACCCACCCTAAAACCGATGGTCCCACCTCCACTACGTATACTTTACCTACAGTTTTCCTACCTTTGAACTCAAAATTCAATATTTTGTATCCCTTCATGGGAATGTTTTTTGTTCCGTAAATGTTACCAGATGTATGTGTTCTGGTACCAGACTACTAACTAGCACAGTTACAAAGATTTCAATCTTCACAGATTCATTTATAGTGATATAAAGGGATCCTGAATCCACTACTATGGAAATATCAACCCCACCAATCTTCATGCCACATACAAGTTTGACCATAGACCCTGTTTCCAGAGTTAATATAGGAATATCTATACATAACACATCTCCTACTTTATTCAACTCTTCTTGTACAGTTTGTTCTGAATCAGATTTTTCCATAAAAATACTTTACAGTTTGCTCCTTGTTCCTATTTTCCGTCCTACACACCTTCACAAAGTGCCCAATTACCCTACAATACAAACACTTGGTTCTAAAAGCAGGGCAAGATTTGGCTTTGGCCAAATGAGCTTTGTTGCCACACCGAAAACAGGTAAGAAATGTTCCCCTGTCAGATTTCCCTTTGACACTGTTTCTCTGATTACTATTATCATTACCATTTCTAGTGCCTCTAGTCTTAGACATGTTATCCCTTGACACTCTATAAATGAGAATCACTTCTTTATCTTTGCTAGAAGACAATGTAGCTGCCTCAGAGCACATTTTTGACAGCTCATTTTTCTTTACAATGGCTACAATATCTTGAAGTGATGAGTCCCTACTCACCCATAACCTGTCCTGTAAATTAGAATCATCTGTGTGCATTATTATTTGATCACAAATACGTTCTTTCTGTAAAGTGCCACATTTACAAACTACAGCCAATTTCTTTAACACAACCATATAAACCTCTATAGGTTCTGTTTTGACTTATTCCCTTTGAAAGACCGGATACCTGTCAATGGCCGCACATACAGCAGAATGACAATAATTATCCCAATCTTCAATTGCATGTACAAAAACATCACCTTACCCTTCAATGCATACTTTTTTCTCCATTTGTCTACAGACCCATAAACCCTCTGGGCTTAGACGGTGTAAACGTGTTTTCTTTTTCTTTCACATAGAAAATTCCTCCAATACTTCTGCAGTGGCTGAAAGGTAGTTCATAAAATACTACTTCCACTCAAGCCATCTCATTTCGGGCTCCCCAGGAAATGGAAGAAAATGTAGTGGTGGTGTAAGAGAAATCAAATATATAAAAACTACTTTAAAGACAACAAAAGATAATGATATCCTTAACGGACTACTATAAAAACCACTATACACATAAAGAAAATAATTACTGTTAAAAGTTACACACAGAATAGAGTTATAATTACCTATGTCTGTATTGTATTACATAAAATATCCATTAAAGTACACAGTAATGTTACCCTATCAAATAAAAATCTCTGTACGGTTTAACGATATCCTCACCACACACCTAGAAAATTACTAGTCAATCACAAACGAGTGCATATCACTGCTGTATAAAATTTCTGAATTACAAGCAAATGACCCTCATCAGGTCTGCAAATGACCATAAAGAACACCCATTAACCATTAAGAGACACTCTACAAATCGAGGAAGGTCGACAGGGGAGACTACTGCTGATATGATGGATCAGTATGCCTCTCCCTCAGAATACTGTTATTGGTGTGTTGCTGTGCAGCTGTCTGTATGCATTCAGTGCCTCTGGTCTTGTGGACGACCATTCTTCCTGTTAAACCGGGCTTCTACAGGTCCCAGAGGAAGCAGGTTATTATGTTGCACCACATCGAGTTATATAAACACAAATGGGAACGTATTTGTCATTGGTCTCCTAGTCACTTTGACTAACCGTCACAGCTTATTTGTCTTCACTTAGCCTGTGCACTTGTACTCACAGCCATGTCTATTTCACTTTGCCATATTCAGCTGTATATGTGATTAAAAGCTTAAAATAAAGTTTAAAAATAAGATGATACGCAAATGCTCCTTTTGGTGTGCTTTATCACCTTGAATATGACATGTAAGTGCTCCCTTCGGAGTGCCTATCACCTTGCAATGCCATAAATTATGTCAATATTACCGTCACAGTTGGTGTGCGTGTCATTGTAGGGCACAGTTTCTGACAGACATGCAAATGCACACAACGATTTGCGAATCATCTGACCTTAATAAATGACTAACCACTAACCACTACTAATATGGTGATTATGGCATGCCGAAAAAAAAGAGCCCATTCCAAAATGGCTGTTCTCCACGACTCTGTATGACGTGACGTGTGATGTGTGACGTGTAAAGAGGTCGCTGAGGCCGCCCGTAACATGCGCAGAGAACTGCTCATCGAGGCCACCCATATCATGCACAGAGGACTGCTTGCAGATCTCATGCTTCTTGCCCAAATGACGGCTACTGAACACTGACCAATAGACACTGGTTCTCCTCCGCTCAGTGATCCTGGTTATCCACTGCTTGCCCTCCCAAACAAAATGATCAGGAATGGCAAAGTTGCAGGTTTCCCAATACACCGACAAAGACTGTCACAGCGTCAGAAGATTCTTGGAACAGGCACAAAACAGGTGGGTAAGATCATCACCTAATTGTAGTAAGAATCCAGGCAGATATCATTCAAATTCAGGTTTATTGGGAGAGCAAGCAGTTACAACCGATCATCTCAAGTTATTGTCCAACTGTCCATTCCAACTGTCCCCCACCAACGTTCTCTCCCTCTATCTACATTCTAACCCCTGCGCTACCCTGGTAACATAACACAGCACGAGGGAAACCATGGAAGCACTGTACATTGGTAGTGCGTTGAACCCATTACAAAACCCAAGTACCTCCAATGAGACAAAGGACTGCAATGTGGAAATACACATTCCGTAGGTTCAGTAACACAATCAAATCTCCAGCTTCTACCACCTTGTCACCTGAGCAGGAGTCAACATCTGGAACTTCTCCTTTTGTGAGGGATGAAAGGTAGGGCTCTGAAGCCCAGAATCAGACAGAGACCATCCTCCTCCTTGGGGACAAGGAAGTATTGGGAATAACATCCTTGTCCCATTGCCTGCTCTGGCACTAACTCCACTGCTCCTTTCAGTAGGAGTACTGCCACTTCCTGTTTCTGGATGGAAAGGTTGTGTCGAAAGAGGGAGAAAAATGGGGGCAGGATGAAGGGAGGAGACTAATGTAAGGGAAGAGTGTAACCTCTTTCTATGATTTGGAGGACTCACTTGTCCATAGTAATGGCATTTTAAGTTGGTAGAAAGAAGGATACCCACCCTTTCACAGGTTTTGTGTGGGTTTGGGAAATTAACTATACCTGCTTGTGTGGTGGTGCATAGAAGAAAGAAGGGGAGGAGGACTGATGGAGGGATTTCCGACACCGCCTCTGGCTTTGTCCCTGCATTGCTGGATCAGAGGATTCTGTGGCTGCCTGGTTTGTGGATGAAATGGCTAACACTGGCGACAGGAAAATCTTTGTGAGAAGCCTCAAAAATGTCAAAACGGACAGTAGCCCCTAGTAGGTGGAAGTAGTTGAAGAGCCAAGGAGCGGGCCATGGCTTTACTAGTCTTGAATTGTTCTAAAGCAGAATCAGCTTTGCCCACAAATAGTCACACTCCATTAAAAGGAAGGTCCATTAGGTTGGCCTGCATGGCAGAGGAGAAACCGAAAGTCCGAAGCCAGGCATGTCACCTCAGGAGATGGAGCTACCCATAGCACATGCCACAAAATCAGCGGTGTCCAAACCCAATTCGATAATGTAGAGGGATGCATTTTTGCCATTTTTCCCCACTTTCTGGAAGTGGGATCACATGTTTTCTGGAATGTGGAGTGTTATCATCTGGGCCGTGTCTCACCGGGCATGGCTGTAGTGTTCTAGAAGACAGAGCCATGCTAACTGCTTAGAAAGTGTTCTTTTCCCAAGCCTTCAGTCGTATAGATCCTCTATCTGCAGTAACAGAAGGAAAGGTGCCATCTGACAGTCCCGGGGAGCAGAAGGCTTGGACAACCAGATGTTCTGGTGAAGGATGTGTTGAGAGGAAAGGTGATCCAGGGTGGTAGCATCTTGCCACTAGCCTGTTGATCACTGATGCTGAGGTGGATCTTCCCAGGCTGCCAGGAGCAGGTGCAGCAAGGCCTCACTGAAAATTATGAACAAGTGTAACCTGCCTTGTGTAAACATACTGTGGATCAACAATCCGGATAAAGGAACTACTGGAACACGAGAATGGACCTTGAATGATTTTCTTATAAATTTACTATGTTCCAGAATTCTATGTACCATATCTGAGCAATACGCTATAGGAGTGCAGTGGTTACACTGGTTCATGCCATGTTGTGTATTGTTGTACACTATATAGTGCCTATTGGGTAGTAGGGCACTCGACCACACGTACCAATCTTCTTTGCCTTCAATAACATTTTAGCACTCTGGACTTCTATGTGGATGTGCGATTGGTACCATTTTACTACCTCACTGAAAAGTAGTAGGGGGGACTGCAGTTTGTGCAACAGGAAGGAGGACCTCTCTGAGAATGTTCATTTTGCCATCCACTGTCAGGAGCTGTAGTTCTAGGACTTTAGCAGCTTTCTTCACCACCGAGTGGAAGGATATGACCACTGGCACAAGAAGTCCTGTGAGAAGGTCCATCTCCATCTCCATCTCTGGAAAGATATCCATCTATTGGCCAATGACAGGCCTGCAAGTTCATGGGCTTGGGCTTCCCTACAATCGTTGCCATAGGCATACAGGTTCAAAGGATCAGAGTCAGAGCCAAATACATCATTAATCCTTTATCTGTATTTTTCCTCCTCCAAGAGACCCTTTGCCTCTCTTGTCGACCTGTTTCAGTGGTAGAGGTGGCATTGGTACACTGTGGATGGCTGTGGCACCATGTAGTGGTACACTGGAGAAAAGGATGGAGGCATAGGTGTTAGTCATATCCTTCCTGAAGGGCTGGATCTGACTGGTGTCAGTGCTGGAACCAAGGGCATAAACATTAGCAGTTGTAGGGCACCATCGGCCCTGAGGGTGCAACAGCTTGACACCGTAGTGCAGGCAAAGATGCTATACATTAAGTTGAGGAATGCTGACCTTGGGGTTGAGAACTCAGGGTAAGGTGACTCTGGTACCGAGTCCTGTGGAGTCACTGGTGTTGGGCCACTCAAAAGATCTGCTGGCTTCACGACTACCAACCCCAGTTCCGAGAATGAAGATCCTACAGGAGGTGGAGGGCGTCTAGGCAACTTACTTTTCCCATATTTCTTAAGCTACCTCCATTTTCCTGAAAAGTGTGAGGACGATTACCTGGAGCATGGCCTCGATCTACGATGGCTGCACTTGTCATTATGGGCCCGGGCCATGAACAGCTTGCCATATTGTTCTGTAATTACTTTCAGGTGCATGATGAGGCAGGAGTTGCACCAGTAGGAGTCATGTTCCAACGCAAGACACCAAAGGCATACTGAATGGGGGTCATTATTGAAATCTGTGCCTCACAATGCATTCAAGGCTTGAAGCTCAAAATCTCTGGAGGAGATATATGTACTGCACTTTTATACTTTTTGGTGAGGCAAATTTACAAGTTTCTAGAGACAGCAAGCTGTGGATCCACTTTGAAGGCATGGAAAAAAAGGAACTGACATTGTTATACCCGAGTGACCGTTATATGTTTTCAATGAAATCATCCAAAGCCACTTCCGGCGTTGATACAAAGTCAGCGTACCCCATCAGCGATGTGAGAGTTTTGAAGTTGCCGGATCGAGGATTATTATATAGGTGAAGAATCTGCAGGCAGAAGTAGCCACCAGAATGCTAAATCTGATAAAAACCTCTGGGTGTTTTGAGCTCTTGGTCAGGACTGCAAAGGAGGCAAAAGTACATTAATGATTTCCTGTGCAATGAACACTAGTAGGACCTCTCTGTTTTACTGTTTGCTTGATATGATTCATAGAATAATTCATTTTCTTTCCAAAAATATCAGAGTGAATAAAGGGCATTTATAAATTTCTTGTTTTCATGACTGATTCAAAGTTGGTTAATTCCAGCTTCTCTTAATGCCCAACATCATATCCTTTTAGTGGTATCTGGTGTCTGGATTGTCACAGGAGTCTAAAAGCTGTGGCTGGTGCTAACTAAAAATTATTTCAGAAATAGTAGTCATTTTTCCTGTTCAGTACATAAACTGCCAGAAGACTTTGTGAGTGCCCCTATGAAGCTTTGTACACTTTTCAGAGTTTTGTCTTTTGAGATCACAACTCATTTCATCCTAACGCATGGTCCAAATGATTCAAGATATAGATCCTCTTTACAAGGTTAATGGAATTACTAACACCGTTTTCTCATAAAGAGAGTACTTTGGAAAATGCTTGCAGTAAGGTGAGAAGGAAGAAAAGAGATATAATTCTGTTCTCAGATGATAAAAAGAAAAAAACATTTGAAAAAAACCACAGCATAGATTCATCACTACTTATAGTACCACACACCAGAAAATGAGAGCGCTCCCGAATAAGCACTGGCACCTTCTATGGAGCGATCTAGTGACTGAGGGTGAAATATCCAAACACCTGATGATACTTTTCCATAGAGGAAGATCTATGAGGGATGTGATAGTGAGAAGTGATGTAAGAGTGAGCACAAGTAAGAACACTTGGTTACAACAGAGAGAAGGTTTTGTGACATGCTCCAAGTGTAAAGCATACAAGAACGAAGAAAGTATTAACAGAGTAGAAATTGAGGAGAAAGTGTTACATAAGATTTTTTTTTTTAAAACACAACTGTAAACGTTAGCTTGTAGTGTATATCCTTAAGGGCAGCTGCCCCAAATTATATGTAGGGAGTACGACATTGCAAATCCACAAAAGAATCTTGCAACACTTACGATCTATTCAACATGAAGATGTGATCTATCCTGTAGCACGACATATAAAGGAGGTACATGGGGTAAGAATAAGTGATGTGAAATACAGAGTAATTGATGGTATACCGGAAGTTGTGAGGGTAGGATATAGAGAGAGGGTGTTGCGTACCCTGGAAACAAGGTACACCATTGCATTTGATTGTAAAGGACCCAATGGGCTTAACTGTAGCAAAGAACTGCATGAACATTTGTGAAGTTAATCATAAGATTAAAGGCTCTCTGTTTAGAGCTGAAATACACGCAAAGCTCTGTTCTTGGATTTAACTATCTTTATTTTTGTTTTTTAGGGCTGGAACATTTGAAATGGAAGTGGAATAGCTTTTATATTGTGCCCGGCTTGAGTATATAGTTTGGTGGGTTCTTTTTTGTATTGTGCTTTGGTAGGTACCTATCTGGCTGATACAGCACCTATCTTGAGCATCTTAGAAAACAGAATAATGGAGTACGAACAAGTGCACCATATATGTGATAGAAAGAAGGAAAAAGGTTTATGTTCAGCGCAATGACATTGTATATTATCTTCGTATATTATCATTTTTAGTTTCTGCCTCTAGGGCAGAATATGAGTTTTCTAACTTGTACTATAAAAATATGGGGTGCTTACAGGGCAGGTACATAGTGAAACGGATTAATGCCATTGAGCAGTAATGACACGGTAATACAATGCGGTGCCACGGTGTAGGAAGTTGGCTCTGTATGTGCTATTTCAAAGTAAGGAATAGCATGCACAGAGTCCAAGGGTTCCCCTTAGAGGTAAAATAGTGGTAAAAATAGATAATACTAATGCTCTATTTTGTGGTAGTGTGGTCGAGCAGTAGGCTTATCCAAGGAGTAGTGTTAAGCATTTGTTGTACATACACATAGACAATAAATGAGGTACACACACTCAGAGACAAATCCAGCCAATAGGTTTTTGTATAGAAAAATATCTTTTCTTAGTTTATTTTAAGAACCACAGGTTCAAATTCTACATGTAATATCTCATTCGAAAGGTATTGCAGGTAAGTACTTTAAGAACTTTAAATCATAAAAATTGCATGTATACTTTTCAAGTTATTGACAAATAGCTGTTTTAAAAGTGGACACTTAGTGCAATTTTCACAGTTCCTGGGGGAGGTAAGTTTTTGTTAGTTTTACCAGGTAAGTAAGACACTTACAGGGTTCAGTTCTTGGTCCAAGGTAGCCCACCGTTGGGGGTTCAGAGCAACCCCAAAGTCACCACACCAGCAGCTCAGGGCCGGTCAGGTGCAGAGTTCAAAGTGGTGCCCAAAACACATAGGCTAGAATGGAGAGAAGGGGGTGCCCCGGTTCCGGTCTGCTTGCAGGTAAGTACCCGCGTCTTCGGAGGGCAGACCAGGGGGGTTTTGTAGGGCACCGGGGGGGACACAAGTCCACACAGAAATTTCACCCTCAGCGGCGCGGGGGCGGCCGGGTGCAGTGTAGAAACCAGCGTCGGGTTCGCAATGTTAGTCTATGAGAGATCTCGGGATCTCTTCAGCGCTGCAGGCAGGCAAGGGGGGGGTTCCTCGGGGAAACCTCCACTTGGGCAAGGGAGAGGGACTCCTGGGGGTCACTTCTCCAGTGAAAGTCCGGTCCTTCAGGTCCTGGGGGCTGCGGGTGCAGGGTCTCTCCCAGGTGTCGGGACTTTAGGTTCAAAAGAGTCGCGGTCAGGGGAAGCCTCGGGATTCCCTCTGCAGGCGGCGCTGTGGGGGCTCAGGGGGGACAGGTTTTGGTACTCACAGTATCAGAGTAGTCCTGGGGTCCCTCTTGAGGTGTTGGATCGCCACCAGCCGAGTCGGGGTCGCCGGGTGCAGTGTTGCAAGTCTCACGCTTCTTGCGGGGAGCTTGCAGGGATCTTTAAAGTTGCTGGAAACAAAGTTGCAGCTTTTCTTGGAGCAGGTCCGCTGTCCTCGGGAGTTTCTTGTCTTTTCGAAGCAGGGGCAGTCCTCAGAGGATGTCGAGGTCGCTGGTCCCTTCGGAAGGCGTCGCTGGAGCAGGATCTTTGGAAGGCAGGAGACAGGCCGGTGAGTTTCTGGAGCCAAGGCAGTTGTCGTCTTCTGGTCTTCCGCTGCAGGGGTTTTCAGCTGGGCAGTCCTTCTTCTTGTTGCAGGAATCTAATTTTCTAGGGTTCAGGGTAGCCCTTAAATACTAAATTTAAGGGCGTGTTTAGGTCTGGGGGGGTTAGTAGCCAATGGCTACTAGCCCTGAGGGTGGGTACACCCTCTTTGTGCCTCCTCCCAAGGGGAGGGGGTCACAAGCCTAACCCTATTGGGGGAATCCTCCATCTGCAAGATGGAGGATTTCTAAAAGTCAGAGTCACCTCAGCTCAGGACACCTTAGGGGCTGTCCTGACTGGCCAGTGACTCCTCCTTGTTGCTTTCTTTGTTCCCTCCAGCCTTGCCGCCAAAAGTGGGGGCCGTGGCCGGAGGGGGCGGGCAACTCCACTAAGCTGGAGTGCCCTGCTGGGCTGTGACAAAGGGGTGAGCCTTTGAGGCTCACCGCCAGGTGTCACAGCTCCTGCCTGGGGGAGGTGTTAGCATCTCCACCCAGTGCAGGCTTTGTTACTGGCCTCAGAGTGACAAAGGCACTCTCCCCATGGGGCCAGCAACATGTCTCTGGTGTGGCAGGCTGCTGGAACTAGTCAGCCTACACAGACAGTCGGTTAAGTTTCAGGGGGCACCTCTAAGGTGCCCTCTGTGGTGTATTTTACAATAAAATGTACACTGGCATCAGTGTGCATTTATTGTGCTGAGAAGTTTGATACCAAACTTCCCAGTTTTCAGTGTAGCCATTATGGTGCTGTGGAGTTCGTGTAAAACAGACTCCCAGACCATATACTCTTATGGCTACCCTGCACTTACAATGTCTAAGGTTTTGCTTAGACACTGTAGGGGCACAGTGCTCATGCACTGGTACCCTCACCTATGGTATAGTGCACCCTGCCTTAGGGCTGTAAGGCCTGCTAGAGGGGTGTCTTACCTATACTGCATAGGCAGTGAGAGGCTGGCATGGCACCCTGAGGGGAGTGCCATGTCGACTTACTCATTTTGTTCTCACCAGCACACACAGGCTTGTAAGCAGTGTGTCTGTGCTGAGTGAGGGGTCTCTAGGGTGGCATAATACATGCTACAGCCCTTAGAGACCTTCCCTGGCATCAGGGCCCTTGGTACCAGAGGTACCAGTTACAAGGGACTTATCTGGATGCCAGGGTGTGCCAATTGTGGAAACAATGGTACATTTTAGGTGAAAGAACACTGGTGCTGGGGCCTGGTTAGCAGGGTCCCAGCACACTTCTCAGTCAAGTCAGCATCAGTATCAGGCAAAAAGTGGGGGGTAACTGCAACAGGGAGCCATTTCTTTACACAAGCCCCCCCCAGCCCACAGGCCAGGAGACTCAGCCAACGCTGGAAGAGTCTTCCTAGTCTGTCAGGCGAGGAAGAGTAGAGGAAATGGCTGGTTTGTTGCAGGGCCTACTCTGCCTTACATCCTCCTGTTCAGGTCATTCCCTCTGGAGAACTGACCCACTTCCACAGTGATAGGACCTAGTCTGAACTGCCTCTTGTCTGTGCTTTTTATGTCTTCACCCATTCTTTCTATTTTGAGGTCAGAGGTATCCACCTCTGCTAATCTTATCTTAGCCAGGGTCACCCCTAGCTTACCCAAAGAGGTTACCCAGAGCTGGAGTAACCCCACCATGACCAACAGGGTCAGGGGGCCTAACTTGTTAGTTGGCATGGGGTCAGACCACCATGCCAAGGATAGTGCAGCCATAAAGGCTAACACCCAGCAGAGGCCACTGACAGCTGTCAGTGCCCAGAACCACACCTTTAGCTCTTCACCTACAAGGGAAGGGGCTAAGTTACAGGCTTCTTTGGGTTCAGGGTGCCTGTCTGCTGTATTAGAGTGGGGGGTTACCACATCTTGTAGTAAACACCCTTCTTCCACTCTTTCTTCTGTTAGCTGAGGAGCCACCCACTCAGGCTTAACAGTTGCCTGACTAGCCAGGACTTCTTGTGGGTCAGGTTGGACTTTATCAGAGCCATTTTTGGAGTTCTCCCCTACTGGAGCAGAATCTCCTTGGCTTGCTGGAACCTTGGCTAAAGGTTGTCCACCTTTCCTACTCTGTTTCCTTTTCTTTTTCCTCTGGGGCCTACTTGCATTTACTGCAGAGGCAGGCACTCCAGAATCCTTGGGAGAGGACTGGCCATGGACCAGTTCTTCTCTTAGGCTCTGACTAACCTCTGGGTAGTCATTTCCAAGGAGACAATCAAGGGGGAGGTCTGTACTGACTACCACCCTTCTCCAGCTAAAAGTTCCACCCACTTCTATGGGCACAAGAGCCACCGGCCTATTAGTGACCCTGTCTGGGCTAACTCTTACCCTGGCAGTCTCACCTGGGATGTACTGGTTTGAGAGCACCAGCCTGTCATGCACAATAGTGTGACTGGCACAAGTGTCTCTCAGGGCAGTGGTTGGGATTCCATTCACCAGTAGGTGGTGGAAGTGTCTACTTCCCTCTGGAATCTCCAACTCACCTGTTGGGCCCTGTTTCCAGTGGAAGGCTATGAAGACCTCCTCATCTGAGGAGTCATCTCCCATGGCTACACTGGTTACCCTTGGAATCTTGTTCTGGGGTTTGTTTTTGGGACAAGAAGTGTCCTTGGTGTGGTGCCCAGACTGTTTACAGTTGTGGCACCATGCCTTAGTGGCATCCCAGTTCTTACCCTGGTACCCACCTTTGTTTTGGGTTGTGTCTTGGGGCCCACCCACCTGTTCTGGTTTTTGGGGGCCTACAGAGGACTCTTTTTCTTTGTTTCTAGTGTCACCCACTTTCTCCTGGGGAGTTTTTGTAACCCCTTTCTTTTGGTCACCCCCCGTGGAAGTTTTGGTTACCCTAGTCTTGACCCAGTGGTCTGCCTTCTTTCCCAATTCTTGGGGAGAAATTGGACCTAGGTCTACCAGATACTGATGCAACTTTTCATTGAAGCAGTTACTTAAAATGTGTTCTTTCATAAACAAATTATAAAGCCCAACATAGTCACACACTTCATTTCCAGTTAACCAACCATCTAGTGTTTTTACTGAGTAGTCTACAAAATCAACCCAGGTCTGGCTCGAGGATTTTTGAGCCCCCCTGAATCTAATTCTATACTCCTCAGTGGAGAATCCAAAGCCCTCAATCAGGGTACCCTTCATGAGGTCATAAGATTCTGCATCTTTTCCAGAGAGTGTGAGGAGTCTATCCCTACACTTTCCAGTGAACATTTCCCAAAGGAGAGCACCCCAGTGAGATCTGTTTACTTTTCTGGTTACACAAGCCCTCTCAAAAGCTGTGAACCATTTGGTGATGTCATCACCATCTTCATATTTTGTTACAATCCCTTTGGGGATTTTTAGGATGTCAGGAGAATCTCTGACCCTATTTAAGTTGCTGCCACCATCGATGGGACCTAGGCCCATCTCTTTTCTTTCCCTTTCTATGGCTAGGAGCTGCTTTTCCAAAGCCAATCTTTTGACCATCCTGGCTAACAGGGGGTCATCTTCACTGGAGTTATCCTCAGTGATTTCAGAGGTGTTGGTCTCTCCTGTGAGGGAACCAGCATCTCTGACTATTATTTTTGGAGTCAGGGTTTGAGGGACCCTGTTCTCCCTAGATAGGACTGGTAGGGGGGAATTTTCCTCCAAGTCACTATCCTCTTCCTCTGAGTTGCCACCCTCAGAGGGGTTGGCCTTTTCAAACTCTGCCAAAAGCTCCTGGAGCTGTATTTTGGTAGGTTTGGGGCCCATTGTTATTTTCTTTATTTTACAGAGTGACCTTAGCTCCCTCATCTTAAGATGGAGGTAAGGTGTGGTGTCGAGTTCCACCACAGTCACATCTGTGCTAGACATTTTGCTTCTAAAAGTTGGAATACTTTTTAAGAATCTACAACTGGTTCTAGAATCTAATTCAAACTTTTACAAACTTTTAAACTCTAAAAGAAATGCTAAACAGGATCTAACACAAGGCCCTAGCAGGTCTTTTAAGAATTTAGAAAACTTTTCAAATTGCAAAAATCAATTTCTAATGACAATTTTGGAATTTGTTGTGTGATCAGGTATTGGCTGAGTAGTCCAGCAAATGCAAAGTCTTGTATCCCACCGCTGCCACCAATGTAGGAAGTTGGCTCTGTATGTGCTATTTCAAAGTAAGGAATAGCATGCACAGAGTCCAAGGGTTCCCCTTAGAGGTAAAATAGTGGTAAAAATAGATAATACTAATGCTCTATTTTGTGGTAGTGTGGTCGAGCAGTAGGCTTATCCAAGGAGTAGTGTTAAGCATTTGTTGTACATACACATAGACAATAAATGAGGTACACACACTCAGAGACAAATCCAGCCAATAGGTTTTTGTATAGAAAAATATCTTTTCTTAGTTTATTTTAAGAACCACAGGTTCAAATTCTACATGTAATATCTCATTCGAAAGGTATTGCAGGTAAGTACTTTAAGAACTTTAAATCATAAAAATTGCATGTATACTTTTCAAGTTATTGACAAATAGCTGTTTTAAAAGTGGACACTTAGTGCAATTTTCACAGTTCCTGGGGGAGGTAAGTTTTTGTTAGTTTTACCAGGTAAGTAAGACACTTACAGGGTTCAGTTCTTGGTCCAAGGTAGCCCACCGTTGGGGGTTCAGAGCAACCCCAAAGTCACCACACCAGCAGCTCAGGGCCGGTCAGGTGCAGAGTTCAAAGTGGTGCCCAAAACACATAGGCTAGAATGGAGAGAAGGGGGTGCCCCGGTTCCGGTCTGCTTGCAGGTAAGTACCCGCGTCTTCGGAGGGCAGACCAGGGGGGTTTTGTAGGGCACCGGGGGGGACACAAGTCCACACAGAAATTTCACCCTCAGCGGCGCGGGGGCGGCCGGGTGCAGTGTAGAAACCAGCGTCGGGTTCGCAATGTTAGTCTATGAGAGATCTCGGGATCTCTTCAGCGCTGCAGGCAGGCAAGGGGGGGGTTCCTCGGGGAAACCTCCACTTGGGCAAGGGAGAGGGACTCCTGGGGGTCACTTCTCCAGTGAAAGTCCGGTCCTTCAGGTCCTGGGGGCTGCGGGTGCAGGGTCTCTCCCAGGTGTCGGGACTTTAGGTTCAAAAGAGTCGCGGTCAGGGGAAGCCTCGGGATTCCCTCTGCAGGCGGCGCTGTGGGGGCTCAGGGGGGACAGGTTTTGGTACTCACAGTATCAGAGTAGTCCTGGGGTCCCTCTTGAGGTGTTGGATCGCCACCAGCCGAGTCGGGGTCGCCGGGTGCAGTGTTGCAAGTCTCACGCTTCTTGCGGGGAGCTTGCAGGGATCTTTAAAGTTGCTGGAAACAAAGTTGCAGCTTTTCTTGGAGCAGGTCCGCTGTCCTCGGGAGTTTCTTGTCTTTTCGAAGCAGGGGCAGTCCTCAGAGGATGTCGAGGTCGCTGGTCCCTTCGGAAGGCGTCGCTGGAGCAGGATCTTTGGAAGGCAGGAGACAGGCCGGTGAGTTTCTGGAGCCAAGGCAGTTGTCGTCTTCTGGTCTTCCGCTGCAGGGGTTTTCAGCTGGGCAGTCCTTCTTCTTGTTGCAGGAATCTAATTTTCTAGGGTTCAGGGTAGCCCTTAAATACTAAATTTAAGGGCGTGTTTAGGTCTGGGGGGGTTAGTAGCCAATGGCTACTAGCCCTGAGGGTGGGTACACCCTCTTTGTGCCTCCTCCCAAGGGGAGGGGGTCACAAGCCTAACCCTATTGGGGGAATCCTCCATCTGCAAGATGGAGGATTTCTAAAAGTCAGAGTCACCTCAGCTCAGGACACCTTAGGGGCTGTCCTGACTGGCCAGTGACTCCTCCTTGTTGCTTTCTTTGTTCCCTCCAGCCTTGCCGCCAAAAGTGGGGGCCGTGGCCGGAGGGGGCGGGCAACTCCACTAAGCTGGAGTGCCCTGCTGGGCTGTGACAAAGGGGTGAGCCTTTGAGGCTCACCGCCAGGTGTCACAGCTCCTGCCTGGGGGAGGTGTTAGCATCTCCACCCAGTGCAGGCTTTGTTACTGGCCTCAGAGTGACAAAGGCACTCTCCCCATGGGGCCAGCAACATGTCTCTGGTGTGGCAGGCTGCTGGAACTAGTCAGCCTACACAGACAGTCGGTTAAGTTTCAGGGGGCACCTCTAAGGTGCCCTCTGTGGTGTATTTTACAATAAAATGTACACTGGCATCAGTGTGCATTTATTGTGCTGAGAAGTTTGATACCAAACTTCCCAGTTTTCAGTGTAGCCATTATGGTGCTGTGGAGTTCGTGTAAAACAGACTCCCAGACCATATACTCTTATGGCTACCCTGCACTTACAATGTCTAAGGTTTTGCTTAGACACTGTAGGGGCACAGTGCTCATGCACTGGTACCCTCACCTATGGTATAGTGCACCCTGCCTTAGGGCTGTAAGGCCTGCTAGAGGGGTGTCTTACCTATACTGCATAGGCAGTGAGAGGCTGGCATGGCACCCTGAGGGGAGTGCCATGTCGACTTACTCATTTTGTTCTCACCAGCACACACAGGCTTGTAAGCAGTGTGTCTGTGCTGAGTGAGGGGTCTCTAGGGTGGCATAATACATGCTACAGCCCTTAGAGACCTTCCCTGGCATCAGGGCCCTTGGTACCAGAGGTACCAGTTACAAGGGACTTATCTGGATGCCAGGGTGTGCCAATTGTGGAAACAATGGTACATTTTAGGTGAAAGAACACTGGTGCTGGGGCCTGGTTAGCAGGGTCCCAGCACACTTCTCAGTCAAGTCAGCATCAGTATCAGGCAAAAAGTGGGGGGTAACTGCAACAGGGAGCCATTTCTTTACACACGGTCTAGTGAGTCTATTGTGTAACCTATCCATGTCATTAACGAGTTTTGAATATTTGAAAAAAGTCAACATTTATGTACATAAAAAAATTCTAAATAAATGTAGTAAATAGCGGTAAAATCATAGCGTATTGGCATTGACTATAATCGTTTCTAGTGAAAGTGATCAAGGTCATCCTGAAGTAAAGACAGGAGTTTTATTTTGTAACAATGCCACTGTGGAAAGCTGGGATGCTGAAACATCTCAAATATCATTATTTTTGTAATGTCAAGCATTAACAGAGTTTATTTTGTATATTGATTTATGATAAGAATGATCCAGCCCTAATATGCAATTTTCAAGTTTTAATTTCACGGTGCACGATTTGTGGTGAAGTTATGTAAGGGGTTAAATGTCATAGCAAGATGGCGGTATGCAGGTTGACAAAGGCAAAAGTTTGCCAAAACGCGTACTGCTGTTTTATTTATCTGCCAAATGGATTAAACTTCAGCTTTATACTTCCCACATGGAGTGCATGTCCTTTCTGGTGAAGTAGAAGGTAGTGTTCATACGAGACTTGGTGAAATGGCTTCTAGCCGGGCACCGCTGGCGATCTGGTGGGAAGGCAGCGTTGACTGAAACAGTGAGATATAATATATGTGTTACCTACTGGCAATAGCGAGTAGGAAGTTATAGTTAGGACCAACTTTATCCACAGATGAAGCGTTTTTAGTTTTGCTAATAACTTTGGCGCCGTTTGACGAATCTTGACAAAATTATCAAAGGTGGTGTACCAAGTTACTTTAGGTGCTGTATGCAAATGTGTATGCAAATGTTCATGGTGATCCGTTAAGTGGGAGCTGAGAAAAAGGAGGATTCCCAAAACACTTTTTCTCCTTGCAATGTCTAGGTTCATTTTGCAATTTTTAGACATGGCTACAGCCCGAACCTCTGAACAGAATTACACCAAATTTGACAGAAAACTGGCTCTTGGTCCGCAGATTGGGCTTTTAGTGATTTGGGGTAAATCTGTTCAATAATTTCAGAGCTTTTAAAGAAAGAAAAATATAGATATCTAGGGACGCAGATTCATCCATGGAGGATCCGCTGATCTGGGCAGAAAGGAAGGTCCTGATTGGCTGGCCGCAACTTGAGAGAAAAGTTGTGGCCGCCATTTGGTTTCTCTGTTGGCCTTGGGAAATTCAGCAGTTATAGTTATACTTATAGTTTGTTTTACTGAATATATATACATACATATATACATACGAGTCCTCCATTAACTTCATAAATTCCTGCTATTTATATCCTCGGAGTGCCGCGGAGCCGGATTGTTTGTGGAGCCGGATTTTACATATATACATACATACATACATATTACTCATTGGCCATCGACACTGGGTATAGTTAGGTCAGCGCTTCCATGGGTAAATTGTGAGACCCTCCAACCCAATCTAAAAAAATAGAGCATTCTGCTTGACATGGGGGCTGTTCTTCCCTTGGGCCAATTCACCTCCGCCAGAGTCAGATGGAGGTTGGCCTTATGTATGGTAACAAAATATTGCTTTACATGAAAAACATCCTCGAAATTCACTGAAAAAAACAAAGGTTAAATTAGCATTATAGTTAGGTATGATAAAAAAATATGTTTTTGTTTAAAAAAGTCTTAGAAATTCAATGAAGGTTAAAGTAATGTACACGGTGAGAGGTTGGCAATAAGGCCTGGCCACAGCAGCAAACTCCTTACAGGCTGCATACTCCAGACTGTGCACAGAGTTTGGCTGTGCACAGCAGGGGGTTGGAAACAGTGCCTAGCCTGTGTCATCGAGGCTGTTTTTTTTTTGTTTTTTTTATTAAGGTGAAGGGTGCTGCGTAGGCCCCTCTCCGAGCCTCATCAGGCCTTGGGGACCACACCCGCTAGGGCTGTTCTTTTTACTTTAAAGGTGAGGGGAGCACATGGCCCCCTCCCCAAGATATTTTATGACCCCGAGGACCCCATTCCCCAGAGCTGCATATATTTATTAAAAGGGGAGTGGGAGCCATGCAGCACCCCTCGCTAAGCTGTATTTGGCCCCAGGGACTTCATATCCTGGGGACCGAGGAGGTGGGTGCTCCACTGCAAATCCAGCACATCCATCAACCATGCACTGGGGGCCGCGTGGGGGAGCCCCAGGGGCCCTGCAGACCCAGCAGGCTCTTTGCATGCTGCTGGAGCCAGCACTGCTCCTGCCCGCTGTGAGCAGCCCTTTATGCTGCTCCTTCCGGACGGGAATAATACAAATCAAAAGTCTGCTCCCAGCTGACTGGAGCATTTTTAAAGCTCCTCACCACTGGGAGAAGACTTAGGCCTGATTTAGAACTTGGCAGAGGGGAATACTCGCCACAAACGTGATGGATATCCCCTCCGCTGTATTACAATCTCATTGTATCCTATAAGGATAGTAATACAGCGGACGTTTGTGAAGGAGCATTCCATCTACCAAGTTCTACATCATGCCCTTAGTTTTTGCTCCTGTTTTCTGGGAGTTTTGAAAATGCCCCCGCCAGGCGAGAGCAAACAAAAAATGTCCCTGCCCGTGCCAGTCCAGGCAGGGAAACTGCTGTGTCCTCGAGTGGGCACCTCGGGACACAGCAATTGAACAGGCCCCAGGAGAAGAGGTCCCTGGGGCCAATAAAGGCTGCACCACCCTTCCCTTTAAAGTATAGTGCTGGCCCGGGGGGTTGAGGTCCCCAGGGTCTTTTAAAGGCTGAAAGAGCGGGCCCGTGCTCTCCTCTCCATATCAATGAATCAGAATACAGGGATGGAGTCCCTGGGGCCGAATATAGATTGGGGAGGGGAGCTGTGCTCCTCCCTCCCCTTAATTAAACAATGCGGCCTGGGCTGCTTTTCTTTATCCTGCTGGAGTCCTGTAGGATCGCAGCAAAAATAGCTTCTTTTTTTCTCTATTTTGGCCCCGGGATAGGAGGCCCCTATGGGTCCCCCCCACAAAAAGGCCTAGGGGCTGAGCATCCCTACCCTGCCCCCCTTATGTTATTTTTTTTAAACTTCAGAACAGCTGACTAAGTCCCCAAGTATTGTAATGGCTGGCAGCAACATTTTTCCCATGTTGCTGGCAGCCAATCAAGAGTGCGAGCTCCCATAGACGTCTGATTCCCATGGTAGCGAGATGGCCCAAGTGCAAAGAATCTCCCTGGGCTGATCAATGATGTCTAATATTAAATTGGCACTTCCGCTAGACTCTCTCTATATGCACAAACTAGACAAAAGGCAGCACCATCAAATGTACCTGAACTTATTAGCAACACAAAAAAAGTGTTTCAGATGGAAAAGCTGACCTAATTAGAACTATGCCACTGAGTAATATTTAGGACCTAGTTTCTATAGTAAAAGCATTTTTGTTTTGCTAAAAACTTTGGCGCCATTTGATAAATCTTTCCAACACTTTCAAAACTAGTTTGTCACTCACTTCAGCTGCTGTCTGGAAAGTTTCAGGGTGATTTGCCAAACAGGGGGCAAGAAAAAGCGTGGGTCCAAAAACACATTTTTCCAATGCAAATTCTCAGAGGAATTTTAGACATGACTGCAGCCCGAACTGCTGAACAGAAAAACATCACATTGGGCAGAAAGCTACAAGTTGGTCCAGAAAGATCTCTTTATGTGATTTAGTGTAAATCTTTTGAGTAGTTTTGGAGTTATTAAAGAAAAAAGATTTAGGTATATCTAGAGAAGCAGATCCACCGCAGTGGATCAGCAAATTCACATGCCAACAGCAATACCGTTAATGGTTGGCTGCAACCTGAGAAAAAAGTTGTGGCCACCACTTTGTCAATCAGGACATGGTTCCCAGGTGGGGAAATAATGATTAAATAGGATATAAGTGGTCAGGAAAGAATAATCCTGACTCCATGGGACTAATAGAGGAGTCTCTCAGGGACCCATCATGGGCAAGATATTGTCCCAAAATTTTTTTTGGGGGGAGCGCATGAGGTTCTGTGGATCCTCTGCGGTACTCAGCGCAGCCCACCACGTAAATCCACTACGGATCTGCGAATCCAGACCCAAATTAAAAAAAATACACCCACTCACACACTCACTCACAGACCCATTCACACATACACACATACACTCAAACATCCTCAAAACCACTACAACACCCAGTTAGAGGCCCAGAGTCAGTCACACACCTACTAACACACCCACTGACACACTCACACATCCACTTACACACCCATACAGCCACTCACACCTACTCACAGACCCACAAAACCACTCACACCAAATCACTGACCCACAGAGCCACTCATACACCCACTCACACACCCACTTAGACAATCATACAACCACTCACAGACCTACAAAACCTCTACCACACCCAATCACAGACCCATACACTCACACACCCACTTATATACCCCCATAGCCACTCACACACACTCATATACCCATACAGCCACTTCCACACCCACTCACAGACCCACAAAACCACTCGGACTCACAGAACCACTACCACACCCACTAATATATCCACAAAGCCACTCACACATGCAATCACACACCCACTCATAGTCATGCACCCACTTACATACCCACACAAACCCAGTCTCACTCATACACCCAGTCACACACCCACTCACAAACCCACAAAACCACTCACAGACTCAAAGAACCACTCACACGCCCACTAATATATCCACAAAGCCACTCACACATGAAATCACACACCCACTCATACAGTCATGCACCCACTTACATACCCAAACAAACCCAGTCTCACCCATACACCCAGTCACACACCCACTCACAGACCCACAGCGTGAGGTTGGCTGCATGTAAGGACTTGGCTACATACGGGGGTTCGCTGCAGGCCCACGCCACAGGCTGTGTGCAGCAGTGGGTTAACGTATGGCAATTAAATTTTACTTTACAATAAAAAAAACTTAGAAATTCACTGAAAAAAATAGTTTACAGAGATGATATAGTTATGACATACATTTTAAAAAAACTTAGACATTCACTTAGGGCCTGAGCTATAGTTTCTTGAGGTAAGGTTAGTTCTTTCTTATCATACTCTGACAAGTTGGCAAGTAAGTGGATGGTTTCAAATTCTTGAACAGTAAGGTCACTGGTTTGGGGGTGTATTGTAATTGGTGGCCAGGACCCGTCCTTGTCTGCAAAGAACGATTGCAGTTTCAGTCTCCTAATGAACTTATACAAGGCAATTTTGTTTTGAACCAAGTCCCATGTGGCTGTTGGGCAGAACAAAGGCCTTTGTTCAATATTTGAGTATGTGTCACATTTAGATCCTTGGTCGTTAGACTGACTACTAGTTGGTTGTCAGTGATTTGTTCTTGGCTTGTTCCTTGCTTCTGGCCTTTGGCTGGACCCCTGATTTAGTTGGTGCCTGGGTTTTTGTACTTAGCTGTAGTTTACAATTGTCTTGTGCTCTCCCTAAACGGTGTCTGCTAACTTAATTGTAAGAATTTAACCCTGTAACTTTGGTTCTCGCAGTATCCACTTCCTCTATCGACTCTACACCTAAAATGTAATGATTTGGGAGAAGCTAGCTGATTCTGTGGAAATGTAAGTTGTTTTAATTTCATTGTATTTTTTTGCAAAGGTGTGCACCCTTCCAAGTAGATAATCAGTCAAACTGTGTCTGAATTTTCTGTTTTTCCTCTGTATATCTTCTTCATATTTGTCTATTATTTTGTTGAGAATTTCATAATTAATTTTTTGTGATGTCTCTCCAGTTTGCCTCTTCTATTCCTTTAGTTAGGGTGCCCACTTCTTCCTTGCAGTTGTCAAATTCTTCCTGTGCTATATATATCAATTGCCTGAGTATGTTGTTTGATACTGTGCTTAAGTTGTCTTCCCATTCTATCAATTTTTCGGGGGCTGTTGCCTCTGTGGGTGGGAATATTACAATTCTTAGAGCCAGGGGATGAGGTCATGCTCCATTTTGAGGTTTCCTTTTTGATGCCTCTCTCCAAAGCCTGAAATGTACTTTTAGCTGACAATGGGTTTATTTGATTCTGTCAAGAGGTGCCAGTACCTGAGGTGTCAAAAACTTCATTGAGCCTACTATTCTTTTGCTCCCTATGATTCCTGTAGGCTGCCGTTTCATCAGATGTGTTGCAACATCCTGTTATGTTACTGGTAGTGAAGGTCACAAGTAAGACAGATGAGGGAAGTATGATTAACAATTATATTAGTAAGTATCAAGGGCCAGCACTCCTTCCCGTTGGCCACGTTGCGTCAGCATGCAATGAGCTGAAACCATATTGTGAGAAACTGGGTTGTTGGTTGACCGAGGTGTGAGCCCTGGTCAAACAACAGCCACAATCTCTTGCAGGGTGAAACATAAAAAGTCACTAAATTAACCTTTGCTTAACCATGGGTAACTTGGCACAAAAATCAGTCAGGCTTAACTAAGAGGCAATGTGTAAAGTATTTATGCAGCACACAAACAGTAATAAAGTGAAAACACAACACAATAAAAACACAAGAAAAATCCCAAACGAACTTATGAAAATAGAGTAAATTGTAATAAATTCTTTGACACCAAAAGCACAAAATCAAATCAATAGAAGCGTAGACTTTTTCAAGTTCAAGGTCCAAAATAGTGCCTAAAAGGTAAAAGGGCCAACCGCGGACATCTGTTCACCTTAAGCACCACAATCAAGGGTCCAGGATAAATGGAGACCACTTGGGGGTTCAGGACTCATTCAGGCTGTGTCCAGGTACACTTTCAAGATGGTGGGTACGGAGAATAACTGGTTGATTGAGATGAAATTGAGAAGGCACCTTAGCTATGAATTTCAGGTTTGTTTTGAGAATGACTAAGGGGGTCATTCTGACCTTGGCGGTCCATGACCGCCATGGCGGAGTGCGGCGGTAGCACCGCCAACAGGCTGGCGGTGCTTCCTGTGCGATTCTGACCGCGGCGGTAAAGCCGCGGTCGGAAAAGGGAAGCCAGCGGTTTCCCGCCGGTTTCCCGCCGGTTTCCCGCTGGCCCAGGGAACCCGCCATGGCGGCGCTGCTTGCAGCACCGCCATGGGGATTCCGAGCACCTTCCCGCCAGCCTGTTTCTGGCGGTGTCCACCGCCAGAACCAGGATGGCGGGAACGGGTGCCGTGGGGCCCCTGGGGGCCCCTGCACTGCCCATGCCACTGGCATGGGCAGTGCAGGGGCCCCCTAACAGGGCCCCACAAAGATTTTCACTGTCTGCTTAGCAGACAGTGAAAATCGCGACGGGTGCCACTGCACCCGTCGCACCCCTTCAACTCCGCCGGCTCCATTCCGAGCCGGCTACATTGTTGAAGGGGCTGTCCCGCTGGGCCGGGCGGCGGTCTTCTGGCGGTCGGCCGCCGGCCGCGCGGGAAAGCCGGAATGGCCGCCGCGGTCTTTTGACTGCGTGCGGTCTTTCGGCGGGAACCGCTTGGCGGGTGGCGACCGCCGACCGCCGCGGTCAGAATGACCGCCTAAATCCTCAGTAAAACGTGGAAAGGGTTTTTGTGTAGTGAAAGCTTGGATTCCACTGACCCTTCTAGTGGAAGTGATTGCTAGGAGGAAAGCTACCTTCCACGTAAGGAACTTGAGGTCTGCTTTATGTATAAGTTCAAAAAGGGGTTTCCTTAACTGTGAGAGTACCACATTAAGGTGCCACTCAGGAGGAGGCAACATTACTGGAGGAAAGACCCTGAATAAACCTCTCATGAACTGCTTAATTAATCGTGATAAACAAAGGGAGGCCATGTCTGAAGAGCGACTGTATGTGGAGATCGCTGCCAAATGCACTTTCACTGAGGAATGCGTGAGCCCAAATTTCGCTAGCATTAACAGGCAAGGTAAGCCATCGGAACGTCTTCTATTGCTCCCTTGAAAAGCATCCCTTTGGTCTCTTCTTTCAGTAGGAAGATGCGGGGAATGCGCCCCTTTCGGGGGAGTGGTTGGTGGTTTTGCGGTGAATTCTAAGGTAGGGCCATAAGCCACTATGTCCAATACCCATTGATCCGAGGTGATAGTCTTCCAGTTGTGGAGATACTTGGATATATTTGCCCCTACTTGATGCTGGGAAGGTTGAGCAGCTGGTACTTCGACTAGGTCATTGTTTACGTCCTGTGTCTCTGGGCCGATGTTTGACTCTGCGATGGGCTCCCTGCTTAGAAAAAACCAGCTGTAGTTGGTTGGTGATAAGATTGTTATGCTCTGAAATGTTGGTAGGGCTGAAACTGCTGGGACTGATAGTATGAACCTCTATTGGAAGAAGAAGAAACACGTCCTCTTGCCCCCCTGAAAGGCAGTCGTCTATACTGCAAAGTGCCTAAGGATCTAGCCGTGTCAGTGTCTGTCTTAATGGCAAGAAGGGCTTCATCTATGTGCTTGCCAAAGAGCATATCCCCGTCGTATGCCATATCTAATATCCTTGTTTGCACCTCAGGTCGAACTGAAGTGCCTTTGAGCCAACCCTGACGTCTCGGAACAGCGGCTTCTGCCAAATGTCTAAACCCTGTCGAGGCTATGGCCATGGCAGTGTCAATGATCTCAGAAGAGGCTCGATCTTCTTGCAAGATCTTTTTTGCATCCTGCTTTTGCTCCTCAGGAATGAGATTAATCATAGGTGTTATGTCAGACCACATCTGCCTATCATAAAGTGCCAGGATGGCTAAAGCATTAGCAGCTCTCACTGTAACGGCTAACATGAGGGAAATCTTTTGCCTATAGTGTCAAGGCATCGACCGCCTCTATCTGGTGGTACTGAAATGGGAGCTGCTGGATTCTTAGATCGTCTCTGAGCAGCTTGTGAGATTACAGAATCCGACCTAGGATGCCCGTGAGGCATGCAGGAGAATCATCAGGAGCCCTGTATTTCTTGTCAATACGTGGCAGGACCACCGGCACCATAGCGGGGTTCTTCATAATCCTGAAAACCTTCCTGCCATAAGTGGTCAATGATGGGAATGGACCTTATTGATTTCTGAGCCTGATCACCCTCACAGTATTCTTCCTCCTCTTCCTGATATTTTACATGGAGTTCCCAAGGACTATGAGCCGTCCCAAAAGGTCCTTTATCCTCTGACTCTCCCATGTCAAGAAGGTGGCTTGGAAGAAGGGGTGAGAAGTTTGTTGTGTAACCCAGAGTTGGTATATGGCAAGTTTTAATTTTAATTTTTAGCCTCGTCGACGTGGCACTGTCGACGATGGGTGCATCGACGAAGAGCGCGTCGACGATGGGAGCGTCATTGACGAGGATGTTGTCCACGGGGCTGTTGGCCAAGTTTTAGGTGTCTCCGAGGTTATCGTACAAAAAATTGGAACCTGCATGGAAGATGTTGTCATCGACGCAGATGGTCTCGTCGATGATACAGTGGTGATGGTGGTCGTCTACGATGTTGCCGTCTACGGTGATTTAGTCGTCGATGGAATGAAGACAGGAGATTTTGGTCTTCTTTGCTGTAATGGCTTACAGGGGGTAGCTCAAGCAGAAGAAGCCACTTCTGTAGAGGAGCGTTTTTCTTTCACTCTCTTTTTAGAATCCTTTGACTGGTGATGAATTTTGAGGGATTTTCTGCTCTCCTCAGAAGTTCCCTCCAGAGATCTAGCCCTTTTATGAGACTTAGAGACAGAGTCACTATCTGCCTTCTCTATCTCTCAAAGTTTTTGGTGGTAAAGTTCGACATTTGCACTTTTTACCTTGTGAGTAGGGTGAAGGCAATAGATACAATTTTGATGTGGATCATCCACATGAACTCCCTTTTTCCCACATGTCTTGCAGGGAAGAAAGAGGCCTTCAGAATCAGACATAATTGGATTTAAATGAAAGGTCAAACCTTATCTGAAGTTATCTGTGGAAAAAACTAAGCAGAGCTCAGGGAGACTCCCTTCACACTTGAAGTGCAGTGAAAATCTGAGGAAGGGAGCTTCTCTTGGGAGTGTTCTAGAGGGTGTTGTCGCTTGATTGGTTATAATTCAAGTTTGGTCCATTTTTAAAAAAACGACATGGATAAGCTACCAAATTTCAGGCCTATTTGCATTGTAGACTCTATGGTTATTATTATTTACTGCTTTATAGGATACCGTGGGATTCCCACTTAGACGACGGGGAAGATTCAAGCATGAGAATCTATGAAAGATCCAATACTGGATAATATTAATATTAGTAATATTCCAGGAGCAAATCCCACACAAGGGTTCAGGAGAGGGTTTTTTTAAGAATGAAGGGAAAATGACAACAAAAGGTGCCTTTCTTTCAAGGCTTTGATATTTCAGTAGGTTTAACTGAACGCTATGTACAGATACGGTAGGAGAAAAGTCAACACACAGGCGGAAGCAGGAATTCATAATATTTCCTGGAGTACACATGGAAACCTGCGACTGCAGCAGTCTGCAAGGCAAACTGCTCGAAATATTTGTGAATCTGGACAAGGTTGTAAATCAGTACTGAAGTGGTGACGTAACACTGCAAAGTTGTGTTTTCTGGGATGGGATAGTCCTTGTCCAAATTAGAGTGTAAATCTCCTTGTCTCAGAGTAGATGTCACTGAACTCGAGAAATGCAAAAGGGAGGGGATAAAGGGTGGGACATACATATGTGTGTCAATAAGTATTCATCCTGCTGGCAGTCCAGTTACTGTCTCAGTGATTAGCTGTGGCAAGTTTGTCTCACAGTAGTGATGATCTTGTTGTATCTCATATCCAGATTCAGGTGCCCCAACTATGCCGTCTGTCTCCCATCTTTCAGTGCATTCCCTGACCCAGTGTGTCATCTCTTTGCCTCCATGTTCATACCTCATTCAGTAACCCCAATGTTGTAAGAGTGTGTTTTCCGTCCCCCTGTTTGTCTGTCACATTGATAAAAGCATTTCCTATTCCAGTATCCATGTGTTATATTTTTCTCTTGTTGTTTGCACCTGGGTTTTCAACCCCTGTTTAGTGCGTCTTTGTTACAGTGCTTATGTGCCTCCGAGGTAAAGAAAATGGGCGGGTCCCCACTGTGTCTACTTTTAGGTTTGATAAGGGGTCCTGGTATTACTGTGTATTAACATGACACGTACTAACTGCCAAATTCAGCTGCAGTGAGTGCATGCAGATGGCACTAGATGGCATTTGCCAAATAACTTACCTTCAGGGCAGAGATCCCAAGACCACTGCCCAGGCAATCACTCCTAGGAATCAATCCCAGGGGCCATGTTGCTTTTCACGGTGCAGCAGCTCCCCATATTCCCCTGCAGGAGGTGCCACTGCAACCCAACACTTCACTATACCTCACACTGCCTCTCTCCCAGTGTGCTATCTTTAACTACACTACCTAAAGGGCACTATGTAGCTGGACAGACTAAGGGCCTCATTATGACCCTGGCAGATGGACCGCTGCCAATGTATCAACCGACTGCCACATTATAACCGTGGCGGCAGCGCCACAGACCACCAGCACTCCCAGTTTTCCTCCATAGGAGGAACTGACAGTCCTAATGCACCAGGGCTGCGCTGCAAGCAGTGCCACCCTAGGGATTATGACCCCATTCTCCATCAGCGGTTACATCGCAGAAGCACCACCATGTAACTGCTGGCAGAGATGGAGTGAAAGGGGCCCCAGGGAGGCCCTGCACTGCTCATGCACTTGACATGGGCAGTGCAGGGCCCCCTATTTCCAGCCCCGTCGCAATGTTCACTGTCTGCTTTGAACATCACGACAGGTGCTGCTGCACCCTACGCACTACAGCATTTCCGCCGGCTCTATTATGACTCAGCGTCAATGTTGTAGGTTGTTTCCCAGTGGGCCAGAGGGCAGAAACACTGTTTCCACCTGCTGACCCAGCAGGAAGCTCTTAATGGGGTCTGTGGGAAGGTGGCCGCACTGGAGGCAACATGACCGTCTGGAGTTCGGCGGACGGGCTTTTCCATCTGCTGAAGTCATAATGACCCCCAATGTATATCCCAAGTCTGTTACCCCAATTCCAGTAGTCTCTGGCTATACTCACTGATAGACCATAAGAACCTACACCTGTGGTCACAGCATACATCTAGCCTGAGTAAATTGTCATCGAACTACATTAGTAAAGGGCAGCATTGGCTGAACTCATCTTGCTTCATGAGAGGTCCCCAGGCCACCATGCTGCTTGTAAGTGACACCTACACTCACATCCAGCATAAACTGCCTACTACTTGTGTGACATACATTGCTGCACAATTACTTAAATTATAGAAAAATAACACAGCTGGGACTTACACGTCCCTCAAAGCTGCTCAGTTGTGCATGGAGACTAAGGGAGGACACGTTTCACAAAACCCATTAAAAAACCTTAGCAATTTTTGGCTGTGATCCATACACTTATGCTTATCTCATAAAAGATTAAAACATAGATGTTCGATGCTTGGGGACTATGTAATGAAACAATGTAGATCTTCAAGGAATATTTGCTTACAAATAATTTGAGGGTGTCCCCAGACTAATGGCCTGATTTAGATCTCGGCAGAGGGGTTACTCCTTCGCAACAGTAATGGATATCCCGTCCGCCGAAATCTAAATACCATTGTTTCTATCCGCCACTGCTGTGAAGGTGTTAGCCTCTGCCGAGATCTAAATCAGGCCCCAAGACCCAGTCGTCAAGAACAATTTCTTCAGTTCTTCAATATATTTCAGAGATACAAAATTGATGATCTTCTTAAAGTTCATACTGCAATAATACTAGCAGTAACCGTGTATGTTTTACCTTAATGTCAACATTTTCAGGCTTTGGAGGTGATGGGTAAAGTTGATTAAAGGTCACTTGGGGAATTCCTGTCCTTGGAGCAAAGTTTTTCATCAGAGGAAATCAATCTGGATCTTGGTTTAGTATTATTGTGCTATAAAGAATTTGTGAAAGTGGCACAGTGTTGCTATAATTTGCATAGGGTTCACTTGGGATCTTAAATTTGATGCTAGCAGAAGTGTTAGACAAAGATGAGTGTGATAATAATAACTGTTGAAAGGTAAGCTATTCAATGGTTAAATTGGCTACTACCGAATTAGAAGTATTTATTTGGGTCAGTTAAAACCCTGGCTCAAGCACATCTTTCAGGTAAGAGCTTTGAACAATGCTATGAACACTATTAGATAGCTATGAGGCTGTCTCCCATCCGTTGTTCTGATGTGCCTCGAAAAATTACTTTTTATTAGCGCACAAAATTACATTTTGAGGAGCAACTTTTCTAAATTAATTTTAAATCTGGCGTCCTTTCTATAGGGGAAAATGTTTGTGAACTTGCTGGAATGGGTCTTCTTAGACATACAGTTTGTGGGCTCTGTTCCTATCTTGTCCAAAATATAATCCATTTTGTTATTGTATGTCATGGTTGATACAATATCTTCCTCTGGTTCATCACAGTTATTTTCAGGGAGAAAAATGGAAGTACTCCCATGGCTGGGCTTACATCCCCCCACCCACCAAAAAGTTAGATAATGGGGAGCTGAGGCCAATGGCCAATAGCTCAAGGGAGTCATGGGTCAAAAAAAGTTTAAGAACCACTGATATATATATATGTATACACATTTTCCAGTTGAATTTCTTACAAGAGATCCATGAATTGCGAAAGATTCAAGTTTGCTCTGGCAGCAGTCACAGGAGTCAGTATTGAGACATTCTTTGTTGACTGTTGCTTAGGTGTGGAGGGTTTCCAATGTGCACAACATATACCTTGCATTGTGACTTTGACATGGAAGCTGAAGAAGGAGCTTTGTTCGAGGCCCCAAATGTTGAAGTGCTTTCTCATGGTAAAAATGTGCATTCAAGCTTGATACACTTTAAAATTAGCCCAATCAGATATACTCTTTAGTACTAGCATTGTTTTGACCTTTTTGGAGGCAGCACCATCCATGTCTCAGCTTCCATTTCTTAGAAACCAGAAACACTATCTTGGGATGATGCCTGCACTGGTGAGAAAAGCGTTGAAGGGAGTGGAAAGTATTTGAAATTGGCGTCACCAACAGAGGAAAAAGTGCTGTTTGGTCCTTCTTATCCACTTAAGTGTAAATCTGGATGTCACTCTTTACAGTATTTTTGTTTTTACTACAGTGACCAATAAGCATTGAGCCTAATCAGCTTATGTCCTAATGGCAAACAATGGACAATTGTCCACAGTTATTCAATAATTTTCTTTGTCAAGTGCCTCAATATTTACCAGAAGATTAAGAAAAATATAGGCGAAGTAAACTCTAATCATGAAAACTACTTTGCAACGAATGATGGGAGCTTTCCACATGAAATTCAAGATTGCTGAACACAGCTGTCAAATGTATAGAGCACAGAATGATCGTGAAAACAACTTTGCAACCAATGACAGGTGCTTTCAACATGAAATTCAAGATTGCTGAATACACAGAAGCCAAATGCATAGTGCATAGAATGACAACTGGGTAGAATGCATTGCAAAGAATTAAATGTGTGAATAACATACACCAGGACCGATCTTTGAACGTAGGGCCTGATTTAGATCTTGGCGGTAATGGTCCCACTGCCGACTTTTCAACTGAAAACCCATCCGCCGCCATGATGGTTTGCCCGTCGTATTTTTTTAAGTTACTGTGACATGCATATGTCGAGGACACAAATGGGTCAGATGGGTGGGGACACACCTCTACACAACACATATCGTACACATACACAACTGTCATTATGGTGTCAGTATTCACTGGCAAACACTGGCACGACAATGACGGTACATTCACAACTGTCAAATGTGTCCATGTGTGCACATTGCCTGGAGTCCTGCAACTGTCATATTGTGCTGCGAGTTGAGTGTGAGAGTCAGTGTGTGTATGTGTGTGCACGATGTGAGTTGTATGTGTGTGCTCAATGAGAATGTCTGGTTGAGGTGAAGAGAGCTGTAGTGGGTGCTGTGGTGTGTCAGTGTGTGTGCCAATTGCCTATGGCATTGGGGTTGTTATGTATGTTGTGTTGTGTTGCTGCATGCAACATTCAGGTAGGTGGTGTTGTGTGGAGGTTGTTTTTGCAATGTGTGTAGTTGTGATGTTGTGTGAGTGTGTTTGTATAGAAGAATGTGCTGTTGTGTTGGTTGTTATGGTTGTATTGTGTGTGGGTGCAGTGTCTATGGTGTGTGTATGTTGAGTCATGGATGCCTATCAATGTGTGTTTGCGGCAGCTACTTGTGTTGTGGTGTGTATGTGGCGTGCTGTGTCGTATGTGATGAAGGAGGGACACATATGGCAAAGGTAGATTGCGTGTGTGTGACGCACGCACAGCCACTACCATTGTACAATGTTCATTGAGTCCAGCTATATCTGCCCTCTGTCAGAGAACCACCTCCAGTACACCGTCTGCAGAGCTGTACCATCTAAATACTGCAGGCGGAAGACTGTCCACTTGATGTTCTTCTGGGGTCCACTGTGGATGCAAGTTGGCGGTGCGACCACTAAGATCTAAATCAGGCCATTAATCAGGTTTAGGTTACAGAACTCACTCTATCATTGGCCACAGTTCTTTTTCCATGATTCAAAGGTTATTCTGAATCCACCAGAAGATGGCTGGAGAATGGAACCAACCAACCCTACCAGCGATGTTGTGCTATAAATGATCAATTAATCGGGACGCTACACCTCAGGAGGAAGAAAATAGGTAATGCTCTTTGGATGGATATGGAGGAGAACCACCTACCCCCTAAGGTGTGTATTGGAGAGGGAACTCACTTGGACTTGGGAAGAGTGGGCTCCAGAACACGGTACTGATCCATTATCTTCTCCACCAGCTTCTGCTTTTCCCTGCGTAGTTCGTTCAGCTTATCCCTGGTTGAGAGACAATCAGAGAGAAATAAGGGTAACTAAACAGTTATGGTGGTAGGAAAAGAGGATAACGAAAAGGTCATAGGTTTTGGTATGTGAGATCATAGTATACGGGTCTCACTGATACTGCCGCTGCTCCTCATGGAACAGGTCCTTGCTCTCCATTGTCCTCTCCATCAGTGTTCGGTTCTCCTGAGTCACAGCTTGGATCTGCTGCAGGAGATGACGATTCTCCTCCTCCAGGTTCCCTTTCAGCTGAGCCATGAGCTGGGACAGAAAAAAATAGTTTGTGTGTTGATAAAATAGTCACACAAGCACTAATTACAAGCAGTCTGGACTACCGCAACACTCTCTATTCCGGATTCGCCAAACAACTTCTACACACATTCCAGGGCATCCAGAACACCACTGCAAGATTCTTACTCGACTTCCCACGCCACACCCACATCTCAACACCTCAGGAAGCTTCACTGGCTCTCCATTCATAGGCACAGTCAATTCAAGCTTCTGAAGCAACCATACAAATCCCTACACAACAGAGGGCAAGAATACCTGAACAGCAGCATACACTTTCATCAAACCCACCAAACACATTTTCTTTGCTTTACTATCACTTGGACACATTCCCAGCATCTGTAAATGTAAAACTGGAGGTCACTTATATTCCCACATAGCACCCAAAACATCAGGACCTCCCTCAACATTTTAGAGCCTCTTTCTCACTTCTTGTGATCCACAAGAAGCTAAAGACCTGGCTCTTCGTATAAAACTCTTGGTGACCACAAACCTACACACCTGTCCAAGAGCCTGAATACCGTCTCGGGTGATTAGTGTACTACACAAGCCAATGTAACCATAACAAAACATCACAGGATAGCACGCAAGACATTCACAATTTTGCTTTGCAGTCACACTAAACATGGTGTTCACATAGAAATACTTCGATGCCTTCAGAGGATCCATCAGTGCGGGATTTCCTCTGAGATCACACAGACCTATGCCACGCAGGCTGAGATCTCTTAATATTGATATTTATAGAGTATGTTTAATGGTGCTTAATGATCCGAGATTGAAATAATATCACTGAGTCTCAACAAGTAGTAAAGTAAAAAGACAGCAAAATTTTGGAGGTCATTATGAACATGGCGGTAAACATCGCCGTGTTGATGCTGGCGGTCTTTCCATAGACGCCAGCCCCACTGAGACCCTGTCGGCTGCATTACAAACATTCTGCTGGGCTGGCGGGCGGAAACAGTGTTTCCGCTGGATCCCCGCCGACACCAGAAAAACCGTGACCCACGCCCTTGTCACGAGTCGCCTGGACTACGGCAACACCCTCTACGCCGGGACCACCGCCAAACTCCAAAACCGCCTGCAACGCATCCAAAACGCCACGGCCCGCCTCATCCTCGACGTACCCCGCAACAGCCACATCTCCGCACACCTGAGACACCTGCATTGGCTCCCAGTCAGCAAAAGGATCACCTTCCGTCTTCTCACCCACGCACACAAAGCCCTCCACAACAAGGGACCGGAATACCTCAACAGACGCCTCAGCTTCTACGTCCCCACCCGCCCCCTCCGCTCCGCTGGCCTTGCACTTGCTGCCGTCCCTCGCACCCGCCGCTCCATGGCGGGTGGGAGATCTTTCTCCTTCCTGGCGGCCAAGACCTGGAACTCCCTCCCCACCAGCCTCAGGACCACCCAGGACCACTACGCTTTCCGGAGACTCCTAAAGACTTGGCTGTTCGAGCAGCAATAACCCCCCCTTTCCCCCCTAGCGCCTTGAGACCCGCACGGGTGAGTAGCGCGCTTTATAAATGTTAATGATTTGATTTGATTTGATTAGAATGCAGGACCGGGACGTTGCTGATGGCTCCACATGGAGCCGTCGTCAATGCCTCAGTGCGGCGGGTGCAACAGCACCCATCGCGCAGATCTGACCTGCACGAGGGGGCACTGTACATGGGCCCCTGCACTGCCCAAGTGCATGGGCAGTGCAGGGGCCACGAGAGGGGCCCCAGAGCACCCCTTCCACCAGCCTTTCCCTAGTGGGGGAGCAGCCAGGGAAAGGCTTGGGGAAACAAGGTTCATTATCCGGAGGGCGGTGCTGCTTGCAGCGCTGCCATGTCGGATAATGAAATCTGCCATCGTCAGGCTGCCTGTCGGCGGTAGCCTGGCGGTGGCAGAGGGCCGCCGCAGGCGGCTTATCTGTGTTTGTAATATGGCGGTTCAGACCGCCATTCCGGTGGTGGTCTTTTCTGCCGCCGCCACCACCGGCATAGCAGTCTGAACCGCCGGGTTCATAATGAGCCCCTTTATTTTTAAAGAAAAAAGGAAATAGAATTTTGCTATCTTTACCTTACTGCTTGTTGAGACTCATTGGTTTTATTTAAATCGCAGATCATTAAGAACCCCTAATAATACTGCAAGAAACACACTCTAAAAATCTACTGAACTATAAATGATTGGTTCAAGCTCTTCCCTCAACGAGTGTGGAAATTCCCTCAACAAGGTAACTATTAATAAGGGCATTACGAAGCAGGTCTAGAGTAGATAGGGCCTTCACTACAGAATAGGAGATCTCTAAATATGGCGGCAGTAGACCACAGCATCAACAATGTACATGCTTCTAGTGTCTGGTCAGATGTAGCCCCATAATCTTCTTTCTTGCTTTGCAGCACCCTTTTCAATGTCTGCATCCACAGCATAGCTGCACAACTATACACAGATTTAACTTCATTTGCTTGTCACTTCATAGTATTAGTGTTCACTCGAGAGCTGAAAGAAGAATATTGGCTCAGTTGCTTATGGGCCTGCTTGCCTGTCAACAGTCAGCATTTGTGTAATGGTGGACAAACGTTTTTTTTTTTATTCTACTAAATAGGTTTATAAATTCCCTACCCCTTCTGTAACCCTAATCTCCAGAGGAAGGTACTGACCGCTGAGATGGCTTCGAAAAGTAAAATAAACTTCAACTAGAACTATATACTGAGAAATGTATAAAAGTTACTGACATGCAAGGTCTACTCTGAACCTTGTTATATTAAAGTAGGAATAAAATACATTTATAGATGTATATATTTTAGATACAGTTTTTTAAATTTGTTAAAATTCTTACATGGGGCCAGGGCTGGCTGCTCACTATTTCAATTCCTGGGTATTTATCACACATGACATCCTACCTGGGGCTTCAAGGGGCTGTTGGATGTATACTTTCAAAATCAAAAACACACATTAATGCATAAACGAGGCTGCAATGTTAAATAAATAAGCAGGTTTTTCCCTGTTCTAAGCTTTAAAAGGCCAAGCTCTGTTGGGAAATAAGGGGCAGCATATTCCAAATGGAGGCGGCCAGGAAAGAAAAGACTTGGCCGACAGGCGTGGCCCATGTGAATGTTGGAATTTATAAAGCCAAGCTGATTGTCAGATCGCAGTGCTTGATCAGGCTTGTGACATTTAAATTGATTTCTAACATGTGAATCGTACTCGCAACGCAGAACTTTGTGGACCAAGCAGAGCGACTTAAACCTAATACATTCATTCTCTAGAAGCCAGTTCATCGATTGCGTAGCTGGAGACACATATTCTCGATGAGGGAGACCGCATATAAGTCTGACTGCTGCAGCCAATGGATTTTTTAATTTTTAGGTTTGTACCAAAATTGCTGTACCAGCTTTTAATGTCATAAAAACATACGACTTTCAAGACCAGCAATTACGCTTGCCTCATTTCAATTAGTATTACATTACACATTAGTAAATTCATCAAGTATGGTGGACTCCCGCTTCTAGGTAGGAAATAATGATCAACTGAAATGTTATAATAACCTCTGTTCTAGTACCATGTGCAGCCCGGTCTCTTATGCTAGCTATTTCTTAGATAAAGGGTCAAACAGAAGCCATGTGCATTAAAAGTACGACGTCTTATTGTGCAGAGAAAAAATCTTTTCAGGTCAGAAGTGTTAATGCACGTTAGTTCTTGTGGTCTGCTGCCATGAGAAGGAACCAGATGGCAGGCCGACCACAGCCATATCAGCTGGGCTGTCTCTCTCAGTCATTCTGCTCTCCACTTCCCCAAAAGTAGTAACTATTTCCACAAATTAGCTACAGGCTTTTTGCAAAGACTCCCCCGTTCCTCAGGGCATAGGGCAGCACTTTCCGCAGCCACCCACTGCTCCACTTTTTTTCCCATCTACTGTGGGGCGGGTCCTCTGGAACTTGCCAAAGCATTGCAATATCTGTTTTGCTGGAGGGAGGCTCCTTCGCTAGGGTAGAGGAAAGTCGCCCCCCAACCAGCAGCAGCAACTGCAAAACCTTTACAAGAAAACGATTTCTTGTAAAGGTGCGGGCCATGGGGTGACAAGCAGTGAGGGGAGTGCACAGCACAGCACTCCTCCCCTCAGAGCATGTGTGTTTGACCGTCTGTTTCGGGCCAGCCAAACACACATACGCAGTGTGCTCTTTCCAGCCCGGCACTGTGTTGCCGGGATGGAGAGAGCTTGCACAGGCTCCCAGTCTGCCTGGGAGCGCCGCAACTGCTCTTTTGGCAATAACCAGGAAATCTATTGCTCATTTTGTTCGATTTTTGATTTAGGGTAAGTGGCCATATTTCAACACAATTCAGGATGCCTCAGCTTAATGTTCTTTCAAGGTCCATAGTGTTTGTGAGTCCAGAAGCGAGTTATCACAGGCAGCTCCAGACCATGTGCAGAAAGTCAGCATATTTAACAGTACATCTATGACATACTTTGTCTTCTGTCCCTATAATGACATTCAATTTATGGTGAGTGAGATGGGTAGTGTGTAAATGCTCCGATTCCTTATCCCCAAGCCTACCCTATTTTCCCAACTGACTTGCAGGATCCTCAGTGTCTATGGTCATTGATAAAAGCGTTCTACGTAGTCAAGGTATCAGCTTGTGTCAGTACCAAATGTGAGAAGAACCTGAAGTAGTTTGTCGATCTGCAGTTCAGCCTGTCACCCCAAATATGCCATACTCATGTACTAATGCTCCAGAAACTATAAACTGATTGCCCAGCAGCCTATCTTGGTTGACCACAGAGGCCAAGCTTGTGCCAACACCAAAGCAATCTCCCACAGTGTGTAGTCCTACTGCACAGCAGTTCATTCCCTTAATGCCATCACCAAAGCAATGTCCCACATTGTCTAGTCCTACAGCAGTCCATTCACTTAGTTCCCTTGCAGTTAAAAACCATCCCAAGGGGGTGGGTAATCCAATTAGAGGGTGTGTCGGGAATAAAATTGGTGCAGTTGGGTTTTCTTGATGGCTCGCTTCCAATATTGTATTGCTATTTTGAGAAGCTTACCTTGTCGGACTGGGTGTGCATATCTGCCTACTGGCATGATGAGTAATTTTTACTGTTTCCATGAGATTCAGTTCACAATCTATCTACCCAACCACTGCACTGGGGCCGCTAGATAGTACATACTGGGTGTTGTAATACATTCAGTGACACTATGGAGCTCACCATCACGGATCAATTGTTAAGAAGTATTTAGAGTTTCAAACCAGCTTTAAGGAATCCAAATCAGGAAATTTGCAAAGTAGTATTGCACACGCAGCAGCATCACCATTTTGGATATGCCAATCTGGGCCATGATGGAGCATTTGAGCACAAGCCAAAACGCTGTTTCATTTCAAAGCCCATAGTGTTCCTCCAAGTTCCTCTCTCAAGTGTTTGTGTTGTTATGACAGATCTTCAACTCCTATATTTGAGCACTTGTGCCTTTCATCAGCGGCACAGCTGTCTGTGATATTTGTAGTTCAGGGGATATCAAGAATGCATAGGTCTTCTCCCAGGTAGTGCAGAAGCCAGATACCCTCCCCATTTCCTCCAGTGGTTGGAAGTACCAGGGGATTCCCATGTCCGCGTCGCAGAAGTACAGGAGCATATCGTTCACACAGAGTGATATGGCATGCTTTCTCTCTTGCAGTGGAATCCCTACACGTGGCCCTCTGCTCTTACCACACTGGTGAATGGGTTCATCACAATAACCCAATCTCGCTGCAACAAACAGGCCTTTACTATAGTCATCCTATGAGGACAGAGAAAATAGTTAAGAGCCTTTTCAGTTTTTGCAGTTGGGAGAAGCAAGAGCTCACTAATAAACCAATCTGAGAGTGGGGAATCAATTTATGATACACTTTCACGTCCAGGTTAGTTACACAATTGACTGGAACAAGAGAAATTCCTAGCTGACACTGCCAGAATTTGCTTAGCCAGAAAGATGTTTATGTGCCAGAATGGAAATGCGGTTTTGTCACTGTTTAATTTAAGGTAGTTATTGTGCTATCATCAATTTATGGCTGCTATACATTGTTCAAATGAACAGCGGAGGCCTCTCTGCCCCTGTCCATTTTGTTATCTGGAAACATTAAAACATAAAAAAGAAAATCTGTATGATTCAATCAACAGGATGGAACACAGATTAAACAGGACTGATGAGAGAACAGAATCCCATGGGATATCACAGGTGATTAGAAATAGCCATTTGTCCCTTCCTATTGAGACTAATGTATCCATTGCAGAGATGAAATAAGTTACTTACCTGTAACTGTAGTTCTGCAGTATTGGAAGCTTTCATAGATTCACATGCTTGAATACTTCCCCGTCGTCGAGATGGGAGTCCCCAGTGTAATACATAAGATATGCTTAAATGTATACCTACCATTACATGCATTAGGCCTTTAGCTTAGTAACATATCACAGTCATTTTGTAAAAAAAAAAAAAAAAAAAAAAGTTCAACCAATCAGGCTCCACCACCCTCTAGAAGCCTCCTGTGAGGAGCTGCCTTCCCTCAGATTTTCCGAGCATAAGTGCTGCAATATTTAAAAACACTGAGAAAAAAGAAGGGTAGCGCCACAGGGGTCGTGGGTGGGCCGCATGTGCATCTATGAAAGCTTCCAATACTGGAGAACTACAGTTACAGGGAAGTAGATTATTTTTTACTCCAGTATTGGAACTTTCATAGATTCAAATGCTACAATAAGAATAGCAAGCAGTGACTAGCACATTTTCTGTATTTGTAAGACCAACATTCTACCATATATGAGATAGTATCAGCATTTAGATAAAATTATGCCTGATATAATATATATATGTTATACAAGCAAATCCATCACTATACAGAAAACGTGGTACTAAACAGTAGGAGCGGATGGCGGGAACAGAGAAATTGCTCACCTTCATTGGAACAAATGCCTAAGGACTGCTTGGCCAACCTCTGCATCTCGGAGCGTTTCAGCATCTAAGCAACAGTGCCTTGTGAAAGCATGTGCTGTTTTCCACATAACCGCTTGGCAGATTTCTGGTAGGGATAAGCCCGAGAACAATGCAAAGGAGGTGGAAACCGCTCTAGTGGAATGTGCACACACTCTCGTACCCAAAGGTCGACCAGCCTTTTGATGGCAAAAGGCTATCGTGTTCGAAATCCACTTGGAAATGGCCTGTTTTGTAACTGGGTGTTCTCTTCTGGGTACACTGAAGGCTATGAAGAGTTGGTTCAATTTCCTGATTGACTTTGTTCTGTGTAAGTAGAATTTGAGACATCTTTTCAAGTCAAGAGAATGGAGAGATCTTTCTGCTCCAGTATGAGGTTGTGGAAAGAAGGACTTCATTACTATTGGCTCATTAATATGAAATGGTACTTTGGGGATAATTTTAGGGTTGTTACGTAGGATAACTCTATCTCCTCTGAACTGTAGAAAAGGCTTTTGAATTGTAAATGCTTGTATTTTGCTGACTCTGCAAGCAGATTTTAGAGCTAAGAGGAGTGCTACTTTCCATGTGAGGTATTTGATATCCGCTTTATGGATGGGCTCAAAAAGTTCTTTCATCAGCTGGCCCAAGACTGTATTAAGCTGCCAAGCTGGAGGAGGGGCCTCAAATGGAGGAAAAGACCAAAAAGACCCTTCATAAATTGTTTTAGAAGTCTGTGATCCAGAGGGATGGCTTCTAATATATTCTCCTGTATCTAGATATGGCTGACAAGTGAACCTTGATGGACGCATGGGCAAGGCCTGAGCGTGCTAGATGAAGTAGGTAAGGTAAGATTTGTTCCGGAGTGGAAGAAAGGGGGTGTATGTTCTTGGAGACACACCACAGGCGGAGCGTTTCCACTTTAATTGGTATGTCTTACTTGTACTATCTACATGCGCTTTGGCCAGGATGTCCTTACAGTCGTTAGGAATGTCTAAGTGGCCGAACTCATTGAATTCAGGAGCCATACAAATAGGTTGAGAGACTTGGGATCCGGGTGTTTCACCTGACCTTGAATGATGGTTAGCAACTCCAGAAGCAGTGTTATCCTGATGGGTGGACACGACGACAACAGCAGTAGCTCCATGTACCAAGGTTGAAACGGGCAGGCTGGAGCAATTAGGAGTATTTGACAGGGCTCCAATTTGATTTTGATAATCACTCGTGGGAGGAGAGGAATCAGAGGAAAAGTGTAAGCATAAATCCCTGACCATGCTATCGAAAAGGCATTTCCGCACAATCCTAGTTGGTGAAGCCGCGAACAGGTCCAGATTTGATTTTCCCCAGCTGAGGAACATTCCGTCCAGAGTTTCCTGGTTCAATTCCCATTCTTGGGGAGATGTTTTTTGCTTGCTCAGCGAATCCACAGTGGCATTGTGCATTCCTGGGAGATGCTCCGCTTTTTTGTGCACTGAGTGTCGAATGCACCAGCTCCAAATAGTCTGTGCTTTTTTGGACAGTAGATGTGACCGAGTTCCTCCTTGCTTGTTGATGTAGTGCATGGTGGTCGTATTGTACGTTCTGTAAGGCACTGAAGAGCCTTGGATTCTTGGATGGAAGGCTTGCAATACCAGATACACTGCCCTGAGCTCGAGGAGGTTGATGTGAAGAGTGGTGTGAGAGGTGGACCGTTTGCCACTTACTTGAAGGTCCTGCAGACCTGCACCCCATCCCACCATTGATGCGTCCGTTGTTATAGTTAGCGGAGGGACCTGGGTTAAGAAGCATAGCCCTCTTGAAATGTTCTCAGGTGTTATCAATCAATTGAGAGAAGCTGCCATACGTGGGGTTGCATGAATTGTGTCCTCAAAGGAGCCTTGTGTCTGCTTCCATTGCTTGTCTAGATCCTCCTATAGTGGACGCATACAAAGGCGACAGTCGGGAATAAGATTTATGCAAGATGACATCATCCCCAGCAATGACTTGTATCATCAAACTGAAAGACTTTTTTTGTTGAATTATTTTTGCTAGCCTGACTAGCTTGTGTTGTCTGTCCACTGTTGGATAAGCCTTGGTTTGGAGTGTATCAAGTATGGCGCCCAGGAAGACTATGCTTGTGGACTGCAGAAGCTGGGACTTTTCCAGGTTGAGTGAGGCCCAATTGTTTGAAAAGGAGTAAGGTAGCCTTGAGAAATCTGCGTAATGACTGGATGTCGGAAGCCTTTACTAACCAGTTGTCTAGCTATGGAAAAATTTGATGCCGCTTGCGCCTTAGATATGCTGCAACAGGGGCTAGACACTTGGTAAAAATCCGGGGAGCGGACTTGAGACCGAGAGGGAGCACCTTGAATTGAAAGTGCCTGCCGGCTACCATAAATCTTAGCAACTACCTGTGTTTTGGGTGGATGGGTATGTGGAAGTAGGCGTCTTACAGGTCTAGGGAAGCCATGTAGTCCACTCTGCTGAGAAGCTGCAAGATGTCTTAAAATGTCACCATGTGGAATGACTGTTTTTTCAGATACTTGTTCAGCTCCCTTAGATCCGGTATGGGTCTCCACAGACAAGATTTTTTTCTGATTAGGAAGAAGCGAGAATAGAAAACCTTTACCCTATGGGTATGGGGTACAAATTCTATTGCTCCTTTGGTTAACATCACCTCCGTTTCTAGGTTGAGAAGATGGAGATGTCATTGATGTACTTGGGAGGGAGATGTCCACGGGGGCATACATATAAATTCTAGAAGGTGTCAGAATCGTTTGATGTCTAGGACCCACTTGTCATTCGTTATTTGACACCAACGATGAAGGTGGTGTTTTAGTGAGGAAGGAGGGGCCGCTGGTAGTTGGAGGATGTCATTGCCTGCGAGAGGGATCTTTGGCTTGCCTCCCAGACTTTCCTCTGTGAGGTGGCCTGCTATATGCCGCGGCATGCTGTTGTCTTTGGTGACACTGGGGTCTGGTAGGTTGGAAGTTATAGGAATATGCTGGGTACCTGTACTGCTGGTATCCTCTAAGAAAGGAAGACTGCCCTCTGCCTCTGGCACCTCGAAAGGGTGTTTTCTTATATTGTAGGGAGCCTTGAGATTTGGCAGTGTCCGTGTCTGCTTTTATTGTCTGGAGGGCGTTGTCGACATGTTTGCCGAAAAGGGCATCCCCATCATAAGGAAGGTCCAGAAACTTCATTTGGACTTCGGATCGAAAGTTAGTGGTTTTAAGCCATCCTTGGCACCTTAACACTGCTGATCCAGCCAAAAGCCTAAAACCCATGGCAGCAATATCTAGCACGCAGTCTATTATCTCCGAAGACGAGCGCTGCCCTTCCAGAAGAATTTTACTAGCTTCTGCTTTATTAGTTTCTGGAAGCTCATCTAAGGAGTGAGTTATGTCCGACCATAGTTGCCTATCGTACCTGCCAAGGAGCGCTAAGGAGTTTGCTGCACGCACCACAATGGCAGACATTGAGGAGAATATTTTTTCAATGTTATCAAGACGCCTACCTTCTTTATCCAGAGGCGCGTTCAGAGGTGCAGAAGGGTTCCTAGAACGTCTTTGTGCTGCTTGGGAAATTACTGAATCTGGCTTTGGATGACCTGATAGGCAGGCAGGAGTGTCATCCGTTGCTTTGTACTTTTTATCCAGCTTAGGCAAGACCGCTGGTGCAGTAGCAAGGTTATGCAATATTTTCAAACCCTGATTCCATACATGGGGGCTGATTCTGACCCCGGCGGTCAAGGACCGCCGGGGCCAGGGTCGGCGGGAGCACCGCCAACAGGCTGGCGGTGCCCCGCAGGGCATTCTGACCGCGGCGGTTTGGCCGCGGTCAGAACAGGAAAACCGGCGGTCTCCCGCCGGTTTTCCGCTGCCCTATGGAATCCTGACACCCCATACCGCCATCCTGTTCCTGGCGGTTCGCCCGCCAGGAACAGGATGGCGGTATGGGGTGTCGTGGGGCCCCTGGGGGCCCCTGCAGTGCCCATGCCAATGGCATGGGCACTGCAGGGGCCCCCGTAAGAGGGCCCCACAAAGAATTTCAGTGTCTGCCTAGCAGACACTGAAATTCGCGACGGGTGCAACTGCACCCGTCGCACCTTCCCACTCCGCTGGCTCCATTCGGAGCCGGCTTCCTCGTGGGAAGGGGGTTTCCCGCTGGGCTGGCGGGCGGCCTTCTGGCGGTCGCCCGCCAGCCCAGCGGGAAACACAGAATAACCGCAGCGGTCTTCTGACCGCGGTGCGGTATTCTGGAGGGGGGAACTCTGGCGGGCGGCCTCTGCCGCCCGCCAGAGTTAGAATGACCCCCATGGTCTATTACTGGGATAGCCCTGATGACTTTCTTATGAGGTTCTTTAAAGTCATACAAGAAGCAATCTTGCTGGGTTGTGGGCATTTGTAATTCAAATTTTCTCCAAAAGATTATGGAATGTACCAATATCTTCTGAAGGGGACTCGACAGAAGTTGGCTCTGGAGAGGCAGGCGTTGGCAATATATAGTCGACCCACTCATCCTGTGTTGTAAGTACTTCTCCCTCTTCCGCTTCATCATCTGACGAAGCGTGGATTTGCGGATTCTGCAGAGAAATGTGCTGAGAGGTAGGTTGTACCTGCAGATGTAGCGACTGTGGAGTACTTGGTGTGAAAACCACTGACTTGGGAATGACTGTAGGCTGTGGACGGAAGCGTTCTTTATAATCTGCTAGCATGGCTTACAGGTCAGAAACCAGACCGTAGGGCAAACCTACTATTTCCTGCTGCTGGTGTTGAGGAAGTGGTTCATAGTAGTGCTGGACACAATACGAGTCGTCAGAATATTCCTGGCATTTAACATGTAATTGGGATGGACTCCTAGCGACTCCATATATCCCGTCATCATCTGAATCATCATCATCCAAGAGGCGTGATGGTGAAAGCCTTGATACATTACTTGGGGATGTTATAGATGATGTTAGATGAGTCTTGGATATCTTTGTAAGTGGCATATGTTCCATCAACGGGTAAATAGGCAATGAAGTTGGTCTTTGCCTTTTTGTAGGCATTAGTTTGATCGTCGATGATAGAAGAGTCGCTGTCCTTGACAGTGGCATTGATGTGAAGGTAGCTGATGGCGGAGGGGTCGTCGACAGGAGCATCGACGACGAAAATGCCATCAACTGTAGTATTGTCGACAGGGGCATCGTCGACTGAGGCGTCGTTGGAGGTATCAGCGGCGGGGCTGTTGACGTGAGGTCTACAGACGAGACCATTGACGGGAGGGTCGTAGACGACCAGTAGATCCCTGGCGACGAGATGGGTAGCCCCATCGACAAGGATCCTGAGGCCACCACCGTCAACACTGAAATAGTGACTATGGTTGTCACTGTTGATGATAAAGTCTTCGAAGAGGATGTAGTCTACAGTGGTGCCAGAGACGGCGCAGATCCTGGTTTCTAGAATTTATGTCTAATTTTAAGAGGTGGCACTGGGGGCTCCGAAATAGTTTTCTTTTTTGGTTTTATGAGGGAGCCTGACCCTCTCTAAATGCCAGAATGCATTTTTTTTGCAGGGCTGTGTATTTTTGAAGAGCCCTCAGATGATTTTTTTGGAGCCTTTTTAGGACGTTCCTTAATATCGGAGCCTTCATTTTGTCTCTTAAGAGGTGTCTTTGTGACAGAGATGGAAGATGAGGCACTGTCCTCGTCAGAGGCTGGATGGCCGGATTTACATTTTTGAAGCCACAAAAGAAGACCCTCTCTGACCTTTAAAGTCTGTAGAAATTTTTCTACATATCTTGCAGTCTTTGGTCTTGTGATTTGTGTATAAGCAGTATATGCAATCATCATTATGTGGGTCATCAACATATGATCTCTTTTTCAGACAGGTTGCACAGGATCTGAAAAGCCCCTTTTTTGGTGTCTCTGACATGGCAGCCAGTTTGAAGCACCAGAAGAAGAGATGTAAATTCCGAAATCCCAGGGAATAAGTTTCTGAGAGAAAGACCGAGCAGAGCTCAAAGGAGACTACTCAGAATGACGTGCGGTGGAAAATCTGAGGTAAGGTAGTTCCTCACAGGAGGCTTCTAGAGGGTGGTGCAAACCTGATTGGTTGAATTTTGAGTTTGGGTCTTTTTTACAAAAGGACTGTGCTGTGTTACTAATCTAAAGGTTTAATGCATGTAATGTAGGAATACATTTAGGCATATCTTATGTATTACACCGGGGACTCCCATCTCGACGACGGGGAAGTATTTAAGCATGTGAATCTATGAAAGTTCCAATACTGGAGTAATAATGTTTGACTCTGCATTCACAGGCTCATATCCCAGAGGCTTCACTTAGCCATTCACCCTTGTAAGAATAATAAGACGATAACCATTCAGTGAAGCAACAATAAAAATGCTTTATTCTTAATAGCACCTACTGATCCCTTGTGGTGAGTGTGTGTTCTAAAAATACTTGTGATCTGTTTTTTATGTTCACTTACTTTTTTCACAAAGTGATAAATCATAGTCAATCAGATGTATGAATGTTCTTGCGGTGTGAGGGATTCTGCCCCAATTCTTCGACCTACCGGATGCAAGGCTGACAAATGGCTGAATCTACCCCAGCTCAGTCAGCATTTTAGACATCAACTAAACATGCCCAGCATTACTACTAATTCAGTTACTGGTCTTACATGTAACTGAATGTCAATCAGTCCTACCAAACTCTCAGAGGCACATCTATCATGGTACTAGCTATCATGGGGCACTTCTGACATGTGACCAACTAGTGCGCATACCTGCCAATTTTACTACAGACATGATGACTTTGCTCTGAATCTGCCTGTTTTTCATTGACAACCCTGACAAATGACTGCATTGTGCCCCGTCTTATGTGTGACACCGTCCAGAATCTAAAAAATGACCACCACTTTGAAGTAAACCTCTGATGTCACAAAGTAAGTGAAGCAAGTGAGTCCAACCCTAACTAGAAGACATCCCTTGTGTCTTCCATTCAAGCGCCTATCCAATCATTCTGTCATTCGTACACCAACCCACTGATATCCACTATTTTACCTTTACATTCTGTAATTCATTAATTCTTTCATCCATCATTCATTCTTTTCCATCCATCAGCCCACCCAGCCATTCATCAACCTGTCTTTAAACCCATCCACCCATCCGTTCTGCCATCCTACATCCCCTCTGCTCTCCATTCATTCATCCACTCTGCTCTCAATCCATCCCTCCATCCTCCCATTCATCCAATCATCCAACCACTCTGCCATTCATCTATATTGCCATCCATCCATCATGCATTTATACACTTTGCCATCTAACCATCCATCCATTTGTCCATGCACTCTGTTATCTATCCACTTGTACATCCACACATGAAGTACTGTACCCCCAATGTATCTGCTAAAGTGGTGGTGGTGGTGGTGGTGGGGGGTTCAAAATACCTTTGCCTTCGGCAGGTGAGGTTTTTTAGCCAGCAGTACTCTGCGTTCAGGGACTTTTAGATTTGCATTTTGATTTGCACTCAACTGACCATTACTTAGACAAGTAGGCAACACAACATGTGGATGCAGTATTCATCTCAATAATATTTTAAGCCACTTAGTAGTTCCATTCATACACAATTATTCATGGAATATACATATACAATAGTAAAAATATAAAGGATGATGTCCGCTTTACACTTTTACAGATACAAAGTTAGACATTTCTTGGCTGAGTCACAAAGCAATCTAAGAGTATGTAAAAGAGCACCCCTCTGTACTACTTCCCATGCTCATAAATGCTTTTATGAATCTGCAGCAAAAAATTCATATGGTAGAGCTGGCTGAGAATACCTAAACTTTCAGTCACTGTGTAAAAGGAAAGGAATTCGAGCCTTGGTTTTTAGGAAAGCCAGGGGCCCTCATTACTTCATGGGTTCTCATGACCTTATCACATTGAACCCCTTTTGAACACATGGGCCTTTGTTACCTAAAGATACGACAATTACTTCCCTGCCCTTCACGTGACATAAGATTCTCTACTGTTGTGGCTGTGTGGCATCATGGTCTCTGACGACAATGGTCCATAGAAGTATGGCCTGTCTCCGGTATCATGGCTCCTTGGCATCATGATCTCTATCATCCCCAGGCATAAAAAATCCTTTACAAGTTTGAAACTCTGGCAGCTTGGCCTCACAATGGAGTCATGGATCGTTAGTATTAGGGCTTTATGGCACACAATAATATGGTGGCACTCTAATGTCACCCCCATCGGTCAAAAGATTGCCATGCAAGACAGATTTCACAAGACCGGAGATGGAATCTCTATCATCCACAAGAACACCATCAGCTGCACCACAATCATCCTCCAACAAGAAATACCTAGCATTCAAGTTCCACGTGATAGCCAACTTCACCGTAATCAGCACTCTCATTACCAGGCCACTGGGATTGCGCTCTAACTTCACCAAAATCATAATGGATTTCATTGCAGCACTCACCCTCCATGCTAGCAATTACATACTATAGTATGTTAAGACTGTCAGCATTAGGACTGGGACCGACTCAATGAAGGAATTACACAATCATTCTCAGAGGTGTTAAGGTGTGGTATTTAACAGTTATGAGATAATGAGAAGTAAGTTGAATGATGTACACTAATGAGTAAAGACGTTAACTACATGCTCTGTATGTGGCTTGTTCTAGTGCGTACTCCAGGGCTGGGGAGGACGTGATAACTGGCGATAAATAGAGGATACTTGCACCAAAGAAAATAGCAAACTGCTTGGATTCTGACTGGGAACCACGTACAGCACCCTTCATGCTCCATGGTTGAGGTTGTTTCCAGGTGACTGACGACGTCCAAGATGGCGGGTGCATGGTGCACTGCTTCCCCCCACCGCCACTTCCAGGAAAGGCCTGATCCCTGTGTGCAACCCTTGTGCTGAGTCATTGTTTCGGCTGAGTTCTCTGTCCTCCCCTGCCTTCTCATTATTGCCTCCCCCTTTGAGTCATAGGCACCAGAGCAGCTCATCTTGCCCGCACGAGGAAACAACAGCACGGTGCATCGCTGTTTACAAGCTGGGGCGAGCATCCTCCCAGCAGGAATAAGCAGAGCAGAGGGGAGCAAGTTATTTTGTGGCTTGGCAGTCTGCCCCTCTCAAACGCTTCCAGCCCAGAACAGAGCCGGCGTGCTTGCAGTATACTGCAGGAGGATGGAGCAGTATGTGGTGAGTTACTCAGGAGCACTGTTGTTCTGGTGCACCGTACTTGGGCAGTTTTGTGTGGCAGCCTTTTCCCTTATACATCAGTGCGGATACGCATTCCTCTATAAGCCTAGCAAGCAGTCACAAGTAGCTACAAACACCTGCACAGATAAAAAGGAATATAAAGATCTGTTTGACATCACAGTGTGTATATTGCGCAGCTCTGCTAGAATTGCAAAAGGAAAATTGTACAGGGGAAGAAAAAACAGGTCTGTGGAAGGAGTGAAAGCCCCTAATGTGCAGAAAAGAGAAAAGGTGAGGGGGAGCAGCAAGACTCCATGCAGTAGCCAGCAGGTCGCAACAGAAGGAGGCTTTTTATTGAATCAGCTCAAAGTGAGGAGGCAGAGCAACAAGTCATTGACTGACAGGAGCTTCCCACTGATGGCAGATAGACACACAGCTTAAGAGGGGTGCAAAAGGCACTCCACTAAGAGAAGCAAACCTTGTGATTGTTGTGGAAGCGTCTTGTATAGCTACGGGTGCAGCTTGATAACTGATTTGCATCAATACATACTTTGGAAGCAGCATCTCTCTGCTCCAGAGAATCAATGAAGCAACTCTTCACCACGACGAAGGCACGACCAGTAGGCATAATGCTGCGCAATGTGAAACTTCATAGTCATACTTCTTCCGCTCATGGACATGGGCCCAGAACCCCGGAAATGGAGCAGCAGATCATCTCTCCTGATCAACTGCCGAACCATCAACTGCGCCAGGAAAAGGACGTGCAAATTCTTGAGCCAGGAAGAAGGCGTCTTGGGTAAAGAATCTATGGAACTCAAAGAACCGGCTGTACACCCCCTGAACTGCTACTTTGACAATTCCACCACAAGAGGGGAGGGGCAAAGCAAGACAAGGTGGATAATACTACAGTATCATCTAAGTCATGAAGTACAAGTTAGTTACCTTCGGTAACAAAGTATCTGGTAGAGACATATTCTAGTTGCAGATTCCTTACCTTAGAATTTCCCCCAGGCATCAGACTGGATCCGGAGATTTTTCTTTGAGCAATACCCTTGCGCGTCAGTAGGTGACGTCAGTCGACTCCACGGGCATTGTTGGTGTCATAGTCACCGTGATGACGTTGGGAGTAGTACAGAGATGCTGTCTCAGCGCAGTGACGTCAGTTTCTTTTAACGACTTTCCACGCCAAAGTGCAGAACCACTGAGACACTGAGATTGGTGTGCCAGAGCTAAGGACCTGAAGGGGGAATCCCTGCCCCTAGAAATCCGTTTGCAAGCGGAGAGGATGGGTGAGTCGGTAAGGAATCTGCAACTAGAATATGTCTCTACCGGATATTTAGTTACTGAAGGTAAGTAACTTGTACATCGGATAGAGACTTCTAGTTGCAGATTCTTTACCTTAAAATAGATACCCAAGCAATGCCATCCTCGGAGGTGGGCTGTGAACCAAGATCATCTCGACGGACCTGTGCAGGGATGCCCACGTAGTTGCCTGGCAGATATCCAGGGCAGGAACTCTGCATGCTAACGCAGCGGAAGCAGCAGTCGCTCTGGTGGAATGAGAACACAAGCCCTCAGGGGGTTGCTTCTTGACCAAAGCATAGCACATCTTGATGCAAAGAAGTACCCAGTGAGAGATTGTATGTTTTTGCACCGCCTTCCCTTTCTTGGCACCCACATACCTGACAAAGAGTTGATCATCCACCCGGAAATCTTTAGTACGATTAAGATAGAACGCCAATGCTCTTTTTGGGTCCAGACAGTGGAGTCTCTCCTCCTCATGGGAAGGATGTGGGGTGTGGAAAAAGTAGGCAGGGTGATGGACTGGCCTACATGAAAAGGCAAAACAATCTTGGGAAGGAAGGAAGCCTTAGTGTGCAACACCACTTTGTCAGGGTGCACAGACAAGAATGGAGATTTGGCGAAAGGGCCTGAAGCTCGCTCACCCTGCGAGCAGAAGTGATGAGAACAAGAAAAACAGTCTTGAAAGTGAGGAGCCATAAGGGGCAATTGTGCATCGGCTCAAAGGGAGTACACATTAAATGAGTAAGGACAAGATTGAGGTCCCACTGAGGCATCATAAATGGAGTGGGAGGAAATAAATGGGTGAGATCTTTTAGGAATCTACTCACAATAGGAGAATTAAAGAGTGAGGGCTGATCAGGTAACCTACAAAAGGCCGAAATGGCAGATATATACCATCTAAGGGTGCCCAAAGCAGAGCCCTGCTGGGCCAAAGAAAGAATGAACAAAAGAACATCAGATAGAGGAAATCAACAGATTTGTTGGTGCATCATGCCACAAATTTATACCAACGACAGGCGTATACCATTTTGGTCGAGGGACTCCGGCTGCCAAGATAACATCACAGGCTTCGGGTGGAAGATCAAAAGACGTCAACTGTCGCCACTCAATTTCCACGCATGAAGGCGGAGATTGGACAGGTTCGGGTGGAGAACCTTTCCCCGCTGCTGCGACAGAAGAGCTGCTCGAAGAGGCAGTCTGAGTGGTGGATTGATGGCCATACTCTCCGTGCCCAGTCCGGAGCCACCAAGATGACTTGGGCCCGGTCGTTCCTGATCTTCTTGAGAACTCTGGGCAGAAGTGGTATAGGCATAAAGGCGTAAAGGAGGCCGGAGTTCCACTCGAGACGAAAAGCGCCTTCGAGCGAGTGCCGCCTTGGAAACTCCAACTAGCAAACAAGCTGACATTGTGAGTTCTCTGAAGAGGTGAACAGATCTAACCAAGGCTCTTCCCATTGCTGAAAGAGACCTTGCGTCACCTCCGAATGGAGAAACCATTTGTGATTGGCTCTGCATCCATGGCTGAGTTAGTCCGCTCTGGCGTTGAGAGAACCCGCCAGATGTTGAACCACCAGGGTAATGCCCTGATGTTCCAGCCATGTCCAGAGGCTTAGTGCCACCTGACAAAGGGTCCAGGACCCTACTCCACCCTGTTTGCGGCAGTACCACATGGCGGTAGTATTTTCCGTGAACACCTGTACTACCTTCCCTTTGAGAGAGGGAAGAAAAGCTTTTAACGCAAGCCTGATTACCCAGAGCTCCAAAAGGTTGATATGGAGACCAGACGACACCGGAGACCAGAGACCTCTGATCTCCGTCTCTCCCATGTGTCACTATAGATAGATCTGGTTGGGGAAGGGAGAGGCATCTGCCATGGACCCAATGCAGATTCAAAAGCCACCACTGAAGGTCTTTCGCAGACCTCTCTGAGATCTGGGCCATGTCGCAGAGATTCCCCTGATGCTGTGCCCACTGGAACTTCAAGTGTCACTGCAGAGCCCGCATATGCCATCTGGCATGTGTCACTAAGCCTCAGTCAGTCTCACTGAAACCCAAGGCAGAGGCTGAAAGATCGGAATCATAGCCTGTATATCTTGGGCTCGCTTTTCGGGAGGATAAGCCTGAAACTGCAATGTGTCCAGAACAGCTCTGATGAAAGGGAGCGTCTGAGAGGGAGTCAGGTGTGACTTCGGCACATTGATAGTGAACCCCAGCGTGTGCAGGAGGCTTGCCGTAGTCTGAAGGTGGGAGACGACTTTATGGGGTGAGTCCGCCTTCAACAGCCAGTTGTCGGGGAAGGGGAAGACTGAGACCCCTAACCTGCGCAGATGAGCTGCAACCACCGCCATCTCTTTTGTGAACACCCAAGGGGTGCTGGTAAGGCCGAAGGGGAGCACGGTAAACTGATAGTACTCGTGAGCTACCACGAATTGTAGGTAACGTCTGTGGGCAGGCAGAATGTGGATGTGGAAATAAGCGTCCTGCAAGTCAAACGCTACCATCCAGTCTCTTGAGTCTAACGCAGACAGACCCTGAGCCAGGGTGAGCATTTTTAATTTCTCCTTTTTGAGGAAGTAGTTGAGGTCCCGAAGGTCTAGGGTAGGATGTAAGCCCTTGTCCTTTTTTGGCACCAGAAAGTAGCTGGAATAACAACCACCACCTACTTCTGGCACAGCGACCTTCTCTATAGCTCCCTTGGCCAAGAGAGCCGCAACCTCCTGGCGGAGAAGTGCCAAATGATCCTTCAGAAGTTGGCTGAGTGATGGAGGCATGGCCGGTGGGGCAGGTCCGAAAGGGAGGGAACAGCCCCTTTGAACTATCTGCAAAACCCACTTGTGTGTAGTGATGGATTCCCAGTGCAGCAGGTGATGGCAAATCCTGCTGCCCACTAGATCGGAGTGAGGGGACTGACTAGGAGTGTTTGGGGCAGGGGTGGACTGGACAGACCTCTGGTTCCGTGTCCCACGCTTACGTGGGATTCCACGTCCCCAGCCACACGCATCGGCTGAACAGCGTGGGTGGCACAGGGCTGGGAGGGTGACGCGACAGGGTGCCCCTTCTGTGGTCCGAAAGGGGCAAAAAGCAGAATGCTGGGGGCGAGGGGCAAAGGAAAGACCAAGAGACCGAGCCGTAGCCCGGGAATCCTTGAATCTCTCCAAGGCTGAGTCTGCTTTGTCTCCAAAGAGACAGGAGCCATCGAAGGGCATGTCCATGAGAGACTGTTGGACATCCCCTAAAAAGCCAGAAGTACGCAACCAGGCGTGGCATCTCAAGGCCACAGTTGTAGCAACCGATCTGTCCAGAGAGTCGGTCGTGTCCAGCCCACATTGGATCGTGAACTTTGCCGCATCTCTCCCATCGTTGACAGCTTGGGAGACGATAGCACGGGCCTCCTCCGGTATCTGCGGCAGAACTTGCACAACCATATCCCAGAGAGAGTAGGTATAGCAGCCCAAAAGGTATGCGGTGTTCACGGACCAGTGTGAGACTGGAGGAAGAAACCATCTTCTTCCAAATTGTTCCAGCCTTTTTGATTCCCTATCTGGGGATGCGGAAGGGAATGTGCCTGAGGAAGAGGAAGCCTGGATGACAAGACTCTCTGGCGTGGGGTGTTGGGACAGGAATTTAGGGTTGTATGGGGCGGGCCGATGGCGGCGTGCGATAGTCCTATTCACAGGAGCCCCTGTGTTGGCTTTGGACCAAATACGCAAAAGGACATCGGTGAGGGCTTCACAGAATGGTAAAAGGGGCTCAGATGTGGAAGCCCCTGGTTGAAGCACATCTGTCAGGAGATTGGACCTGAACTCTACAGTAGGTAGCTCAAGGCCAAGGTCCTAAGCCGCCCTACTGACCACCATAGCATAAGCTGCTCCCTCCACCGTAGCCATAGTAGGAGGAGACAGCATGCCAGCATCTGGAGAAGTGTCCAGTCCACTGGCCTCACCCAATTCGTGTGCCCAGTCCAAAGATGGGTCATCCTGGTATTCATAAAGGTCCAGGGACCCCTCCAATCCTTCTCCGAATTCGTACCCATAGGAAAAAGGGTCCAAATCTCACCTTGGGTAAGTAGGCCCAATCGAGGACAGAGGCGGCATCGGCTGACGCCACTCCGACTACGAGTCATTGGGGATAAGGATCAGGTTGACGTCAATAGTGGGCACTACTGATGTTGGGAACATCAACAATTGAACCGGCACCGGGGAAGGTCTCAAAGCGGATTTGGAGGGGACCTCGGTGGCCAGTGCCGAAGCCACCGGCACGGAATCCGAAGGCCCCTCAACCGAACCCCTTGGGCCCGAAGGCGCTGTATCAGGGTCAGTCAGCCCAAAAATGAGGCGCATGGCCTCACAGAACTTTAAGATGGGCGGGGGTCGCTCCAGCTCCAGTAAATTCGGGGAAGTGCAGACTGGACCCAGAAGCAGGCTCTGAGGATGGAGGTCTTAAGTGTCGATGCTCCTCCGCGTCGCATCAGCTGAGCAACGGGGTAAAGTCGAAGGGCAACGGGACCACTTCAAAGACGACTTCTTACCTGTGCTCGAAGATTTGGAGGAAGACGAATGGTGGGGGCTCTGCGAACAGTGTCGATACCTTCCTCTCGAGTGAGACAGGGACCTACGCTGAGTCGAGCGCCAGGTCGCCATGAGCTTGAGAGAACGCTCTCTCAAGGCCTTCGGGTGCATGGCCCGGCACTCGGAGCACGGGTTCGGGTCATGGTCGTGCTCCACGCACCAAAACAAACCCGATGAGGATCAGTCACTGACATCATGCGGTGACAGTCCTCGCACGGCTTGAAACAGATCTTCGGGGACATCTCAGCGCACTAAAAACTCACCCAAAAAACTCAACAAAATGGTTGAACTCGGTCAAAAAGAGACCGGGATAGCTCTCTCCGGATCAGCGCGTGGTGCGGAAAGAAAGGAACTGACATCACTGCGTGAGGCGGCGTCTATGTGCTACTTCCGACGTCATCACGGCGACTATGACACCCGTGGAGTCGGCCGACGCCACCTACCGATGTGGAAGGGTGTTGCTCGAAGAAAAATCTCCAGATCCAGTCTGACGCATGGGGGAAATTGTAAGGTAAGGAATCTGCAACTAGAAGTCTCTTTCTGACATGTCATGTAAGGCTTCCATTGGGCAATATCACAGTATCCACGAAATGGAAAGCCTACCCCCTGTTCACAACAGCCAGTTTCAAGAAGCTGCAAAGAGATGGGGTAACTCTAACTTCTGAGCATAACTAATCTAGTAATGGTTGCAATGGGAATGGTGGATCAGTAGACGTACAGCAAGTGTCCACCACTTTAATCTTGCAGACACCAGCCACACCCACAGCTCCACCAAGGGATCTAGAAAGCTATCAAGAGACAAATAACTTTACTTAGGCGGCAGTGGAACCTGCACCTGAATCTGCACGACTACAAGGAATGGCAGTATTACAAGACTTTGAGACGTATACAGTCCAAGCATCAACAACTGACACAATTTTACATCAGATATTAGGAGAATTAAGGGCAATGAAAATTTCCCAAGATGAGGTGCATAAAAAAACGAATGAACAATTAATCAAGATCCACACCACTATGCACAGCTTACAGCACGTATTTCTCAAGTGGAACAACGAGTCTCTGATCTGGAAGATTTTAGACCTAAGCAGGAATCTACAACTCTTATACTGCAGTCTGGATTGGTAAAACTACAAATAAAAATAGGCAATGCAGAAAATAGATTATGCTGCTCCAAACTGAGATTTACAGGGATAGCTGGAGGGCCTGAGAATGGTCAGTCTCTAACTAAATTGATTATGGATCTCATATCCAAACCTGTGCCCAGAAGAAGCTGCAGAAAATATAGATTTCACAATTACGCTGGGACGTTGTGTAGCCGCAGTTCAGTCTTCTAACGCTAAATAATATCCACAGACTATTTTAGTCTATTCTGGAGATTTCTGGATCAAGGAGCATATTTTGGCTAACACCATCAGGGACAGAACGTATCAGGCTGTAGAGAATTATTCTTTCAAGATTCTTTCCGATTGGTCAGTGTTTTCAGCTCGGGGAAGCAAAGAGTTTAAAAGGCCTGATCAACAGCTTCCAAAACCTACGAGTTCCAGTGGGAATTGTCCAGCAATCCAGATTGAAAGTCCTATTTAAGGGGCGGTCGCAGATCTTTCAGTCGGTGGATCAGGCAAAGGACTTTCTGAGCTCAAACCAAGAAGTTTGAGGGGGAGGTGGGTAGAAAGGTTGTTGTAAGCAAATTTTGAAGGCAACATTTTGTTTTATCTTTGGACTCAACCAGGCTAAGCTGCGTATTGTAGTCCAAGATGCCCACAGTCACCACTCAGGCAGCCTCTAGTTGTCATGCCAAGGCACTACCAGGATGCAAGGGGGTTGGGAGGGAGTTGGGGGCGAGGTGGGAGGGAACGCACATGGAGAGCAGATGAAGGGTGCTACAGGTGAGCCTAGGATGGGTAGGTCTCCAGCGATAGGGGAAGCTGGGGGGGGAGGGCTAGAGGGGCACTTCAGGGTGGGGAAGGGAGCAAAACAAAAATCAGGTGAAAAAACTTGTACTGGCACTAATGTTTCAATTAGAATCACGGAATGCTTGGTTCGTGCCGCAAGCTTTGCAAACCAGGCCTGCGTTACTTCAGCCGGGAGAAACTTGACTGGAGCTGGATGGCAAGCAATCGCTCAAACCGACTAAACCAGAATATGTAAGTTTTGTTTATTGCAATGTCAATGGCATTAATAACAGAACTAAGTTCAGATCTATGATGTCATGGCTTACGTCAGCTACAGCCCAAATTATCTTCCTCCAGGAGACACATTTGAAAGTCTCTGCCAAGCAACCTATAACTCCTAGCTTTACTTCCTACACATCTTATGCATCTGCACATGCAGTGGTAAGTGGGGTGGCCATCTTGATAGCTCGTACTTTTCCGGGGAGGTACTACAGGTGGTGAAGGACCTCAAGGCTACGTGGATACTTGTTAGCTTGCAGGTCCATGGCCAGCATATCCATCTAGTCGGCTTCTATGGGCCCATAGAAGATGAGGTCATTCCTCTCGAGGAAGTGTACAATGTCCTATTTCCACTGAAGGGGCTAGTTTTATTTGGAAGCAACATGAATGTTATTCAGAATATTAAATTGCATTGTTCTCACAAAAATAAGAAGCAAAGCAAGTCGAGGACAGCTTGGTTTTTAGCAAAAAAAAACGCAGGGCCTTACCCTGGTTTATTCTTGGCGAGTTGATCACCCCTCGGGAAGAGAATACACTTGTTTTTCCAAATGCTTTAATTTCGTATCAAGAACTGTTTTTTTCACAACCCATAATTGGGATAGAGAAAGGTCAGGAATACTTTCAAATCCATTCTCTGACCACTCAGTAAATTTTCTAGACTTAAGCTTGAGCGGTCATTAAGTTAAGCGACCCCTGTGGTCACTGGATAAGTTATTATTAACAGAAGAAAGACTTTAGAGGGTTTTCTGAGAAACATTGGTACAACTTCAAGCTTTGTTGTATGAGGGACCTGTAAAGCTTTTATTCGAGCAGAGGCGATTTCCTTCACAGCTCGTGCTATTAAGCTAAAGTGGGAAAAAAACACAGCCTTACAATGCGAATCAGAGCAGGCCTGTAGGGAACATTCCACTCTTCACACCTATGAATTTAAAGCTAAGCTTGCACAAGCCTTCCCAAATCTAAGGATTAATTTACGTCCAGAGAACTAATCAACCAGAATTCATGCTTCCAGAAATTATATGAGGAAATTAAACAGGCAGGGCATTTTCTGGCCTGGTCGGTTAAAAAGAAAAACGGAACTGCTGGGCTATCAAAACAATTTTTGATAAGACTAAAAAACAAACAATTACGGCAGCCGATCAGATCAGTAAAGTGTTTCTGGATCATTATGTAGATCTTTATGCTTTCACTCTTAGTAGCACACCAGAAACGATTGATGCCTTTCTACATCCAATAGAGCTAACCATAATCAGTAGCGAGCTTCAATTTAATTTGCGGAAGTTAAAGAAGCCATTCAATCATTGCCTAATGCCAAGGCATGCGTAAACAATGGCCTACCAGCCACATTCTATAAAGTATTCAACAGCTTGCTAATTTTGTAGTTGTGCTAGTCAGTGAAATTATAGAAGGATGTGAAGTGCCCAAATTATTTACAGAGGCGCTTACTGTGAGCTTTCTTATGAAGCCTAAACCACCCTCACAACCTAGCTCGTATTCCCACATTAGTTTATTAATGAGTGACTATAAGCTGTTCACGAACATCATAGCACCAAGACTAGCCCCCACATCTCCAACTGTTGTGCATGGTAACCAAAACGGATTTCTGCTCAGAAGACCAATGTCACTGAATACAAATTTCTTAGTGCAGGTGACTGATTATTAATCCAACAATAAAATCAAGGCTGCAATAACTATGCTTGGCGCCAAAAAAGCTTCTATCTTGTGCGGTGGGAGTTACTGTTGCCATCTTACTTCGCTTCGGATTCACCTCGAAGCTAGTCCAGCTGCTGAAAAAGTTATATGCCAGTGCTGAGGCACAATTTATGAATAACTCCCAGGCAGTAGGGCATATTTCTATAAGGAGAGGTACAAGGCAAGGGTGTCCGATGTCACCTGTTCTTTTTGCCCTCTGTATAGAACCCTTGGCAACTGCGCTAAGACAAAACCCCCAGGTGAATCGCACTAGATCATTTTTGAGTAAACAGCGAGAAACATGTTGACCAACCATTTGAAGTAACACAGGGGACCCTGTGTCTACTCACACTATACTCCCAATTGTGAGATTTTGTGATTATTATTTACAATTTCTGTTTTGTTGGGGAGTTTAGACATTGTTTTATTGTCTCCCCCCTTGTTGTTTTTAATCATGTCAGAGGTTCAACATCCGAATAAATTGCATTCTACCTCTAGTCATTTTTAACTGCCTTCTATACCAATCCCAGATCAGTGTCTTTGACTGGCTGTTCATCATTTGCAAAAGATCTCCGGCAAGGAGCCCCCCCCGTGGGGCCCGTCAGGCATTGCAGCGCCGGCCTGACGAGAAGCATAGCCCTATGATGAAGCATGTCACGGATGGTGAGTGAGGGCTCTTGCTTCAAACTAATTGGATTTCCAGCAACCTGAATGGAATTTTGAGAGAAAAACCTTTTTGAAACTGTGTATATCTGTTTGATTGTGATTACTATTGGGAGTAATATACACAGGACCAAGATTTTGTTCTCCGAACCTCCCACACGTGCCCCTCCTTTTTGTTGCTGTTTGATTACTTTTATCCTAAACTGCAAACATATCAGTGTTCTTGCAAGCCCGGTGGGGCTGGCAGCAATCATTGCTCAGCAGAGTAGACATCTAAATGCTCAGATACACACATTGTGGCATACGCAAGTCGAAGTGTGTGACACAGAACATGCCTATTCCCACCTGGAAAAAGGAAACTCTAGCTGTAATATGGGTATGTGAACATTTCCATGTGTTTCTGTATGGAAAGCATTTCATGACTGGCAGAGACCATCAGGAGCTGCTCACCATTTTGGGCAATTCGAAAGCCAAGAAGCCTCCTCACATTGAAAGGTGGAGGTTGCATTTACAAGAGTACAACTATACAATTGTGCACAGGCCAGGCAAGAATCAAAAGCCTGCGGACTATACCTCACGAGTACCCCTAGAGCGGCACAGCTTAATTTTAAAAGCTACTGAGGAATACATAAAGTTTATTGTAAAGTCGAGTACGCCAGTTGCTCTGTCATCAAACAGATTGAAGCTGCTACAAATGCCAATAAGAACACGCTTGATCTTAAAAATATTATTTCAGCATAATCAAGGAGACAGTTTTCAACCTCTAAGCGATGATGTTGAATTTAAAAAACATTGAAATGTCCAAGATGAACTGTCACTAGAGAAGGCACTGTGCAAAAAGGATCCCAGATTTTCATACCTGCGTGTTTCAGACAGCAAGTAATTGAAATCGCTTATGAAAGACACTGTGGCATTGTAGCCACCAAGAGGGCCCTGAGAGATCAAGTATGGTTCCCCCGGTAGGAAAAGGAAGTTGAGAGGGAATTAAAGGACTGCCTTTTTTGCAAAGTCACTTAAGGTGACCTAGGATCCACTAACCATGTCTGATCTTCCTGCACATGTGTGGGAAAGAGTATCCGTAGACTACTTTGGGCCTCTGGCAAATGGATAACATTTTATGTTGGTCACTGACAAGCATTCCTGTTTTCCTCTGGTCGAGGACGTCATCAACAACTCACGACAAAGTTATTGAGTGGTGGATGACATATTTGCAGGGTGGTGCAAACCAGACCTCTCGAGTCTGACAACAGCAAGGAGTGTAAGGAGTTTTTGACTAAACTCAATGTTAAGCATCAGAAAAGTACACCCTTGTGGCCTCAGGCCAGTGGTGTCGTGGAATGGTTTAAAGGACACTGAAATGAGTGATCCAACATGCATTGATGGAGGGAATTAGCTGAGTCAGGCATTATGTCAAGCCCTCCGTGCCTACTGGTTGACTCCTCACTCTCCCACTGGTCAGAGTACTCCCACCATGATGTTTAGGAAAGCTATAAAAAAATATTACAGCAGTGGACCCCTGAATTAACCCTGATTGATGATGAAGTTTGTGCGACTTACACTGCGTCAGATGAAGACATATGCTGATCAACATCATCAAACTCAGGACATCATATTTGACCAGGGTGACTGGGTTCTCGTCAAGCAAAAATGTAAGGGAAAGACAGATCCTCCTTTGTAAGTTGTGGAGTGCGAGAGACACATAATGGTGCACCATCACAGCAATTCCATCACAAGGGAGTCACATTTCAAACATCTGTCTGGCCGATCATCACCCCCTGTTGCTTCCAGAAGAGGCTGTTCCACCTGAAAGTCCTGATACAACACTAAACTCTGCACCCTTGGGGTAGAATTGGGGTACAGCTCAACTACCTACTAAAACACGGTCTAGCCAAACTGTGTAACATCCTATACCGCTGATCTAAGAAATATAATACTAATTTTTGTTAATGTCCTTCTTGTTTGTGTCTTTTCTTTAACAAGGGGGAGATGTAGTGTCTTAAGACTGTAAGCATTAAGACCCAGTGGTCCAGGAAGGACTCAATGAAGGGATTACGCAATCATTCTGAGAGGTATTAAGCTGAGGTCATTAACGTAATGAGATAATGAGAATTCAACTGAATATTGTACGCTGATTAATAAAGACATTAACTACAGGCTCCGTGTGTGGCGTGTTATCATGCAAGCTCCCTGCCTGGGGAGGACACAACACATACTACTTGGAGTGCTGAACTTCCACCTGGAAGACTACTCCGACACAAACTCAAAAGCACTCATTGAAGACCTTTGGAAGCTTGGGACTCACTGAGTAAAGGGACCTACCTTTGTCCTCGGACACCTCCTGGACCCTATTTTCACCTACTTCCACACCATCTGAGTCAACGAGTCCACACCAGTCCCCGGGACAGACCAGACCCTCACCAAGACCCTCACCAAGTTCAGCATCCTCGCCCGATCCAGTGTAGGAGGCTGGCCTGGTTTAGGGTACCAAAGGTACTTACCCCTTATACTAGATCCAGTAATCCCTTATTAGTGAAATGTAGTCAGTGTCTAGAAGCCAGGCTGTCTAGAGGTAGTTGTAGGGAGAGCAGCCAAGGCTGAACTAGGAGACATGCAAAGCTCTTGCAATACCACAGTAGTCACACAGTACTCACACACATGAAAGACAATTCTCAGTGTTACCAAAAATAAAGGTAGTTTATTTTAGTGACACAAGGCCAAAAATACCTTGGAGACTATACTCATCTAGAAGGTAAGTAAATTACACAATATGTACACTAGTAACCAAAAACAGGTAAGTAAATAGTCAGAAAATAGTGCAAATAATGAAAATCACAATAGGTTGCAATGGGCCTAGGGGGAAAACAAACTATATACTAAAATAGTGGAATGCTAAAGTTGGTTTCCCACCTAGGCAAGTGTAGTGTGTAGAGGGGCGCTGGGAGTGTAAGAAAACACCAAAGGTAAATAAAATACCTCAGAGCCCAGGAAAGCAGGAGTAAAACACAGCAAGTTTCCTAAAACACACTAGAAGTCATGATAGAAGACAGTGCAAGAACCAGAAGAAACTGCAAGACACCAACGATGGATTCTTGGACGTGAAGACCTGTGGAAGAAGTCCAAGAAGCACTGAAGAGTCCAGGGAGAACAGGAGCCCCTGCTAACCCAGATGAAGATGCAAAAGAAGAACCACCGGTAAGAAGACAAAGTCAGTATTGCACCAAAGAAGATAAATGTGAGTTCCTGGTTGGTGCAGAAGATGTGCCACGCTGTATGGATGAATGCAGTCTGATTTCATCACTGGATTCCGCAAACAAGCCTTAGTAAATGCAAAGCTCACGGTTTACGGAAAATGGCACTGCCCGGGCCCAGGAAGGACCAGGTCAATTCTACCCAGGAGGGGGAGACAGAGGGGGCTCTCAGCAACCCAGGGAGCCCTCAGAAGAACAGGCAGTGTGCACAGGAGTCCCACAGCACGGGGACAAAGGAGTTGTAACAATACACAAGGGGATCCCACGCAGCCAGAGAACAACTCAGGAAGCTGAGCATCGCAGGATAGAGTGCTGGGGGCCTGGGCTAGGCTGTGCACAAAGGAATTCTTGGAAAAGCACACAGAAGCCCTAGGAGTTCCGAAACACACAGTGCACCAGGGTACTGTCTGGCACGGGGAGGCAAGCTCTTACCTCCACCAGATTTGGACAGCTGGACCTTTAGACAGTCAGGGTGTCACGTGCTACTCTTCGTTTATGACTCTGGCCAACTGGAACTGCAGAGTGGTCTTGATTCTTGTAGGTTCTGCCTTGACCAAGGTAAGGGCGGCCCTTTCTGGTAGCCACGCTGCTGCTGACGATGGAACGCCAAAGGCATTCCGTGTCCTCCAGAAGGAGTCCCAGAGGAAAAAATCCCAAAGGGAAAAACCTCTATGGCTGTAACTCTCTGGAACAAAAAAATAAGCAAAAAGGTAGGTCTTCCAACAAGAAAACAAATACTGGAAGAAACTGGAACAGGCGGGGAAAAAAGCTGGAGAGAAACAACCGGAGCCATGATCACCTCCAAAGGAAGTGTTGCAGTGCAAGGAGACCAAGAATCACTCTCCTTATATACCCTAAAACAGGAAATGACAGACAGGAAGAAAAAATACACCATGTTGGATTCGGAAAGGACCATAGGAGAATATAGAGAAAGGCGCCATTTTGGAAAAGGGTCCTAAATCATGCAGGGAAAAAAGGGTAGGCTTCTAAATGTAAAAAAGGAAAGAAAGAAAACAGGAGAAAGAAGAGAAAAAGAAGAAAAGAACAGGCTACACCAGGTAAGTGAGGGGTCTGGGGGAGAAAGTGCCCACTCCTAATTTCGAGGGTGCGCCGTGCCTAGAGCTCACTGAGGCCCAATGCCCACTTTAGGGCCTTGTGCGAGAAAATACAGTTGAGAAGGGGCGCGGGGCGCGGCACGCGCGGCCGCCGAGAGTATGAACCGCGGGTTCAGCCATGCCCCGAGCCAATCGCTCTGCTCGGGTTGCAGCGTGGCGCGACACAGGGTCACTTCAGTCCACCACCTGTGTTCCAGGATCCATGTTCGTCATCAGGAGAGGGGACCCAGAGTACCGGTCGTTGCTGCAGAGTGGTGCCTGCTGAAGCAGGGAAGTGACTCTGTCACTCCACGGGAGATTCCTTCCGTTCTTTTGGTGCAGGATGAAGACAGGCAGTCCTCAGAGCGTGCACCACTTGGAAACTGTTGCAGTTGCTGGCATTGGCTGAAGTTTTGTGTAGGCTCTCATTATCCTAATGAGACTACTGGATTTTGGTGGCAGAATTGCCTGTGGCGTGGGGGACTGAGTCTAACTCACTACAAGTGACACCTGTCGGCCTCATCCAGGTTTTGCTCCAGCTAACTAGCAGTGCCTCATCTCTACCCAAGAGCAGGGATGATTGGGCAGCTGAGTGCATGACACAATTGACTCCTCAGGGAAATCGTGGTCACTCAGATTGCATCCGTTTTTCTCAGTTACATTAGTCTCACGTATACAAGGACAAGCAGAGGCAGTATATGCTTCAATAAGATTTTAATGAAGCAACTTCATCTTAGATAATAAAGCATGCACTGCAATAACCAGGACGATGAAGCATGACAGGATTAGACTTGTGACAAGGAGAGTGAAGCATAGCAATAACGCTACCATATTGTCACTAGAGTCAATTCCTACCTAGGCTATATTAGAGCACAGCATGTTAAGCTCTATTTCTGCCCTTCAGGTTCCCCTGGGAAGACATCATCCCCAATACCTGAGCAAAGGCCTGAAGTCTGCATAAGCAGGGAGGACATGGATTAGCATTTCAGCCTGGACTATTCCCGTGAGGAGCAGAGTCAAAACTGATTTGCATATGGCTGGGTCTAAACTGAGGTGGCATGGTGAGCAAAAGAATAATGGGTGGAGTGCTATCCTGAGCGATTGCCATTGGGTATAATTATTGAAAGCATTCCTCCCATCACGTTTTGTGTGGTTTGTCAAGGGAGACAAGAAGTATAAGCAGGTCCCAAATGTTATGTTTTCTATTCACAATCCACTCTAATGGTTTCTCAAGATCACACCAAACAACACAAAAAATACACCACTAGTGGAGGATAAGGGTTAGTCCACCTTAGGTTACTTTTGAGGACTGGTTCCAAATGTTAGAAGAAAAAAAGAATTAGTGCTGTGTCAACAGCAATCTCATGGAGAACAAAATTAGAATAAAATATCAAACCTGATTGGCAGATGTACAAAAATATTTTTCAAGTATTGCAAAGTTGATAATCAGAGAAGCATATCATCAAATCTTTGCAATTTGGGCAAAAAGAGGTGAATAATTCTGGTGGATCACCCACTACAAGTTTTAAGAAGACATCCCGTCCCTGAAAATATAATCCTGGTACCACGTTGATTCAGTGAGAGTGCACACCGACTCTGGAGGGGCCATGTAAGACACCAGGGTTAGAAAAAAAGCTCATTAATTAAATTGTGTGACCCTCAAACTAGCACTTCTCTAATCAAGAAAACACATTTTGCCCTACCTTCGGATTATGGGAAATCTGCAGAAATTCATGAGTCAGACAACCCAACCTCCATATGAGCCAAAGAAAGGGCCTTTGACTTATACCAATTGTGCACTCACAATCCCTGTGCCAGCACGTAATTTCTTCTAAACTCTCCATATCATGAAATGGTGACCGAGGAGGGTTTCCAAAGTAATCAGAACTTACAGTTGCTTTGGTTACTGGAATTAAAGGATTGGGTCAGTGCACCCTCCATATGCTTGCCTGATTTAAATCACATGTTTCTCTTTTGTCCTACTACTTCTTATCATATTTCTTCCCATCCCCCACATCTGAAATATGACCTCTTCCATACCTCACACTGATTTCCAAGTTTCGTGATACGGATGTCCAGCTGCTGGTTCTGCTCTCTGGTGGCACTGCACTCTGCCTCAAGGCGTGTCTTCTCTAGTTGCAGAGTGTTAAGCTGGCTCTTCAGAGCTCGGTGTTCGGTCAGCAACTCCTCCTGCTCCTGTCCTGCCTGGCTGAATGACTTTCTCAACCTGGAATGACACAGAGGAGGGACAGTTTACTCCAACTGAGCAATATGCAATGTAAAGCTAGAGAAGGAGGTAGTATATGGTACATTCATGGTGCTAAAGTCCATCTGCTAAGGACTGGGAAAAAGTAAGCCCTCTGGTATAGGACAATGCCGTGACTACAAAAAATTACATGGATTGCCCTACCAGAAAAACAAATAGCTCATTAAAGGTGATTCTCAAACACTGTATGGACACAACACAAATCCAACAACTACATTTAACAAAAATAAAATTCACACACAATCACCAAAAAAACTACTGATAACCAACCATAAAACCCACCAAACACATAACAATACCTTCCAAAGAGGGCAACCAAAAACCAGATCAATATGCCACAGACTTAGCCATCAAAACAAATAGAAATCCACCATGTATAACCACCACACACCATGTAAAACTAACCAAGAAAAAAACCTATAGATACCCAGACAGGATAATCTAATTCTAGCATTTCGATACCCCAACAAAACCATGCGGGTACTGTAGCATTTTCTCCCGGTACCTGCTGAATAACAAGGCCACATACGGAGCTGTAAATCACACATCTTTATTCCTCTGCATGTACCTGTAGACCCCAACATTCTAAACCAAATGCTCATAGATTCCATTCTAGTAATTACGTCACACAATGGTATGGAGTCCTCGGGAAGTCAGAAAGGTTCCGTGCTTTATCATGCAAGATACTACAGCTCCCCCTCTGTTAAACTGCATTTTGTTTTAGAAATTTTGAGACAGACACAAATATCTACATACATAGAGAAACATGTATAACTATATCTCTTCAATTAATCTTCTTGGCACTTTGATCTGTCAACCCAATCCGGTTACTGGAAGCTGTAAACAATCATCTTAAATGTTGAAGATTGCCAATGATAGTAACAAATCAGCAACAGTCATTGAGCTCTCAGAATCAGTCTTTCTTTTGCCATCTCAAGTAGAAGACCGATGCAACACAGGCCTGCAGTGAGAAAAGTCTCTTGTAAGGAACTTCCCACGTCTTTGGGTAGTCACCATGTGCCCTATGGGAGACACTACTTGAAAAGATGCAGCATCATAAGGAGCACCAGATTTTCTTTTCCATAACTGTTGAGCGATCACCAAATCTCTTTTTCGGAATTAGATCTTTCTCATCTTGTCTGCAAACATTTTCATTCTCTATTTTTTAACCAAGTCCCTCGTACAAATCAGTTTTTCATTGCAATTCCTATATGTGGTCCATTGGGGTATCTTGGTTGCCACTGCTCTCTTAAACATCAAAGTCACGGGACTTTCTCCTGTGGTCAAGTGGGATGTCGAACAATAAGCTTGTAGAGTTGTTTTTAGATTAAGCTTCTCAAGAGTTGCATGCTGCACTGCTTTCTTTAGCATACTCATAAACCGATCAACATGTCCATTGGCCGGTGGCCATCGGGGTGTGATCTTATGATGCTTTGTGTTGAGATGCTCCAGAGATTCTTCAAATTCTGTGCTGCTGAACGGTGGATCCATGTCAGACTTCACAAGGGCTGGTAAGCCTCAGTTTGCAAAGATGCCATCAAGTTTTTTGGTTACTCAATCGTCGTGGATGAGAGATCTTCAACCAAAGGAAAACATGAATATTCCTCTATGATCATCATTAGGTGATGCACATTGTCAAGGGGACCAAAGAAATCAATGGTGATTCTCTCCCAAGCATGTTTAGGGAGTTCTGACATATTCCGAGTATGTTGTGTAACTCTGGTTGACAGGCAATTGTGTATGTGACAAGCTTTGAGTTCCTTTTCAACTCTTTCATCTAGGTACAGAAACCAAACTCAGTCTCACAGAGCTCTCTTTGTAGCAACAATACCACAATGTCCTTTGAGCTACTTCTATCACCTTTTGTCATAGACTCTCAGGAATCAGGAGCCTCGTATTATAACTCCTTCCTGAGTTATGGACAGTTCTTGTACTTTTGATATTCACTATCATTAGTGAAAGGTTGAACATGTTTGTTCTGTGACTGATGTGCAATTATGTCTTTCAACTTTAGTGGGTCACTATCATGACTCGTAGCAGTGACAGTCTGGGCCTGCGATACAGCAGCTTGTGTACTTGACTTAAGAATGAAATTGATGGAGGCCTCAGCCGTTTTGGATGGAGTACCATGACTTGAATAGGCACTCTCAAAAAGTACTCAGCAAGATTTTGATCCTTTCTGGGAAGATGCACAATTTATAATCGTATTCTTACAATTGTAGTCACCATCGTTCATTTCGAGGAGGCATCTTGGCTTTTAGATTGCCGAAGATATCCAGCAAAGCGTGATGATCAGTCACCACTGTAAAAGGCTTTCTGTACAGGAATACATGGAAATGTTCACAAGCCCATAACACAGCTAAACTTTCCTTTTCACGCTGTCAGTAACTTCTACCGGCATAGGCCACAATATATTGTCATGCATTTGGGCATCCACTATGCTGTGCAAGCATAGTGCCTAACCTAACAGGACTGGCATCAACCAAAATCTCGGTCTGCAGCTTTGCATTGAAGTACGCCATTTCCATACCATTTTCAATTGCATGTTTGATACACTTGAAACTCTTTTCACTTTCTCTTGATTATTTGAAAGAAACACTTTTCTTTGTTTAATCTCGTAATGGAGCACTGACAGTGGCAAAGTCCTTTATGTATCGTGGGCAGCAGCTGGCCATTTCAAGAAAAGAAAGTACAACTGAAACATCTTGTGGGGCCTCAGCATTAGTCAAGGCTTGGACTTTTGCAGGGTCAGGCGTCATGCCTCAATCAGAAAACATATGGTCAAAGAATTCCAGTTTTGTCTTATTGAACTCACACTTGTCTGCATTTAAAGTCAAACCTTCACCGTGCTCCTTCTGTGTAGCTTCAAAGACCAACATGCCATTGCTGTAGTTAAATACATTCACAGTAGGTTGTAAGATGGGTTGTATGATGTCTTGAAAAAGTTCAGCTGCTGATGACACACCAAAACTTAGGGCCTGATTTAGATTTAGGCAGAGTGGTTACTCTGTCAGGGTGAGGGATATCCTGTCTGCCAAAATCTAAATCTAAATCCCATGGTTTCCTATGGGATTTAGGTTTCGGCGAATGGGTTATCCATCACTGTTGTGACTGAGTAAACCCTCAGCCGAAATCTAAATCAGCCCCCAGGTCTATTGCATCTTAACAAACCAACATGTGTAGCAAAGGTTGTAATATATCTGCAGCTTTCTTCTAGTTCTAACTGATGATAACCTTTATTCAAATCAAGTCAAGGGAAGATCTTGACATCATTCAATTACGTGATCATGTCAGCAATGTGCTGCCCTGGATGTCCCTTTCGTTCAATCGGTTTGTTCGCCTGGTGCATGTCAACACATGTGCGCACAGCACATTCATGGTCCCTTTTAGCCACTACGACTATGGGAGAAACCCACGGCGTTGTACCAGTGGAACGTTCAATAATGTCATGCTTAAGTGATGGTTCAAGTTCTTATTCAACAGCTTCCTGTAATCGAAAAGCAACTCATCTGTGTCTCTGAGCAACAGGACAGACATCCTCATTAATATACAGCTTTACATTCATAGTCTTTAACTTTCCTAAACTTTGAAACAATGAAGATAATTGACTTACAATCTCGTGATGAGCATTCTTGTTGTAATTTACTGAAATTAGTCCCATGTCAGCAGCCGTGTTGAAACTGAGCAAACTGACACTTGCCGCTGTACCTTGAAGAACATTGATTAATGCTTCTACCTTTGTTTTCTTATGTTTCACCACTGTCACCATAAACAAACCCTTATTCCTCATGGGTGTTAAGGCAGCCCAAGTGTACACTTTAGTCATTGAAGGCGTAAGCCACAGAGACAGACAGTTCATTATACTTTTCTTCAGACATGATATTTATTAAAGCAACACCATCAATAACGAAAGGTAATACGGGTAAAGGAGATACACAACAGGAAGAAAGTTGCTCCACTGTCCTGTTAGCAAATGTTAAACAGTCTTCTAGATAGTTGTCAACTTGTCCTGATCCCCACTGACCCACAAAAAGTTGCGGGCAGTGAGGACCAGGTTAGGTGACAGCTGCTCTACAGACACTGTGGCAGGTGTCATCTGTGCTCCTTTAACAAAATAAAGCCCCTGCCACCCAAAAATGTTACTGCAAATATTACATTGATATTATAAATGATGTAATCTAAGAAGTCATGAGTGCCATAATCTGTGGGGAAATTAGCGATGAATGGTGAGGGCACAAGTTATAGTTACCTTAGGTCACAAGTTATAGTTACATGAGATAACTTTAACTACATCATGTGAATGCGAGCCTAACTATAACGTCCCTGTAACCTTTTGTTTTTTAAGTGAATTTCCATGGTTTTTTTAAGATTCTATTTTCTAACTATAACTGTTCACACACCCTTTAGAAAAATGCATGGGAAAAAGCAGTGTGGAACCCCCTCTTTTCTCTGTCCCCGATTGACGGTCACCCCGAAACTTTCCATACAGATGCTGAAGTGAGCATCACATTTTTGGGGCAAAATTTGTGGAAGATTCATCATCCAACGCCAAAGTTATTATCAAAACAAAAAACGTTTTTTCTATAAAAACTGGGTCCTAACTATGACTACCTAGTAGAGACCGACACTAGGTAACACACACACACATATATATATATATATATATATATATATATATATATATATATATATATATATATATATATATATATATATATATATATATACATATATATAACAATATATATATTTACTAAAAACGTAAAGGTTACAGGGATGTTATAGTGTTATAGTTAGGTTCAGATTTTACACAAACAAAACTATAGAAATTCAGCAGTTATAGCTATAATTATGTGAAGAAACAATTACTCATGTCCTAACGTAAGTGTAACTCATGCACAATTTTTTCATCAATAGTTTCGTTGGAAATGTTATAGTGATATTTTCAATGATGTCATAAAAGATGTCATAACTGATGTGGGATAAATAGCAGTGCATGTCAAGGGCGCAAGTTATAGTTACTGTAGGGCACAAGTTATAGCTTATTGAGAAAAGTATAACTGCTGAATTTCTATAGTCCTGGGTGAGTAAAATCTGAACCCAACGATAACGTCCCTGTAACCTTTGTTTTTTAAGTGAATTTCTAAGGTTTGTTTTTGGTATTTCCTAACTATAGCATCCCTGTAACCTTTGAAATTTCCAGTGAATTTCTAGTTTTTTTTAACTTAAGTAATATTTAATTACCATACATTATACCAGGCCCTGCTGCCAACCCCCCACATGCAGCCAATCCCACCCCATACTTGGCCATCCCCCCTAAAGGCAGCCAACCCGGGAGGGAGGCATTTAGCCCCCTCCCCAGGCTGATTGGGGCCAGGGGACTGCATCCCCCGGGGCCTGCCCCAGATTTTTAGGGAAAGGAGGTAAGTGCCCCCCCCACACCCTCCCTGTGCCATTTTTGGCCCCGGGGACCCCATACCCTAGTGCCCATCATTGGATTTGTGGGGGAAGGGGGCACGCACCATCCCTCCCCAGGCCAATTTCTGGCACCGGGTACCCCATCTCCCAGGGCCTGGCCATATTATAAAGAGGGAGAAGGGCAAGCATTCTAAGCTCCCTGGGCCATTTTGAGACTGGAAATCCCATTCCCCAGGGCCCTCAACCTTTTCAAATGAGCAGGGGGCAAAAAGCCCCCCTTCCTGGGTCAATAACAACCCCGGAGACCCCACCGTCCAGGGCCTGGCCAAATAATAATTGGGGGAAGGGAGCCACACGCCCCAACTCCCATGGCCGATTCTGGCCCAAGGGACACAATTTCCAAGAGCCAGACTAATCACTCTAGAGGGAGGGGGTGCTCCATGTTCCCCTGTCCCGGGCTGAATCCGTCCGCAGAGACTGCATCCCCCGGGGACGGGCCAATAAAGTGTGGGTGCCCTGGAGTGCACCAAGCGTACCCACTGTATCCTTGTTGGGCACCCCAATGCCCCGCAGCCCCAGTCGGCTCCCTGCCTCAGGGGGTAACCGGCATTGCTATTGACTTTCACTCGATTTAATGAACTGCTGTAAAATTTTGCAGACCTACTGCAGTTTTGTGCACTGGCAGATGATGCAAAGTTTTGTGGTAAGTAGTTAAAGAGGATGTAGGAATCTGGCTCTGTATATACTATATCAAAATTAGATATAGCGTGCACAGACTCCAGGGGTCCCCCGGAGGCTTATCAGAGACAAAAGTAGATAATACTAATGCTCTCTTTTAAGGTAGTGTGGTCGAGCAGTTAGGCTTATCATAGGATAGTGCAAAGCGTTTGTTGTACACACACAGGCAATAAATGGAGCACACAGTCAATGACTAACTCCAGGCCAATAGTTTTTATATAGCAAACATATATTTTGTTACTTCATTTCTAGAGCCACAAGATTCAGTCTGCAGGTAAGTACATTTACAAGTATCCAACATATGTATCAATACCACTGTTTCAAATTGGCAAGTTATACACTTTTTGAATAAATAGCAAGAATCTGTTTTAAAAGTTGACAGTGCAATTTTCAGAAACAGTTCTAGGGGGTGAATAAAGGTTAGCACAGTTTTGAGGTAAGGACAAGACTTACAGTTCCAATCTTCGGGGGTTAGGATGTCCATAGGTTTGGGTTCAAGTTAACCCCAAACACCCATCACCAGCAATACGGGGCTGGCCGGATGCAGAGGTCAAAGTTGAGGTCGATTTAACATTGGCTCCTATGAAGACTGGGGGCACGCGGAATCAGGCCTGCTTGAAGGTAAGTACCCACATGTTAGGAAGGCATACCTGGGGGGGTTTAAAGGAGCGCCGGGGGCAAAGTTCAGCACCATACACACACACTCAGCGGTGCAGGGGCGGCTGTGTGCAGGGTGCAAACACAGCATCGGGCTCCCAATGCTTTCCTATAAGGGGGGCCAGTGGGGCACAAAGATGCTGCAAGTGAAGTCCAGGTGGTCGATTCCGGGAAACCAAAGGCTGGAAAAGGAGGAGGGCCACCTGCTGGAAGTTGCTGTACCAAAGGTCGGATTCCCCAAGGCCAGGGAGCTGCGGGTACATGGGTACCTTTTGGCGCTGGGAATCTTCATCTGGTTCTGTCGTGGTCAAGGGGGTCCTTCGGATTCAGGCTGCAGGCGTCATTGTGTTGGACAGGAGGGGTCAACCCAAGGTAGGCACTTGCTCAGAATTGCCTGAGGACCAGCTCTACATGGTTGGGCCATCTGGACATGGGTCGTGGGCGTTGGGTGCAGAGTGGGCAGGACTCGCAGATCCGGGGCGGTCCTGGAGTCCTTGGATGGAGTTTCTTCTTGAACAGGGCTGCTGTCCAATGGAGTTCTTGGTCCTCTGGGGGTGCAGGCAGTCCTCTTGAGGCTTTTAAGAGGTCACTGGTCCTGCGGGATGCGTCACCCTCTTTTAGCAGGGCTTTAGAAGCTGGAGACAGGGCAGTAGGACTGGGGCCAAGTCAGTTTGCATCTTTATTCTTCCCTGCTGGGGGTCAGCTTAGCAGTCCTTCTTTCTTCTTTCATTGCCTGACAGAGCCAATGGCTACTGACCCTGAGTGTGACTACACTCTTCTGGTTTCCACTCCGTTTGGGGAGGGGGACACAGACCTAACCCTATTGGTCCCTGTCCACCAAACCATGATGGAGGATTTTGCAAGGAGGGAGGTCACTTCAGCTCTGGACACCTTAGGAGTGTGCCCCAGCTGAAGTGGTCATGCCTCCTTGTTTTCCCTTATTTTCCTGCCGGGTTTGCTGCCAAAACTGGAGCTTTGCCCGGGGAGGGTGGGCATTTTTACTAGCTGGAGTGCCCTGGGGCACTGTAACAAGAGGCCTGAGCCTATGAGGCTCACAGCCAGGTGTTACTGTTCCTGCAGTGGGGAGGTGTGAAGAACCTTCACCCAGTGCAGGCTTTGTTTCTGGCCACAGAGAGCGCAAAGGCTCTCACCCCATGTGGTCAGAAATCCACCTGGAGCGGCAGGTTGTAACAGACTAGTCAGTCCTGTACTAGCAGTTTGGCTAACATACAGGGGGCATTTCTAAGATGCCCTCTAAGTGCATTTTTCAATAATCTAAAACTGGCATCAGTGTGGATTTATTGTGCTGAGAAGTTTGATGCCAAACTTCCCAGACTTCAGTGAAGCCCTTACAGAACTGAGAAGTTTGTAATGACAAACTCGCAGCCCATATACTCTATATGGTCACATTGCACTTACAATGTCTAGGAATGTACATTTTGGTCACAAGTCTGCAAAACTCGTAATAAAGCCCACAATCTGTTCTGCAAATATTTCTTTCCACTGTAAGAAGGATGACTAAGACATCCAAAATTGTAGCTAGTGAGGAACATGTGATGAGAGAATGACATTGACCTAACATGAGATAAAAGAAAGTAAGTTACGTACCTGTAACTGTAGATCTTCAGTACTCTGGTGTTGTTCATAGAGTCACATGCTTGAATCAGTCCCCATTGTCGAAGTGGGAGTCCCTTGGTACAATAGATGGCAGTAGTGAAAAACGTACATAGAAGTTAATGCTAAAAGACATTCACTTTAATAGCAAAGCTCAGCCAATCATGTGACAGCACCATTTAGAACCCTCGCCACAGAGGCTCCAGACTCTACGGGGAATAGACTGGGTTCCATGTGAATCTATGAAAGATACCAACACTGGAGAACTACAGCTACAGGTAAGTAACTTATTTTCTTCTCATGTATTGGATCTTTCATAGATTCACATGCATGAATCAGAATAGTCAACAGTTAGTAGTTGTAAATAACAACATCACAAGTAAATTGCGGAAGGTGAAAAGATAGAACTGTCTCACCTTACTGAAGTAGGTGACGTAATACTGCTTGACCCACAGTTGCATCCGTTTTGTCATCCAAATCCAGGCAGTAATGCTGTTTAAAGGTGTGCCTGCTGGACCAGGTTGCTGCTCAACAGATCTGCTGAATGGCACACCAGCAAAGATAGTCGAGATGGCTATAGTGGAATTAGCCTTAAAGTTGCGTGGTAAGGCGATGCCTGCCTGTATGTGGCAGAACTGGGTGGCTGTTGCAGTCCATCTTGCTACAGTGTGTTTGGTCACTGGAAATTCCCTTTGTAAATTTCCGTTGCCCATGAATAACCGATCAGTTTGGCAGAACTGCCTTGTTCTGTATAAATAAAATTTTATGCATCCCTTAATTTCCAAAATAGGCAGCAAATTTGTTGCTGTTGTTTGAGGATTGGGAAAGAAAGTTCGCAAATTATAGGCTTATTAAGGTGAAACTCCGAAGGAATTTTTCGTATATACCTGGGGTTTGTTCTTAAGATGATAATGTTCTGTTTAAATTGAAGGAATGGATGTCTGATGGTAAATGCTTGTATATCACTAACCCTTCTTTCTGAAGTTAGTAGCAGAAGCAACAACGTCTTCCATGTAGATATTTTAAGTCTGCTTTGTGGATTTTCTCAAATGGATGTTTCATTAATTGGCTCTTGCTACATTGAGATGACAAGCAGGAGGAGGTTCATTCACCAGAGGGAAAACACTGAACAGTCCTTTGAGGAATTGTTTGATAATTCTTGCCTACCAAAGTGAAGGGCGGTCAGCTGTTCTCCTAAAACAGGAAATCGCTGAAAGATGTACTCTGATAGATGAATGTGTGACACCATTTATTGCCAAATGTAAGAGATGCAGCAGGATCTTCTTTGAATTTGAAGAAATCGGATATCTACTTTTATCTTGGCACTAAAAAACAGAAATGTGTCAATTTGAGTTTATATGCTTTATTGGTGGTGTCAGCCCTGGCTTTGGCTAGCAGCTCCCTGCAGTCTGTCAGGATATATTTGAGTTTACAATTTAACTGAATTGAGGTCGACTACAGTAGCAAAGTCAGATTGGGATAGAGAACCTGGCTATCGCTCATCATCAGCAAAGCTTGAATTGGGCTCCCGTTGAATGTATGTCTGTTCTGACAGAAGCCGGAGCTCTGTGAACCAGAAATGTTTGGGAGATCTGGGAGCAATAAGGATCATTCAGCATTGTTCTCTTAATTTTCTTGAGGATTGTCTGTATCAAGAGGACTGGAGGAAAGCATAAGCAAATATTTATGACCACCTTACCACAGCCCTTTCTGGGATGCCAGCTTGCGTAAAATTGGCATTTTCTGTTGGTGATGGTCACAAACAGATCTATGTGTGGCTTGCCCCACAGAGCGAAGATGGTGTCCTGTGCTTGCTGACTGAGCTCCGATTTGTGGCAGCTGGTAGTTGCCCTGTTTAATTTGTCCGCCAACACATTGGTTGCTCCTGGCACGTGTTCTGCCTTGCGAGTTATCTGATTTTGTAGTGCCCACTTCCAGATTATTTGTGCCTGTTGTGATAGGGATGATCATCTGGTTCCTCCTTGCTTGTTGATGTTATGCATGCTGGTGGTGTTATCCGTTTGGATTAATACGGAAGAGCATGCTATTCTGGGAAGGAACGCTAATAGGGCAAGGTCTATGGCTTTGAGTTCAAGGAGACTGATATGGAATTCGTTTTTGGTTGTGCTCCATTTCCCACTGACTCATTGGTCTTGGAGATGAGCTCCCCAACCCTCCAATGAAATGTCTGTTGTTATGACAAAGTCTAGTACCTGAGTTAGAAAAGACAGCCCCTTGGCGATGCTGCTCCTTTGAGCCCAGCATTACATTGATGTTACCATTCTTGGGGTAATCTGAATGATATCAACGAATGACCTTTGAACCTGCGTCCATTGCTTGTCTAGTTCTTCCTGCAATGGGCACATGTGCAGCCTGCAATTTGGTACTAGAGGAATGCAATAGTATATTCTACCCATGAGCAACTTGAACTGTCGAACTGAAACAGACTTTTTTACACTGAATATTTTTAGATAACTGTTGAATCCTGGATTGCCACTCAGCTCAGACAAATGCTTTGTTTTGGGAGGTATCGAGGACTGCACCTGGGAAAGTCAGCTTCGTTGTTGGGATGAAAGATGATTTCTGCTTGTTTACTGTGAGACCCAAGTTCCTGCAAAGGGCAAAACGGAGTGTGGTATCTGCTGTGGCTTGGAGAGATGTTGGAGATTTTATTAACCAATCGTCCAGATG